>NC_041217.1:96838011-96895251 GCF_002837175.3 Physeter macrocephalus
GGGCCCAGCCGCTCCGCGGCATGTGGGATCCTCCCGGACCGGGGCACGAACCCGTGTCCCCTGCATCGGCAGGCGGACTCTCAACCACTGGGCCACCAGGGAAGCCCCCAGCTTTAATTTTTTTCATTAGTAAACCCACCTTCTTTTTTCAAGATGTTACATCATGCAGTGTGTGCATGTGTGTTTTAAATCATTTCTTCCTTTTCTTTACAGGAACTATATATTGGTACATAGTATATAGTCTGTCGTTTATGAAGAACAATAAGAAGAAAATTCTTGATTCAGAATCTAGATAATTTTACAAAATTATTTCATTATCATATGTAATCACCTATTCAAGTATTTGATAAACTTAACTACAGAAAAAGTTATCTAATCCAAAGGGTGGGAAGAGGCACAGACTGTCTTTGCTATGGCATAACTGTCCCTTTTACATCTAAGCTCAAATTCGCTTGTACAGATAATTGAGAAATAACTATCTCACAGAATGACACTGGTGAAAATGTTTTTAACAGATATTTTTAAGAAAGCAGAAACCTGTAAAACAACAGAAGCTTTAAAATTACATGAACTATAATAAAAGATGTACACGGTTATGTGGAAACATGAGCTATAGCTATGGCTTTGGAATATGCAATTCAGAATAGAAATCATCACTTAATAAAACAACAAATAGTTAATTACATAATACTTTAGAATTCTAAAAATGATAAACACTCGATTTTTAAGATTTCCTTGGAAGTAAATAAAAGTCAGACCCTGGTGCATTTAAACTGAATTCTATAATGAACTGTGCTTTATATACATTATAATACTTGAATATTAATCATATTATAAATGTTTAAATGAGAAAAGAAACTACCTATGTTAAGTGTAAAAGATGAACAGACTTATAGAAAACAGAAGGAACTTTAGAGCAGCGCATCTCAAACTATCTGCGATGATGAATAAGTCTTTTTCTTTCAATCTGCTGAGGACCATTAAGTGATCCTACTGAGCTGACTAGTTTGCACTTCATGCCACAAGAAATCACCACAAAAGCTGGATAATACTCTAATTGGCCTATACCTTATTCAAGAAAAGTCTAATCATCACCTACTTGGATGTCATGACAATGTCTAATTGCTATAGAAGATTTCAACTGATTACTTTTAGTTTCTGAATCTATCATGTTATAAATCTGTAATTAACAATTTATGAATTGGGCATTAGTCCATACTTTAAGTAGCATCACTTTGGAGATCAACATAATTACCTGAAGTTTCCTAAATTGTGTTCCATGACAGGCTAATCCTATAAGAAGAAATGCTGACCTAGTCAAAGAAATTATGTCTTCAGATTCATAAACCATATAAGCACATAAAAGACTCAGAACTTTAGTAAAAACGCCTGTTTAATGTTAATTCAAACTTATTTGACTACAGAATCTATCTTTTCTTTCACGATTAACACCCATTAACATTACAAAAACTAATTTCTTTTTTTTTTTTTTTTTTTTTTTTTTTTTTGCGGGATCTTCCCGGACCGGGGCACGAACCCGTGTCCCCTGCATCGGCAGGCCGACTCCCAACCATTCCGCCACCAGGGAAGCCCACAAAAACTAATTTCCTATAAACTGCATTGAGAAATTCTAGTACAGACAGAGTTTCTGATGTACATTATTCAACAATTGCTTAAAAACTCCCAGTGGCAGAGAACTTATTTCTTTGCAATGCAATTTAATGTAATTTAGAGAATTTTAATACATAGGAAATAATTCCTTCTGTGAATTCAAATTATACAATTTCCAAAAGTTGGTGCTAGATATGTTTTCTGAAGCAACAATAAAACATGTACTTCTTCCATGACTGCCCTCCAAATACCTTTCTTCTTTTCCAATTCCTTCAATGAAGATGCATTTCTTAGACCACTATCACCATGATAACCTTATTCTGACTACATCTTAGTTTGCCAATATTACTATCAAAATGCATCATCAGGTCTGAATTCAGTATTTTGAATAGCTACTAAAGAATGGAGATAATTATTTTGTTCTAATTTTAAGTCAAAAGTGTCTACTAATATCAAAAGACCTCAATATGCCTCTTATGAAACTTAAGTTTTGAAAAAAGCAAATTTCAGTGGGGTCACCAAGATAAAGACCTAGTAAATTAAATGACTTAATGTCTGCAAAGTATACTATCATTCTACATGCTGAAGATGATCTTATTGCAAAGTAATTTTGGCCTGAGTATAAGGATTCCTTGTTGGGGGTGGTGGTAGAAGTAGTTAGAAGTAGATTTACTACTTGGAATACAACCTTGTCATCAATGTAGAGGATAACAATTAACCTTATCTGCTATGACAGAGGAGCATTCATTTTTATCACTGAAAAGTTGTATCAAATTATTGAGGTGTAAGTTTAAAAGGTAGTTGGTTACAAGAGAACAGTTTTTTAAGCCAAGTGGAACTGAAATTTACTGTCAAGAGCTCATATTTACCTAAACTTCTTCAGATGGTTTTACAATAAAAGCTCTAATGAACATTTTTATCAGTTTCCTAAGTATTTTCTAGAGACTATTTCAGACATTAATTCCATAAATGACTTAGGTGAACAAATAAATCTGAGATCTTAAACAAAGGTGAACAGATGTTTTTCCTAGGGAGCTTCTAAGAAACTTTAATGTGCTAAGATGCATTGCCAAACTTCTCCATGAAGTGAAACAGTATAACCTAAAAGGAAGGCACTTGGCTATGAAGTTGTCATACCCAATGACAGCCAAAGTAAAATCAATAGAAGCAAATGATTGTGTGATCAAGTATGTCCTTAAATATACAACAGTTAGAGACCCAAAGAACTATGCCCTGGGACTTCCTCTGCCATTTGTAATAGTTGATTTAAAAAATTTATAAAATGTCTTTAATGTAGAGTTCCCTCAGCTCAATTTATAATTCTCGCCTCTTCACTCATCCAGGACTCCTGGTACAATCTATCAAACTGAGAAGGCAGCTCTGCATCCTCTGTGATAGCTATTCTCCATAGATGCCTCCCCCCCCAACCAATCAACCAATAATAGAGGACCATAATAGCCTCCCATGAGCAATCCAAGCAAGTGTTTTATTGATTATTTTGTTTCCATAATCGATGGTGAAGCTTCTTATCAGTGAGAATAAAAAGTTTTAGCCTTAGGATGACACAAGGTTATTATTCTATCTCTGTTTCCCTTGTTCTAATCATTATTACTGTGTACCTTTAGATTCTATTTGAAATAGGAATTGATTGCTCCCCCCAAACATGATTTCCATAGGATAAATGGTAAAGAGGACAAGATTAATCATTAAACAATCAATAGTGTTGGTCTCTTTACTCAAAATACAAAGGGAAAAACTCCTAGGTATTCAATGGATTGTCATTTAACAGCATTAAGAAGATGAAAAAACTTGGTGTTTTTCTTTTGATGAAGACGACCATCCCTAAATGAACTGGATGGTGCATAGAAGAGTAGTGTAATGCAGCTTGAATTTGCTAATCCAGACATTCAGGCTTCTAATGAGTGCCTCCCATTGAGTAAAAAAGTAAATAATGTGGACACAAGAACGTAATGAATTGAAAAATTTAGCTGGCATAAAAATGGTCAGGTTGAGTAAATATCTAAGCATCTTAGTCTCTCAAGCTGGTGGTGTGTTTACTTTCCAGGAAATCTATCCTACCCATTAATGGAAATCTACTGAATCCCCTAGGGTATATAATGTAGTTCTGAAACATTCTTCAAATAGTTCCAAAGATAGACTGTTATTTTCTGAAGGGCTGTCTTCCTGGGTCCTAGGAATTAGGTCAGGTACCAGCTTTAGTAAATGTTATGAGGCATGACTGTAAAAAGAAAAGTACCCTGACATGGATTCAAAAATCCCCGTCCTAGATAACTTTGAATTATTCCAGCTCTAGCTAAATTCTTTATTCTTATGATTTGGAAAGGGAGTTGAGACACATTAACCTTAAAGAAAGTATCTGTTTACTCTGTTTCATCCTAAGAGACTGTCAATATAAAAATATAATTTAAATGGTTCAACATAGACCAACTTTTATGCCTCTCTCCCAATATTTAAAAGGAAAACTCAAAAACTACAGGTCAGTCCTTAGGACCAAAATGATACTAAACAACTACAGCTGGTTAAATCCTTAATCACTTCCATCCTTCTCTTTACAAGAAAGGCTGTTACAAAGAGTTGAGCAGTATGAGGTGATTGTGTATGGTGCGTAGAAATTACAGAGGTTAACTATTTGGGAAACAGGTGTCATTGTTTCAGTATTTCCCAAAACCTTCTCTGGAGCTAATCTGAGTATTCACCTAGGAAAGAAAAGTAGCCTGCATTTCTCCTGGGTGAGCAGAAGTCTGTCGATCTTTCTCTACGTAAATCAGTTTAGAATTAAAGGCTTCATCTAGAGCTTTGTAAGCACTGCTTTTGGGCTGATAAAGGAAAGGCTTTGCAAGGGTCATTGTAAAAAGAACATGCCAGCCTTCTCTTTTTGTGGCAATGGATAGCTAATGTTTTATTATCTCTTCAAATATACTGAATTTTAGTTATCTTTTATTTGTATTTGCCTAAATCTTGCAACTTACATTTTCATTCTCCTTGATGGAGAGAACAGGAGTGAAATAGAAATGAAGTAGTTCTGTTTACTCAGTTTCCATAACATGGTTTCCATTAGAGATTCACTTTACTAATTTTATTAGAGTTTATTAATTCCTAATTTTCTTGCTTCCAAAAGAGGCTCCTCACACCCACTTCCATTTGACTTTGGTGCTATTTGGAAGTCATTCCATTTTTTTCCAAAACCTCACTTCTTCCTGAAATGTGCCCTCCCTGATACTGTTTCTCTGTATTCATCTCTGACTGTATCTCTCTCTTTACATCTTTGTCTTTCATAGTCCATGGTCCACAGAAGTAATTGTATCTGATTCTTTAACTGCTTCACGCCTTTTATTACTTTTTAGAATTGTTCATTCTTCTTATGTCATATTCTCTTTTTGAGTCTGTGATGTTGAAATTATACTTTTCTGTAATTTTTTAAAATCACTTTACTAAATTCTACTCAATATAACAGAATGGCCAGTGTTTCCTTCCTTTGCTTTCCTTTGACCTCCCAGATTTTGAAAATGGTACTTTCTCCCCAAGTTTCTGTCGTGTTACATAACCGTTCCTCTTTGTTGGATGGAATTAGATCTAGAGAAGCTCTTCCCTCTAACTGTTCCTTTTAATTCATGTAGATGAACAGAAAGTCCATAATTTATCTGAGTCCCAATTTTTTAAAAAAGAATGAAATTTCAGACAGAAATCTAAATGCCACTCATCAGAATCTTGCTTAGCTGTCAGTTTTATAATCATTACCAATATAGATTAACCTCTTAAAGTCACAATGCTTGGGAGCTATCTTTACTTGGACCAGGGGGTTTGAAATATTCACAAAAATTTTAAAAATGTTCCAAAGTATGTAGTGCACCACTTAATTTAAAGCAAGCAACTCTTTTGCTAGAGTTTATTTTACCATTCCCAATGTAATAAAGAATACATTTTTAAATAAGAACAACTATACTTGAAGAACTTTTAGGACATTCAATGCTTATCTATTACTTACTTTGTAGAAGAACTGCTATGATACCTATTTTTTAAAATTTCTCTACTTTTTAAATGGTCCATATATAGCTGGACTTGGAATTTAGGAAAGCATTAGTTGTACTATTGATTTGGCTGGATGGTGAACACTTGTAATGATTTTTTTCCTTCATTTATCTTAGAGAAAACGTCCTATACTATAATTGCTTTTCTGCTTCCTAGATGTCCATGTAGATACATATATTTTTATTATTCAGTAATGATACAACCCTTCTATTAAGTCAGTTCATTACCATTCAAGTAAAAAAAACTAATTTAAATATTCTTCCATTAAAAAAAAGTAATACATTGTAAAGCTGTATCAATCAAGTGAAAAATACATATACTTATTATTCTTCCCTAAGGGCAAGATTTAATTTTGAATTTGAATGTTGCTTAGCATAGGGTTTTGATGTTAATTGAATCTTAAATGAATGCTTTTACACGAGGCAATTGACATTCTTAAATAAGACTGATAGCATTTGAAATGAAGCGAACTCTAACCTGGTTATTTCTTGAAATTCTTATCAAAAAAGATTTTAAGTCTAGTGTTCATAATTATTTTTAGTAGTATTATTTATGAGAGCAAAAAATTTACATAAATGCTTATCAGTAGTTCTCTTCACTAATAAAGGTATATTAACATGATGTACTAGAAGATTATGTTGTTATACAGAAAAGTGTTTAAACAAATAAAAAATACAGAACTCAAAATAATACATATCCACTATAATCATCATGACACAAATAAGTAACATATGTTTTTATGTTGACACATTGGAAAAGAACCATGCACATTTGAAAAGAACCATGCAGAAATTTCAAAATATTTTTAACTGCATATAGCAAATTATTTTTCTATAATTGCATTTAAGTGTAGCCTTCTCTAGGAGATAAGGTTATGGGCATTCTTTATTTCCTCTTTATACATTTGTGTACTAAGCATCTGTCATTTTTTTGTTTTTCATGTGCATGTATTAATTTTCAAACCAGAAAATGAGGCTCTGAAACAATGACTTCCATACATTAACTAATAATTCTAAAATAAACTGTGCAAAGAAACAAATTTTATTACTTCAAGTATTATATTCACTTAACTACAAACAGTTTTACTTGGCAAAAATTAACACTATGTGATCTTTTCATGGTTATGATATTAAAATTAAACTTTCAAAGGGTATATTCTTTCAATTTATAATACCTACCAAGGATTACTTCCTTTCAAATCTCTTCACCATCATCATAATCATCAGCATCAGTATCATCAACAACAATTGAAATTTACACTCTTTTGTACCTACTAAAGAACAATTAGAAAATGTCCACGTACTTTATCCAGCATGTCATATTTTATGGTTTCAGCATCCCTTCACATTTTAGCAAGAAATAATTTTCTTTGGTTATTTGGATACCAAGATACTTTGAAATTATTCACCTATGTTCAATTGGATTTTTGTTTTATTGTTTCATTATTCTTGTTTTTATAAAAAGACTCAAATTTATTCTTAGTTATTGGTCATAAAGAACAAAATTGGGAATAGCTTCATTTCACCTACTCAGAGTTTATTTGGAGATACCTGTTTCATATTCGGTGTTAACTGTCTCCAAGTAAATTCACACATCTAAGTATAATATTTCAATATGACAATAATTGGTTTCTGATACAGACTTATACCTCATATTTACAAACTGATTTTACTCTGTTATTTTAATATTTAAATTTTAAGTTGTAAACAAACTGTGACCATTTTACTTCATAAAAGTCCAAAGGCAAATGTTTATACCCCATTTCTTCTATCACACTAGGAACAAACCCCTTTGGTGATTTATTTTTACAAATGTTGACGAAAACAGAAGTATTTCCATAATAATATTATTAAATTAAAAAGGGACTGGAAAGATTCTGTAATATTTCACTTCCTTGTATATCTGAGATATTCTGAAGTTAACAGATAACAGCAGACTGTTGCTGTTTCAGGCCACACAGTTTGTGTGTTAGTTAGGAAGCCTTGATTATATAAGGGCCCCAATTTCCTGATTATGCTTGCACTGATGTACCAAATCAGTTCAGAGTTATTCACTTAGGAAAAAAACCAATAAATAACTGGAGCTGTAGGGGTCTTATGAAGTTATAATAAAGAAAACCAGCAATTCCTCCAAATATATAAATCTAAGATGCAGTACACTTTATATAATTTTAGCAACATGTAGAAATATAATTCATTTGGAGGAAAGGGTGAAAAACATACTGATATAAACTGCTGTGAAGAACAAAATTTGCAATATGGCAATATGGCACAGTGATGCTAATTTAACTATTTCTAATAAAACTGTATTTTGTATAAACTGAGTGCAACCTATGAGCATGACAAAAATATGTATTTATGTGACAGGTATAGTCAAAACTCAAACATTTCACCTGGAGTTCAATGGAATTGCCATGAACATTTTCTCTTAAAAAAATAAAAAAACAAACTTAGAAAAGTTTTGCAGACTTTATCATTGAAAGGAAAACATAGTAGGTGCATTTGTCACATGACTTTTATAACCTAATATGTTTTATAATCACAATCACTTATAGTATATTGTATATCCTAATTTTCAAGGCATTTTCTTAAAAATTATTTCAATTGTCATAACACTCCTATAAGGTCAGTGTGGACAGGTTCTATTGTAAAGGAGAGAGAAAGTTATTTCCGTGGATTTAAAGAGTTAAGTGGTAAAAAAAAAAAAGCCTATGTTGATAAATGTGCTTTATCCAACAGAAATATTTTAAATCATTTCAAAATCTGAGATTTATGGGAAATTCCTTTTAGAGACTTGAATTTACTTAAGGATGTTAATATAGAATAAAAAAATATAAGAGGTAGAAAATGATCTTCCAATCCCACCTTCTAAAAAGAAAATCACTTGAATCTGTCCACTAATCTCTAGCCCACTGCCAGGAAACCTCTATGTCAGTTCACATCTCTGTCTTTGTTGCTACATTTTCTAACTAGGCTCAACATGTTTAGTTTTGTTCTACTCTGACCCATATAGCCCGTGTGATCTTTCTAAAAGGCAAGTGCAATAGATATTGTCTCTTCCCTGCTGAAAAGTCTTCAGTGGCATTCCCCATTTCCCTTAGAATGAAAAATAAAAGACAAAGTTTATAAGGTCCTCTTCAGCCTAATAGCATTCAGGACATACTAATGCAAAATATGACATGTTGGCATATTAAGATGAATGAGTTTGAGAATATGGCAGAAGGAGAAAGGTCACTTTGACATTCTTCCAACCCTTATCTCACGAAGCAGGTCATAAAACCCTCATACAAGAGGTGGCCTCCTTATGCCCAGAGGAAAAAAGAAGCATCTTTACCTCCAAAGACAAAGGGACACTGAGAAGACTCCTAACAAAAAGGGCTTGCTAAATTCCCTCCAGTTTATTTCACTTAACTCATACTCCTTAACCTAGCCTATTTCTACATGACAGCCCACTCTTCATCAAACCTAGCATAGAAATACTCAGATCTGTTTCTTCTGGTCTAGATTTGCTCATGAAGCCTCCTGTACCACAAAGAACTTACATTAAATCAACATATATACTTTTCTCCTGTTAATTTATCTTTGTCAGTTTCATTTTCAGACCCAGCCAGGGATCCTAAGAGGGTTCAGGAAAATTTTTCCTCCTCTACAAGCCTCCTTTTTCAACTCAACACTACCTCCACTCCACCATCCTTCAAAAAGAACCTCAGTAATTTGAACATGTACTCTCTCACTTCTCGTCTTTTCTCTGCCTGGAACTCTCTTACTCACATCTTTATCTGGCTACCTCTCATTCATCATTCATTAAGGTCTCAGCTTAAACACATCCTCTGAGGAATCTTCCTCTTTTCCTGCAATGTCTTTCTATCCTGGAACTTATTATACTTTATTATCATAACGTTTTGTTTTTATTGACTGTAACTACATGAGAAAGGGACCGTGTTTGTCTTGCATACTGTGGTCTCGCCAGGGGCCAGCACAGTGTCTGGTGGTAGTAGGGGCTCAAGTAATTCTTGTTGAATGAAAATATCCGTATCACTTAGATAATCTTGCAAAATAGAAAATATTTTAGTTTAAAGTACATTTAAACTGGCAAGCACTATAGACTACAAAGTATAAAATAATTCTCTTAATGTATCAATTTTGTATAGTCATTAATTCAGTCAGAGATAAGGTTAAAGATGTATGTTTAAAATATACCTTCCGGGAAAAGTATGTTCAGAATACTCTAGATGAATGAGAACTTCCCTGGTGGTCCAGTGGGTAAGACTCTGCACTCTCAGTGCAGGGGGCCCGTGATCGACCCCTGGTCGGGGAACTAGATCCCGCATACATGCTGCAACTGAGAGTCCTCATGCCGCAACCAAGACCCAGCGCAGCCAAAATAAATAAGTAAACATTAAAAAAAAGAAAGGAAAAAGAATGAAGTTGTACCCCTACCCCATACTATAAAAAAAAAAAAAAAAAAACTCAAAATGGGTCAAATACGTCAATGTAGGAATTAAAACTATAAAACTCTCAGAATATGCTAGATGAAGAAAGTGATAGCATAAAATTCATTTAAAATAATAACTACTTTGTGGAATTGTTAGTTGTTCAAAAAAGGTAATCATTTGAAAAGCAAAATGTTGACTACTCTCTTTCCTGAATTAAAAAACAAACAAACAAACAAAAAACTGAACTATAAACTAAACTGAACTACTGCTCCTTTTTTGATTTTTTGAATAGCTACTGAAGGCATGGTAGGGATGGCAGGGACATAATGTATAAGCCCTGAACTAATTTTCTGCTCATTCAAACCTTTGGTCCTTTCCTCATTTTGCAAACGCTTTTTAATACAAGAAAAAGAGAGGAAAAGCAAATAAGATAGGAGAATCATTAAGAAGCATGATCAAGTGCTTTTGAAGAATTCAAATCCTTCCAAAACAAGAAACTGAGGGGAAAACAGACACAACAAAATGGTAGCATAATTCTTTCTCACATCAAGCTCAGCTCAAATTAGGTACTTGGGCATGCTGTGTAGGGAGGAAAACTTATCACCCTTCCTCAAAATAAACACATTTGCGTCAGTGGGTGGGTTTAGCATTACTATATTAACTGGCAACTCCACCGGCACTGAGTCACCAAAGAGACTTCTGAATGTGATACTTAGTTCCTGAACAGACTCTTTCAACACAAGACAGATAGAAAGTAAGAGAGAGGATAACTTTTTAAAAACGAAGCAATACCACATATCACTAATTACCTGTTCATAATAGTGGATATTCTCCTCAGCTATATCTGTAAATGCTGACTTGACATCATTTTGCATGTTTTGTTTCCATCTTTCCCAGTCTGCTTTCAAGGCATTATTAGCGCACTCCACTTTATCTTCCAGTTTTCCAATCTCTTCCGTAAGCTGAATTAGATCACAAAGAGAGATCAATTGATCTATGTATTCCTGTCACTAAGTGAATTCTTAAAATCTAAGCTGAATATTATAAAAAACAGTTTAAGAATAATACTTTTTTTGAAAAGTCACCAGTATTTACCCTGTATACTAACTAGTTAAAGAGAACACTGGATTCAGAGATGTCAAGTAGAGCTCTAAGGTCTGCCGTCAATTAGCACTTGACTTTACCTAAATCTCTCTAATCTTGGGCTTCAGTTACACTATTTATAAAGCAAGGAAATTGGACTACAAGTTATTCCAAAATTCTTTTGCCATAACTTTCTCATTACCACTGTTTGTGGTGAAAATATTTATGTTAAAAGTTATGGTTTCGCATCTTCAGCTTCCCCTTCCTACTCCTCATTTTTCAGCTGTTTTTAGCAGAATGCTCAATTAACTGACATGTTATAACATCCGTATAGATTATGTAGTCCAACCTGGAGGCCCAGGGGATTAACTTGCCACATTCCACTTGGCTGGTAACAGAGGTAGGTTTATATCACAAGACACCTGACACCTAGTCCATGCTCCATTAGACAGGCTGAGTGTGACAGTCACACCTCCTCCCCAACATACCCACCAACCTTTGAGCATGGAACCCATCAATTTATTGCTTTATATTTAGCACATTTATATTTATATAAAATTTTATATATTTATGCATATTTTATACACACATATTTATTCATATAGTCAGCATACATTTATTTATTAAGTTCCTTCTCCATACCAGGCATTATTCTAGGACTTGGAGATTCAACAGTGAAGACAATAGACAAAAAAAAACCCTGTTTTTGCCAGAGTTGATATTCAACTGGGGAGAGATAAACCATAAGCAAGATAAACGAAATATGAACTATCATTTGATAGTAAGTGTCAAAAAGAAAAACGAAGCAGAAAGGTAGACAGGGAGTATATGAATGATGCAATTTTAGATAAGATGGCTGGGGAAAGCCTAAATAAGAAACTGTCATTTGAATAAATATCTGAAGTTGATGTGAGAGTGAACCATGGGATTCTTAGTAAGAAAAGCATTCCTGGCAGAGGAAGAAACAGGAAAATGGCCTAGAGGTGGAAGCATGCCTGGATGGTCCAAGAAGAATAAGGAGACCAGCATGGCTGTAACAGGTGGCAGAGTTAAAAAAGAGGGAAGCTCTTAGGAGATGAGGGCAGAGAAGCAGTGGGTGATCAGATCTTACTGAGCCATGCAGTCCATGGTAAGGATCTTACGTTTTATTGAGTGAGACCCAAAGCCAGAGAGATTCAAGCAGAAATGACACCACCTCTCCCATGTTTTAAAGGGGGCATTATACATTACCACTATTCCTTGGCTCCGAGTATTTGAAAGAGGCTATCATTTAAGAAGGTCCCCATTACAGACACGCTAAAATGTGAAAATGTATGTCTTAGAATAAAAAAAAAATGTTATTTTACTTCCAATGCTTGTTTGAAATATTTTTATTCATTTGTCAATATTTTGCTGTGAAATTTCACTGCTGACTTTATTTCACTGCAGCCATATTTGCTTTTGTTTCCCTAAGAATAGACATTTGGTATTATATAAATCTTTTATTACCTATGGGAGATCTATTTCAGTAGTAAGGTTGGTTTTCATGTTTTGTGTGTGGCGGGAAGATGTGCTTTTTTTTTCACTTTCTTATTTTGTTTGTAAACTATCTCAGTGAGGCCATTTATTACTTTATGCGTATGTATGACTCTTTGGGGTAATTATTTTGCTTAATCACAGAGAATTTGTCTAAAATGATGTTAATGGGATTTCTTATGGTGGACTGTGGATGCTGGGGAATAAGCTAAGGTAAAATTTTACTGACAGGCCAAACTCAAACAGGATCGGGAGAAAGCTCAGGGGCGGGTTACAGAACCTCACTCCTCTGGGTTGTTGGATGGAATCTTGCCATTTTCACAGCCAGATGGAGATGATTAGAAAAGTGTCTTTTTTTATAGCTAGGATCAAGAGGTACCTACACCAACTGTAACTGCACTGTTTTTCTCCTCTGCTTAGGTTTTGCAGTCTAAAACTGCCATGCACTGGAGTGGAGTGGGATTACTGGCAAAGTTCTTTACTGAAAGTGGCTTCAGGAAACACAGTATCTAAATCATATATTCTATCTTCCTTCCCCTCCTGATGGAGCTTAAAATGGTGTCACTGCCATAAGGGGTTTAAACAAAGTCTTCCCCTCTTCAATCTGCAACTCCCTCTCCTAAAAGCCCTTGTTAGCGGTAGTCAGGCTGGTTGGTGCTTCGGCTCTGGTCCAGAGCTACTGCATTCCTAAAGAAGCCCTGTCCTGTTCTCTGACTTCACTCCCACCTACAGAAAGAAGCTTTGTAGCCTGATCAGCATGGCACTGGGATTAAGACGACTAATGATAGGTTAGACTGATCGCAGACCCCACGTCTGTCTTTCATAAGCTGTGTGACACTGGGTAAGAGTAATTTTTGAAGCCCTAGTTTCTTCATCTGTAAAATGAATATAAAAATGACAGTACCCATCTCGAAGGGATTTTTATTAAAAATTGCCTGAGATAATGAACACATTCATTGATGTGCACAGTGCCTGACAATTTTTCTACTAAACGATATCTACTACTATCATCATTACCACCACCATGACCACCAGTACCACCACCATTACCACCATCATCATCAGTTGGTGAAATGGAAACTGATTCCCTCTTCTCTTCCAGTATTTTGGTCTCTGGAAATATACCATTCCTTTGCCAGGGTCTAGGTCTTAATTTCTAGTGCTATTTCTTGATTTATTCTCATCAGTGTAGAAGAGGATTACATATGTTCTAAATATACATGATCAATTCTTGTCATTTTTTTGGAGGCTATATATATATATATATACACACACACACACACACACACACATATAAATACTGACCACTTTTTATTTCTTTGATGATTCCGTCATTATTTTAGTTAGAAAAGGAAAAAAGAGACATTAGGTATTTCCTCACACTGAATCATCTTCCCCTAATTTTGACTTGAAGAAACTCTAATTGATAATTAGCACAAAACACTTAATTCAAATTAGGAATGATCTGGACTATTATCTTTCCTATCAATTTACAATGCATATCATTAGATTTCCCTTCCCTTAGTTGACTGCACTTTTAGCAAGTTCTTTCATACAAAGAACTGTGCATTTAGATGGTGCAATCCAGTCTCTGAACATAAACACTGGACAAAATTTCACCGAAGTGGGAGAGTAACGTGTTAGGCACCTGGCGGACCAAAGAAGCCCCTCTAGTGCTTCAGCACCCCTCTAACCACAGAGAAGGTTTCAATAACTCTAAAAGTAGGGAATTATGGTTTCTACCAGAAAACAGCATAGAAAAGACTGAGTTTAAAAGGATTAAAGCTTGAATCATTCATTTCACAAATACTGGAAACGACTTAGCCCTCTGTTGGTGGAAAAACTGAAGAAGGAAGCAATCCTCTTTGCCAGGAAAATGTTGTAATATCAGAATAAGTAATAAAAGATTGTAATATAGTGAAAAGTAAAGATTTAGATTTAACCGCAAGGCTAATGGGTAATCTCTAGCTTCAGTTATACTCAGCTAGAAATGAACCACACAATTAAATGAAAACCATTAATACTAAGAGCTCAGGCAAACAAAAAAATATCCTTCTTCAATGGCGAGTACCTACTATAGCACCAGGAACAGCAGCAATAATAATGACCACTTATTGTGTTTCTGCCATGGGCCACTGTATTAAGCTATATACTTTACATACATTATTTCATTTAATCTGCATAATAATATTGCAAATTTGGTAATATTATCTTCCTTTTACAAGCTGGGAAACTGGGAGAAAGAAATAAAAGAGATCACACAGCTTTTTGTGGCATCATGGAGATTCAAGTGAAAATACATGCTCTTTCCTTAGTGAGTGAATAGCCCCAAGCTAGCTTGCATGTGGCTTTCAAGGTTAAACTGATTCAGCTCTTACCTTAAGGAGTTTGTTATCTTTTAGAATGCAGATATGCAAAAATAAAACAAAATCCAAAGGCTATAATACAAAGCAGAATGTGATATATCTCATAATGGAGGAAAAAATTAAAGTAGTATATAGAAAGATACAGCATGGAGGATTAATTCCAACTTGGGTAGGGGACATTCCAAGTGTTAATTTGCTAGGCAGTGAGTGGGGAAGAAGACACCTGGATGAGGGTATGGCATAAATAAAACCACAGGGATGTTATGCTATAGAGTGTGACAAAAGAATGGATAAGAGGTAGGTTTGGAGGCTGGAGGTGGGCAAGGAGAAACATGGGAAATGCAGCTGGACAGGCTGATTGAAGATTGACCACTAGAGGGTGTAAATGATATTGAGCATGAAATGGATTCTGTAGGAAAAGGTAAGCTACCGAAAGTTTCTGACCAGGGCTGAAGTATACTTCAGATAGATTCCTGAGTCAGAGATACCCAAGGATGCTTAAAAGAGAAAGGGAGGAGGAGGGGAAGAAAGGAAACCAATTAACCTTCACTGGGACTATGGAGACAGCAATAAAAATGATGAGGATGTGGTTCATTCCCACTCACTCATCCTGCAGCATTCACTCAGCATCCATCTAGTCTCTGTTAGGAACTAAGATGAAGGGTGAAAAAACAGACCTTGCCCTCAAGGACTCATGCCTAAGGGGAGAAATAAAAAAAACAACAACTGGATACAGAAAATGTGAAATGCAGTTCATGTGAAGCAAATAGGGTATACAGTCCTAGAAGCATGTTTACTTTGAAGTTTCTAAAAATTGCAGGTGGTTTGTCAAGGTTGGTACCTAGAGTGTGAGTAGGGGAATAGCAAAAGAGGAAAGAGAGGCAGCTGCCAGGTACTAAAGGGATTTCCCTGGGGGATGTTTGGATTTTCAATAAAAATCAAGTGGAATCACTGAGGGAGTTTAGGGAAGAGGACCAGGAAGACAGCAGTAACAATGAGATTCCTGATACAGGGGATACTGAGAGGAGGAGATCCTGAAACACAGAATCAGTAGGGGCTGGCAACTGACTAAGTGTGGGTGGGCACTGGAAGAAAAGATAAGATTATCTGATATTTTTAACTGGATAGCATTCACTGGAAGAACAGGTGGGGTAGGGTGAGATAGGAAATAAAGGCCTAAAGGCAACAGTAATAGTCTTGCAGGGTGAGGTATACATCAAACAACTTTTGGAGGTCAACCTTGTGACATGGTTCACTAAAAATTCTTACTATAATTCTTACAAAGTAAATTCAAAAAGTACTCATCCCTGAGAAGGAACAGGGTCATGGAGAAAAAAAATAAAGGAAATAACAGTGAAAAAAAAAGAAAAATATGATCATGCTAAAAATAGTCCACCATTAACATCAACATATTAAATGTTAAAGTAATATTTAATTACTATGCTTCATTATTTCTCATGCATAAAAAGTACAGTCTAGGAGGTGGGTGTCAGATCAAAGAATAAAAGATGCATGAGGTTCATGTCATATCCCATCAACTTGGATGTATCCTAGATTCAGCTAAAGGGTGCCCCTTCCTTTACTTGTTAGATTGAGCTTGTTTTGTTTCTTTGATTCAGTTCAAGGTTATCTAGAGAATGGTCTGATGGCTAAAGGGCCAAGGACTGACATACTGGTTCTGTCCACGTCAGTTATAGCTCTGAACCCTGGTTATATCATGTTATGAATGTTTGTCACAGGTCATGTGGGAAAGTGGGTAAAATAATTTGGACGAATCCATGCAGATCATTCATTACTGCTAGGAAATAAAGCCTACATGCTAATGGAATAGCCCTGTGGACCATTTCTACGATTATAAACCATTATACTATTTTTATTTTTAAGATTTTTTTTTTTTTTTTTTTTTTTTGCGGTACGCGGGCCTCTCACTGTAGTGGACTCTCCCGTTGTGGAGCACAGGCTCCGGATGTGCAGGCTCAGCGGCCATGGCTCACAGCTGCAGCTGCTCCGCGGCATGTGGGATCTTCCCGGATCGGGGCACGAACCCGTGTCCCCTGCATCGGCAGGTGTACTCTCAACCACTGCACCACCAGGGAAGCCCCATTATACTATTTTTAACAGTTACGCAATTTTTGAAGCACATGTCTGCTAAGACAACCACAGGTGCACTGAATCCCTCAAACCCATTTAATCACCTTGGAGGTTTTCCTCCTTATTCCCTCAAGGCTGACTTCAGAAAGCGAAACCAATCCAGAAACCCTATAACATTTTAATAATTTTTATTAAAATAGGCCTTTTATAGATTTTAATTTTCTATGACTTTTATACATTTAAAATTGTAAGAACATATTTTCCCATAAGTACAACCATCAGAAATAGATGGATTTTTATAGAAAAGTTAGATAAATCCATGCAAATACAGTTTATTTATTACCTTTCTTTAAGCAAATGATTAACTCAAATATAAAATTTTTTCCACAGAAAATTCGTATTTTATTAACAATAAAAAAGATATAAGTGATAGAACATTTTAGAATCCCATAATAAAGACAAGTTTTTTCCTTTGTGACAAAATGTTGTCCTGGAAATTATATCAGAAACATCTATTTATTTATAAATAAAATATTACAGATGTGAACTGTATAATCACAAAGTTAGGGTGGCATATAAAATACGGTAGCAAATAAAATATGAAAAATATTTTGAAATATTTTTTTAAAGAACATACTCCACAATTATACATCTCCAAAAATATTTTATAATAAATAAAGTTTGGAGACAAAAATGGGATTACCTGTATACTCATCAGCTATTTAAGAGGTAAATACAATGTATCTAGAGTACATATATTTGATCTAATATTAAACATTAAAAAATAATTGGGCTTTTCTTAGAGATTAAAATGTACTTAAAGATGATTAGGTAGGCCTTTTGCTCTTAACATTTAAGGTTGATCTTTTGATGCTATTTCTCTCAATATATTTTCAATACGGGCCTCTCACTGTAGTGGACTCTCCCGTTGTGGAGCACAGGCTCCGGATGTGCAGGCTCAGCGGCCATGGCTCACAGCTGCAGCTGCTCCGCGGCATGTGGGATCTTCCCGGATCGGGGCACGAACCCGTGTCCCCTGCATCGGCAGGTGTACTCTCAACCACTGCACCACCAGGGAAGCCCCATTATACTATTTTTAACAGTTACGCAATTTTTGAAGCACATGTCTGCTAAGACAACCACAGGTGCACTGAATCCCTCAAACCCATTTAATCACCTTGGAGGTTTTCCTCCTTATTCCCTCAAGGCTGACTTCAGAAAGCGAAACCAATCCAGAAACCCTATAACATTTTAATAATTTTTATTAAAATAGGCCTTTTATAGATTTTAATTTTCTATGACTTTTATACATTTAAAATTGTAAGAACATATTTTCCCATAAGTACAACCATCAGAAATAGATGGATTTTTATAGAAAAGTTAGATAAATCCATGCAAATACAGTTTATTTATTACCTTTCTTTAAGCAAATGATTAACTCAAATATAAAATTTTTTCCACAGAAAATTCGTATTTTATTAACAATAAAAAAGATATAAGTGATAGAACATTTTAGAATCCCATAATAAAGACAAGTTTTTTCCTTTGTGACAAAATGTTGTCCTGGAAATTATATCAGAAACATCTATTTATTTATAAATAAAATATTACAGATGTGAACTGTATAATCACAAAGTTAGGGTGGCATATAAAATACGGTAGCAAATAAAATATGAAAAATATTTTGAAATATTTTTTTAAAGAACATACTCCACAATTATACATCTCCAAAAATATTTTATAATAAATAAAGTTTGGAGACAAAAATGGGATTACCTGTATACTCATCAGCTATTTAAGAGGTAAATACAATGTATCTAGAGTACATATATTTGATCTAATATTAAACATTAAAAAATAATTGGGCTTTTCTTAGAGATTAAAATGTACTTAAAGATGATTAGGTAGGCCTTTTGCTCTTAACATTTAAGGTTGATCTTTTGATGCTATTTCTCTCAATATATTTTCAATACAGAGGCAAGAACTTTTACATTTACTCATAGAGACAAGAATTTTTCCACTGGGTTTGCTTGGCTATACTATGTCCTCCTGCAAATGGACTCTGAGAGCTTATCTGGACTTTCTGGCAGAGAAGTGCAGGTATTTTGGAATTACTTTAGAATAGCTTTAGATTTGGCAAGGACTAGGAAAGAGAGCAATTAACTTTTGGAGGGATGGCACAAGATATGGGTAACTACCTAGCCAGTCAGATGAGTGAAATCACCTTTACTACTAAAGAGGAGATGACAAACAGCCCGATTTCCTTTACATTCTTGCTGGATAGCCTTCTGATTATCTTTGTTTTCTTTGTCTCTAACATTATCAAGAATGGTCTGATAGTAAGAAAAAGAGGAATTTACAAGAGGTGTCTCGAAGCTATGGTGAGGGATAGAGTTAGGAAAAGGAGCTGTGTTTGTGCATGTATGTTGCACATTCTTAACACCTGCCTGCTCACTTAATGCTGAGTCCCTACTATGATCAGGTCCTGAGCTGCATGTCACATGTGGCATCTCATTTAACTTTCTCCATAACTATTAGAGGTAGCTTTCTTCCGCCCCAGTCTAGCTGGTCCAAGTCTTACAAAGTAGACTTTGCACATGATGAATGTGGGTCCATGTAACAGTGCACGTTCAACATCCTTCCACCAGCTCTCAATTATGCTTTTCTTCTCCTGAATTATTTGGCAAACTCAATCTAAGTTATTTAAAAAAATATATATTTCCTGCCCCCCACACTTTAATTTTATTTATTTGTGCTCCTTAAACCTCTATTCTCCCCCAAAATACAGTTTCTTATTACCTTCAATAAGATGAAAGAACAAATAAATTGAGAATAAAAGTAAACATTCATTCAACAAATCTTTAAGTGCTTCCTATGTCCCAGGCATTGGCCCAGGAACATGACCAAGAGCACAGGGGTGAATACGAGAGGGAGCTGGGAGCTTACAACCTAGTAGGGGTTTCAGATCCATACTGCATTGGGCATTCCCTCTATGTCACCTTACCAACTACCTTAGAGTCTATCAATGAGCTTGTTCTTTTTTCATAAAAAAAGGAAGTACCTCCCAAACTAAATTTTAAGAAATCCAGAACGTCTAGATTCAAAAATTTCCCTAAAAAAGGAAATGTATCTTTATATCTAATAAATATCCTTACTGCATCTTTCTCAGTTGCCTTACGGTATTAATAAGTTGTATTTGGCTCCTCCTCTCTTTTTTCCCTGAATTTTAAAAATTTCATAATCACACACATTTGTAGGTCAGTGATCTAGAGCCTGCGCTGTGAAGTCCATGGGTGAGAAACCTGACCGTGTGACCTTAGCTAACTAAATTCAGTTCTGTGATAGGTTGCAGTTTCCTCATCTGTAAAATGAGGAAAAAGAAAGTACCTACTTCATAGGATTGTTTTTGAATAACATGTTAGCAAAGTGCCTGGGACTTAAGCATTTAATACATGTTAGGGTTAGAGTGGCAATCCAAAGTGATTATGAAAGGACAATTGTTAGGGTCTCAGAAATGTCCTGACTGAATCTGCCAGCTCACTCACTTCTACTATGTTAGTGAATACTTACTGAGGACATGCATATAAAAGGAACAGCCATAGGGGAAACAAAGAGACATTAACAGCTCAGAAAGCTCCCCAAATGCTCCAATATGCCTGAGAGTATTGGTGGCTGAATGGACAATGTGGCCATGCCAAAAAGCCTATGTAAGTCCATTCCATCAGGCCCTCCTCCAAAGAAGATGGGCAAGGCCAAGAAGTCCAGAAATTACCTCCATTTTGAGGAACTAGGTTACCACATTACGTCAATAAATTATTCCACTCTAATACAAGAAATATTAGTATCTTGCTAATTTATGGAATGATAAAACTCTAAGACTAACAATGCAGATGGATCTTTCCACACTGATTCTGAAAGTTCCCTAAAATGTACTTCCTAGTAACCAAAAAAACCTGTCCAGCAACTTAAGAAGACCCCCTACAGTTTTTAGAAAACATATTAGTTCATTCAAGAACTATTTGTTGAGCACCTACTATGTGCCAGGAGTACCACGCTAGACACAGTGCCCCTATGTGAAATATTTTCCTTCTTTTCTCACTCAATTTTTGGCATACTGATGTCATAGAGGTACATCTTTACTTAAATCAGAAAGTCCTCCTAATTCTGATACAGTTTCATGATGAGACCAGTATAGAATGACTTAATGTGTGTTTCTTAAATTGGGATTTCTATATCCACATCAATACTCAGTGATAACATAGAGGATTGCCAATGTCATAAATAAATGTGGCATAATCTTGTCATAGATATTTTATGGAGATCAGAGAAAAATATTTTTAAATTAACATAAACATAAATATATTATAGAGTAGTGATATTCATATGAAACTTTAAAACAGGAGACCTTAATGAAATTTTGATCTTGCACTGGCCACGAATGGGTCTCTCAGACTACTGAGGTATACATTCCAACTTTCCTATACCAAAGAAAGTAAACTCTTTTCATAAAAATGTTTGAACTACACACTGCATTACAATGTGTTAGAAGGAAATATGCTTGACTGCTGAGCTACATATTTAATAAAGAATTAATAAACTTTGGCATGATAATTCTAGGTGAGTTAATTGCCACGATTACCAAGTTTTATCAAAGTATCATTTATAAAAACTACAGATTGAGAAAGCAGCTTCCCCATAGTCTCTTTCTCCAGGAATAGCTGCCAGGATGATAGAAGGAAAGTCAAACTTTTTTCAACTACTTTGATCTATCACTGATAAACAGCAGTCTAGGGAAAATTTCACTTACCTCTCTAAGAAAGAACCACCGTCTCTGACTATTTAATCATCCCCATCCTTCATCACTTATCCCTGACATTATAATCTACAACTAGTGGCAAGTAAGCACCCCTTTTCCTCACCCTATGACTGTCTCTATTTACAAGTACAGCAGTAAGTTCATGTGGGCAGCATGATTAAAATTTAGAGTCTCTCCAATATAATGACTGAGCTCCTAACATCTGAAGAACTTACAAGGGTCTGCTCCTAACGCATTATTGGAAGAGTTATTTTCCTAATGAATGATAGCAATCTCACACAAATTAGTCTAGCATGTAGAATTTATAAGGATAGCATGACCTGGATACAAAAACTGACATTTCTGGTACAAGCAATGGTAATTACAAATCATTCTCCCCCTGCCCCCAGCTTTATCGAGGTATAATTGACAAAAAAAAATTGTATATGTTTGAAATATACAACATGATGACAAATCATTCTTATTCAGAAATATAAACACAAAAGTCCTAAAAGTTGAGGTAGCCAAATCCAGCAAGGGCCAAGCTGAATTTATCCCAGGGATCCAAGGATGGCTAAAATGAGAAAATCTCTTAGTGTAAATCACCACATAAAGTGAATGACGAAGAAAAATCATACACTTACATGAGTCGGTACAGGAAACCACACAATAAATTTCAACACCCACTTATGAATCAACTTCTCATCACATAGGAGTAAATAAAAACTGCCTTAACCTGATTAAAATATACATACTTTAAAACGTTTAGCAAACATCAATACTAATGGAAAAAATCCTGAAAGCATTTACTTTAGCATCAGGGATAATACAAGGATGTTCCATCACTAATAACTTTACAATGCATTTTTTAGCCAGCTCAATAAGAAATGAAAAAATAAATACAAGGTGTAAAGATTGAATAAATGAGACAAAACTATCAATATATATACCCATAAGGTTTTCTACATAGAAAATCCCAAAGAATGTACAAAGAAATTATTAAAACTAAAAATAATTTAGAAGATTGCTGGATATAAGATAAATATGCAAAAGTGAATTATATTTCTATACTCTGGCCCAAAAAAAGTTAGAAAATAAAAAATTTTAAATATATAATTTATGATAAATGCAAACAAAACATAAGGTACTTAGGAATAAATTTATGGAAAGATATAGAAGACTGTTTTGGAAAAAAACACTTTAAAACTTATTGAGAGATATTAAAGAAGACAAATGAATGGTGAGGTTTCTAAAAATTATTCCATTTTAAATCTTGTAGCTAGTTCTCCTTCTTTTAATTTCAGTTTAAGTACCAGTTCCTCAGATAGTTCTTTTCAGACAGCATTTATGTTCAAAGTAGGTACTTTTTCACTACTCTCTCCATCTCAGTCCACTGTTCATCTCCTTAACATTCATTAGAACAATTATTTTTTGTATGTTTATGTACTTTCCTGTTAGAATATAAGTTCTAACATGGGCCATGTGTCTACCTTTTGGCCATTATATCCTCAGTACTTACTATGTAGAAATGTGATAAATATTTGTAGAATAAATGAATGATTTCAGAAAAGTAAAATATTAGTAATGAATCTAGGCTTGTTTTACTATTGCCTTTCCAAGGATTGTTTTACCACACTTTGAAATACCACAGAAACTTACAAGCTGCCTGTACCTAAATCTAAAGGTATATATCACCAAAATTTTTGAGCAAAACAATACAATTTGAGGATAACAGCTATTCTTACTTAAAAATATCTTCATTGCTTTCTTTTTAAAATGGCTTCTCTATTATTGCCTTTTATGGAAATAATTAACCATTCAATCTATTTATTCAAGTGCTAAAACTTTCTCTTCATAATCAGAAAAGCTGAGAAATTATCATTTTGAAAGTTCTTGAAAATAATATACCTAAATAAAAAGATTTAGATTGCCACTCCAGCATAAGACAATAGAAAATTCAAAAATTCAATTCTAATCTGACAGCTACTTCTTCTTAACAAGTATTAATTAAATTGCAGGGGAGAGAGAAGAGGGCTCTTAACAATAAAATTACATTATTTTCTGATTTGTCAGGGGTAAGATGTGTCTGAAAAATTAGATGCTTGATTATACAATGCTGCTCAGGCATCCATGTGATTACTAAATGTGAGTGCTTTTTTATATACTTTACAATACACACTTTTCTTAAAAAGTAGAAACCTCTCTTCCTGAAATTCACTGCCAATTTTGTTATCCAAATGTAGCTTGTTCAGTAAAGCACAATGTATTTTCTAAAATGACAAATTAAGTCATAAAACACCCACAAATATAGCTGATGCAGCACCTTTCAAGTCAGTACCTCCAACACCATTAATGTCCTTCGAATAAGGAATAATCATAATTTCCTTTGACACTGGAAGCAACAGAAAGCCAATTATTTAAACAGCCCCATTTTAGGAAATGTAGTGATCTCTTTTGCATCCTCTGTACAACAGAGGCACAGTAAAAATATATAGGACAGAAGAGGATTCATTTTTTCCAGGTGCTTCCATGAGTCCAATTAATAGAAACCTTTTAAAAAGGAATGATGTGGCTCCTAAGAAAGAAAAATTTTTAATCAAGGTCTTTTAACTCTTTCGATATAATTTCCTATATTTGTTTCTGAAGAACATAATCCAAGCCTAGAAAAGCTATATGCTATACTATCATTAGGTTTTAATAAAGTTATAAAAATTATTTCAAAGCCAAATCTAAACATTTATTTTACAGACCTTCACAGGCCATACAATTTTCTGCCATTAAATATTTTTATTCACTATTTAACCAAACAATACCTCTCATATTATCTCATTTAATTCTCACTATACACCTATAATGTAAATATTGTTTTACTAACAAGAAAAAGGAATGCTTATTGAGGTTTATTTTGTAACTTTTTTCCAGAATCTAGGTTCTCTAATTTGTGATCCAACCCCACCATATTACACAATTCCATAATGCGGCCCATGAACCTCAAGACATATATAAGACAGCTCACAGGCTGCATGAAGGAACTCCCATTTATATTTAACTCTTTTTAATTGACATAAAACATACTAGTTTCAAGTGTACAACAAAGTTATTTGATATATGTATATATGGAGAAACGATCACCACAATATGTCTAGTTAACATCCATCACCACACATAGTTACAAATTTTTTTTTCTTTATGAGAACTATCGAACTTTTCAGATCTACTCTCTTAGCAACTCTCAAATATACAATGCAGTGTTATGAACTACAGTCACCACCCTATACCTTACAATACTGTCACTTATTTTATAACTGAAAGTTTGTACCCTTTGATCACCTAATATTTAACTCTCATGTAATGTTTTTAACTTACATGCATAGTTTATAATACAGATAAAATATATGAGTAAAGTAGTGTAAGTAGATAATTTGTAAATTTAAAATGTACACATACTGGGAGGTGTGCTCAAAAATATTTAGGTGATAAAGTACGTTATCAAAAAGTCTGGTGACTGAAATGTTATCTTTGCTGAAGTACTGTGTACATTAGACTTTTAATCAAGTGATTTCGCTTGATGTTTTTTTCAGACATTCATCTCTTTTCTATCTGAATCCCTACCAAAGCTAAAACCGTCAACACATATGGTCTTTCCTCTTTGACTCAATCAACCAAACTACCATACATAAAAAATACAGCTCTTAAAGTTGCAGCATATTCTAAAACAGAGCTAGCCAATAGAACTTTCTGGAATGAGAGAAATGTTCAACTTTGGAGTGCCCAAAATAGTAGCAATAGCCACATGTGCCTTTGAAATGTGCTAGTCCAACTGAAGAACTGAAGTTTTCCTTGTATTTAATTTAAATTAATTCATATTTAATGTAAATAGCCACATGTGGTTAGTGGGTACAATACTACATAGCAAAGCTCCAGAGAGCTGTGATCAATATAACTGGAATAGCATATGTACTCAAGTATATAAATTTTAGGGGTTCCCCCCCAAAAAATATCCTTTAGTAAACCTGGTTTTACATGGTTTCCCAGAAATCCTCTAATATTAATGAATATTTTCTCAATTACTTCATTCTAAAGACATGACTGTATTTTAGATATTAGCTTGAAACAAATTCAATATTTGGTACTTTTGGATATATATAGTAGTTTACTAATAGAATTAGTTTAGTATTTTTTTTTTAATTTTTTTTTTTTTTTTTTTTTTTTTGCGCTGTACGCGGGCCTCTCACTGTTGTGGCCACCGGGGCACGAACCCGTGTCCCCTGCATCGGCAGGCGGATTCTCAACCACTGCGCCACCAGGGAAGCCCAGTTTAGTATTTTTTTAAGGGAGACAACACATTAATTATTTTTCGGAAACAACTTCGTAATTCAAGTGTTTATTATCATTACAAATAAGTATTTTAAAGTTTACTTTTATTTTATTTTATTTTTTTTTGCCGTACGCAGGCCTCTCACTGTTGTGGCCTCTCCCGCTGCGGAGCACAGGCTCCGGACGCGCAGGCTCAGCAGCCATGGCTCACGGGCCTAGCTGCTCTGCGGCATGTGGGATCTTCCCGGACCAGGGCACGAACCCGTGTCCCCTGCATCAGCAGGCGGACTCTCAACCACTGCGCCACCAGGGAAGCCCTAAAGTTTACTTTTAAAAGCACTGCAAATCGACAAATAAGAAGGATAAGTGGGGGTAGACAAGTTCCACCACATATAAAACATATTTTAAAACATCCATTACTGAAATAGTACAGTTCTGGTGCTTAATTAACAGGCCAATCAAGGGAACATACAGAAAGCCTTAAAACAGTTGCATGTGACAACAAAAACTGAGTATACTTCAAAGGTAGCGTTGCAAAGTATTGGGGAAAACATGACTACTCAATAGATAGCTTTGGCACAGCAGGACAGTTACCTGAAAAAATATATAGTTGGATCCACACCTCACATTTCTAAACAGAATTAATTCCAAATGGCTCAAAGATTCAAATGTAATAAAGAAAACCCCAAAAGTTAATAAAAGAAGTCATCAATTCTTTTGTACTTAAAAGTAAAATCCTTTAGAAAAAGATAGATAAATCTGTATAAAAACTAAACTTTTCTGTACAGGAAAAATAACTATAAAGAAAATTAAAATACAGTACAAATGACAAAAAGGGCTAATTTCTCTATCAAGAATTTCTTAAAAATCAGGAAAGATCAAGAATAGGTAAGATCTAATGAGCAAGAAACAGACAATTACAAAAAAAGAAAGACACATTTTACTTAAACATAAGATATGCTTAACCTTGTTCATCATAAGAAAAATACAAATTAAAACTGAAGAGATACTATCTTCACTTAATGGATGGCAACGATTCTACAGTTTGATAACACTGACAAGGCTGGGGTGGAGGGTACAGGAGTAAACAAGCAATCAAACATGTTGGTGAGACTGTAAATAGCTCTCCCAGAGGAAAGTAATTTGGTGGTAGTTCTAATAACATCAACAATAACATCAGCTAATTCTTTTAGCTTTTCCTTTGTACCAGGCACTATTCTAAGCACTTATGTGTGTTACACATTTAGCCCTATGAGCTAGGTACTATTATTTCTTCTATTCTACAAACTGTGAAACAAAGTTGACGAGAAGTTAGTAACTTGTCCAAGGTTGCACAATTAATAATGAGCTATCAAAACTGAATAGTCTCTGGTTCAGCAATTTCAATTCTAGGTATTTATTCTACAGATCTACTAGTACATTCACAAAATAATACACGTACAAGGTTATTCACTGAAGCACTGTTTATAGTAGCAAAAGGTTAGAAATAAATGTTCACCAGTTTGAGTCAGATTAAATAAATTCTGGTACATCCATACATCAGAAGACCATGTAGCTGTAAAAGACCAATAACTGGAAGGATCGCCAAGATATGTTATTATATTAATAAAGCAAACTATAGAAAACTTTATAGCATATTACTACATTCACAAAAAAGTAAAATCAGAATGTATATTTGAATTTGTGGTACACCCATAAAGAAATCTGGAAGGCTACAAAAGTAACTAACAACAGAACGTACTTGTAAAGTGGGTGCTGGGAATTGGGAAGATAGGATATGGGGATGGGAAGGAGACTTTTCATTATATGTGTGTTTTAAAATTTATGAATTTTGAGTCATGTGAATATATTACATATTTAAATAAATCATTTTTTTAAGCAACATGCTAATTGCTTACATTAGAGATCAAGAAATATATTTTTGGGGACAAATGAAATGTTGACATTCCTAATGTTCTATAAATGAGCACTGGTGGTTGGAGATAACATGTGAAGGGACATATCATATAGGGACTAAAAATGAGGCACAGACACAGAGACTCTGAGCTCCTTTTTCCTGGTTGTTGAACTGTACGAGTATATAACCTCTTCCAATGAAAAGAGAGTCAGATGACTCAAAAGAAGTATTGAAGATGCATGTGGGAGTACAAAAGGTGATATTTCTACATTAATATATTATTTAATGTGTATATTAACCACACATTCATATATGTGTGGGATCTTAAATGTGCATGAGTAAGTTAATCTAAATATCGTAACTAAAAATTTGACGCTGGACAAAAACCTTGTTTGTTGGTGTGGAATCTTCTTTGGGAAACTTGTGTCAGGGTGTCCTTACATTTGCATTTCTACATGTGACAGTGATGACCACATGTGGCATATATGCATGCGCCTTTCGTATCCTCATGAATGGAATATGCAGAAAGTGTCCAGCATTTCCCTGGTGTGAGGGTCTGTGATAGATCTTTTAATGTATTAAAGATTTGTTCTGAATGCATTTCTTTGTCCTTTCTCTTATTCATTTTAGATTAAAAGCTTCTATATCAGAGGGTGCCAGCAGCAACAGAACCTGCCTCCTGGGAAGCACAGAACCTCTGCAAGTTTGTAGTTTATTTTGAAAATGCACCTGATGATCACCAGGTTTTGGATCACCAGGTGCATTTTCAAAAAATTCTTTCCCTCCTCCCCAGCCACACAGCTACTGAGAACTACTGACATACATCATGCCTCCTTAATTCATTTCACATTTTCTTTTTTACTGAGAGATAAGCAAGGCAGGTCAATTTACTCTAAAATTCATACTATTAAAACTGCCAGTTCACTGTCACAGAATATTTCAAATCATCAATAATGTTCCGTGGCAGGAATGGCAAAAAGAGTTTATCATGCGTGCCAACTCTAACCGATTGGTATCAGTCATATGAAGCATGTTGATATGTATCTTTTCAGATGTTACCCTAGAATACAGTTTTTAAGTTACTGGCACAATTTCTGGAGTCCTGCTTCTACAACTTCGACATGTGCGATATTGAGCCAGTAACTTTTATTTCTCTGTACCTCAGTTTTCACATTCGTAAAATGAAGAAAATTATAGTACCTACCTCACTGTATTGTGAGAGACTTAAATGAGACAATACATGTAGAGCATTTAGAACTCTGCCTGGCACATGGTAAGTGCTTAAAGAATGTTAGCTGTTATTATTATCATCATCATCAATTAGTTTTAGCATAACATACTGATCTGGTTAAAATAAAATTCTATATACTAATTCCTTGAAAGAAGGCAAAAAGAATTTCAACTTTCCCAGATCACAACTCTACATGTTCTAAAGTGTTTCCAAGTTGCAATTCCCAATTTACTGTGAATTCTAAATATATATATTTTTGGAAGCGATTGAAAAAAAAAAGCACTAAATTCTTAAAATTCCTTTTTTGTTTTGATCTTAGTAGAATATAATTGTTACCTATCTTTGAAGTCTCACACCCTCTAGACTTCAAACCCACCTATCAGGAAAAGAAAAAAAAGGTGAAAGACCAGGGAGCATAGTGCCAGGTTATAGTTCTGGTTCTACTATTTAACTAACTGTATAACTGTGGACAAATCACTTAACCTTTCTTATCAAAATCTCCACTACTACCACCTTAGTTTATGCCATCATCATCTCCTTCCTACTGCACTGGACTCAACAATCTTTTAGTTTCCCATGCAGGAAACAGAGTGAGCACTTGAAAGCAACTGTCAGTTCTTCCTTTTCCCTTTCTCTTCTTGAACAATTCTGGTGTCCATTCTGGTGGAGGAAGGAAGGCAAAGTCATGGTGGCCCAGAGCAGGATATGAAGGCATTAGCAAGATGATGAGGTCTTCCCTGCAAAGAGTGGTCCAGAATGGGAAGTAACAGCACAAGCAGGGTGAGAAGGGTGTGTATTGCGTGTGGGCAGCATGGGGGAGCTGAGGCTAGCACGGAAAACAGACTCCTAGAGTGGTAAAGAGGATGCTCTTGCATGGTGTGGTCCAGTGCAGGGTGTGGAAACTTGAGTGGGGTGAGGAGTACCTCCATTTAGGAAAGAAGATGACATGAGCTATGCAAGATTGTTTGCAAACAGGGAATCAATCAAATAAATAGATATGTAAAGGATAATGGGAGCCTGTTTCTCATTGTCAGAAAGAGAACCACAAATATTGAAAGAACGAAAACTAGAATGAACCCTCATGATATTGGATTTAAGTTGGAGGCGTTGGTATGAAATTGTTATTTTTAATATATATAAACAGACAAATCAATATAGATATAAAAATGTTTGATTATACATTATATTCCTATCTATATATCCATAGATATGTTTCCTATCTATGTCCACTCAGATCTTGGAATAATGATACCTAAATAGCAATGAACATATCTAATGCCAAGATACTATATTCTAAACATAATTTTTTCCACTAAAACTAACCAGGGCTTGTTAAGAAAATGGCTGATTCCAGGGCTGAGCAAGAAAAGTACAAGAAGAGCCTAGAAAGTCTTGTTGTACCAGAAAGAAGTATAGAATGATGGGAACATGTTAAAAGGAGGGAAAAAAAGACAGCTTGAAGATGGTCCTACTAGCCAAATTGGAGGCAATTTATATATCAAAATACATAGTGATAGTAATGGACTAAAACCCACTGACTAAAATAGAAAAGCACACACACACACACACACACACACACACACACACACACACAAATCAATTTAAAGTTTAAAGTAAGGTAAGGAATGATATAATTATACAGTCTCAAAGTAGCTCCCCACAAAATGTTTTTTAATTACAAAGGGAAAGGAGTGATTTTACAGTGGAGAAGCTTGGCAGACATCACCTTAATCGAGTGAGATCAAAGAGTATACTGTTAATGGGACAAATAAAAATCATGTGCTACCTAACAGGTAGATTGCAGCATCACTTGAGTAATATTCCTGTCAAAGATTGACAGTTTAAATCTAATCATAAGGAAGTATCAAACAAGTTAATATTGGAGGTATTCTACACAATACCTGGCCTGAAATCTTCAGTGTAATGGTCATAAAAGTCAAGGAAAGACGAAAAACTACTCTAGACTGAAGGAGACATCTAACCATTGTCAAGAAAATTACAGAACACTGGCAAAATCATTCAGGGGTCTGTGTGTTAGATAATAGTATTGTTTCAATGATAACTGATTGATACTGATAGTTGTATTATGGTTATATGGGAGAATGTCCTTGTTTGTAGGAAACATACACCTTTAAGGGGTCATGAGCATAAGGTTTGCAATTTACTTTCCAATGGTTCAAGGAAAAAAAAGGATTTTTGAGCTGTACTTGCAACTTTTCTATAGTTTTGTCACTTCAAGATTAAAAAAAAAATTTTTTAAGCCTATAATATACCAAATCAGAATTCTTCCCTGCTTAAACTCTTCAGTAGCTCCCCACAGTAACTAGGATGGAACCCATGGCCTACATGTTCTTATCTGCTTGCTCAGTCCTCATGCCCCAGCTACTAATGAAGGGGTACTTCATTCCCTATACTCTAGCTACACCAGATATAACTAAAGCTCCTGGAACACAGGAAGCTAATTCTCATTTCAGAGCTTTGCATGGATTCTTCTTAGAACACTTGTGCCAGATTTTGGAATGACTGCTCCTTAGCACTCGGCTCTCCTCTCAATGTCACCTCCTCAGAATGGCCTTCTTTTCCCCTCCTGGTGTTCTCCATCACATTACCCTGTTTTATTTACTTCATAGCACTAAGCACTATCTAAAATTATCAGAGTCATTTATTATTTTTTTCCTTATTTTCAGTATCCCCCCACACACACGCACTAGACCATAATTTCCTTGGGGATAGGGGATATGTCAGTCTTGGTCACTGCAGTGTCCCCACCATGAAGTGCTTAGATGGGGAGGGAACTCATAACTCTTGGCTGACTGACAAGCTAGGCCTCAATTTTTTCATCTACAAAAGTGGGAATAAAGTATGCCTAACGTGTAGTATTATTCATTGGATAGTAGATATAAATTATTAAAACAATGCCTGGCATACAACATGTACTATACAGATGCCAACTATGCTTCAAAAAGGAAAGCACTAGTTTGGGTCTAGAACATTTTTGAAAGTTGAACGGAGCTTTGATTGGGGCATTTCCCCTTAAGTCTGCTCCGCTATTGACTAAGCTTTAGTAGAGAGAAAAAGTTTACTCTCCAAAACCCAGAAATATAATAAATCAAAATGCAGTTAATTTGGTGATATGGCACTGTACTAGAAGAAAAACTACTGGTTCTGTTCTTTGTAGAAATATAATTTTTTTATTTTTAGAAGTACTATTTAAAAACGATTTATACTTTAAATAATGTTTTATGATACCATTACATGTTTTCCAATATATTAGTCTTTTATACTTTCTTCTTCTAACTTACCAAAATTTTTACTGACACAAGCTCTAGATTTATAAACATTAATTCATCTTCAAAAAAAGTTTCTTCAAAGTAAGCATTATTTCTGCCTGTTCGTGGATAAAGAATACTTAATGTCTGATTAAGGTCACAAGTTAAGTAAAAGTGAATCAAAGCCCTCTCCAGGCTTCAGACTCCCAGCGTGTTCCTGCTCTAAGCATAATCATATATTTATTGAGTGCCCAGGCAGGGCCAGGAGTGAAGGAGATATGTAAGACAGACCCTTAGGACACATTTCTTATTAACGAAAAGTCTAAATTAAAAGGAAATTGAATCTATTTTGAGTTTCTATATGGGAAAGCTGTTTAAACTATTATATCTAAGGTAGGCAGAACTCCACAAACCAAACCACAGATCCACAAGGACACTATAAGTAGAATTTCTTAAATCCTGAGAAGAAATGACTGGAATTTTAAACTACCCCTTTTACTTAACCATCTGTTACTTTTTCTGTGGCAGTCAAGACAGTGGGGAAAAAATGTTCCTAGAGAAAGACACAGAGCTTACAATCTTCCCTTAGAAAATCACCTACACTGTTACACTGCCTCTTTTCTTCAGTATTTCATTGTCTCCCCGCTGCCCCTGTCCACCCTCACCCACCACAAACGTACACAGGCCTTATTCATCAAGACTGTAAGTTTATGTGTTCCTTTTTCAAATCAGCAAGGCTTAATATGCAGTAACTTCCCTAAGCAAATTTCATGGGTAAAAATTTTGGAAGTAGTACGATTTCTTTCACCTCACCCACAAATATCTCCTGACTAATTTTCTGGGTAACAGTTAACACGAGTAATTTGGTGTTCAAGTTTGTGCTCACATCAGATATGCTGGCCTTGGAGGATTCCAAAAGAAATAACTAAAAACACGGTTTTTGGGTCAAAAATACATCATAAAAAAACGTGTTGATCTTTGAAATTATTTGGAATATTTTACCTCTAGTCCTTATTTATTAATTTGTTCCTTGTTCCATATTAATTTAAGATGGCTTCCAAAATTATACTCTACAACTAGTTTAAAGGTATTAAGTGGATAAAGACATTAGCACAAAGGAAAATAATAGGGGAATAATAAGGTAAAGCCAGGGGTGAGTTTGACACATAAAAGACATTTGCCAGATGGAAGTGGATCAGAATTGGGGTTCTCAACAGTCTAGAAACTAATGTAAAGAGTGGTATAAAGAGTGGGATAGGAACAGGTATAAAACCCAAGATGTGTACACGCTGGAAACAAGCTAACGGCTCAGGAGAAATTAAATCCCATTGTTGGTGCTGATGAGACATAAATGAAACTTTTCTCAGGGGTGCTCATAAAGGAAAACCAGAATGTAGTCTGTGCTGTTGATGCTTATCATAAGGGGGTTTATGGTTCTCTTCCTTAAAATGTCCCTTATTACAAATCAATGGTACACTACCAAGTGTTGTTTAGTTAAAATAATTGTTTAGAGTCCAAAACATCAGTATAAATTCATATACATTTTAAATTATCTATTCTCAATTGCCTAAAGTGACCAGGTGGGGAAAGTGGGAGTGGTCACTAGTCAACTCAAGATAATTGATGCCTCTTTTTTTTTTTTAACAATGTGAAAGTCTAACAAGCAGGATTACAGTTACCATTTCCAAACCTTAATCTAGAAAAATGAGACATGCAATATATACTTCAAATACAAAATATTTACAATCTAACACTGGTTAGGTACTGCGCTAAGAGTTTTCATAGGCTGATTTAACAACACTCTAAGGTAGATATTACCCACAACTTTTATAGTTGAGGAAACTAAAGCAAGGAGAATGTAAGTTACTGGTCCCAAACTACAAAGGCACACAATACTGTGGTTGAAATTACATGCAACTCTGCAATTGGGTTTAAGAGCTTATATTAAATACTTTTCAGATACTGCTCTACTTGCAATGCCATGAGACAAATAACAGAGGGAAAAAGTAACCTGGTAAAATCCCAAAGAAAGACCTCCCCACCCCCCAAAAAATAAATAAAAATAAACACCCCAGGCTCAACAGACTTATTCATAAGGTAGACATGATTTTTTTGCTATTTAATCAAATATTATTATCCTTTACAAGTTTATATAAATAGCAGCACATGGATTTTTTTTTCAACCACTTGAATGAATGATGCCCTGAATGAGAGGCCTGACTGTGACGGTACGGAGGGAGAGGAATGCTAGGCACTGCCTGGATCTTTGTTCTGGGATGAGAGGCTGCTGAGGGCTTTGTTGATTAAGCGTCACTCATTCACCCAGATCCCCACCCAGTGGTGTGTCTACAGCTCCAATACACAGGTACACTGTGTATGTGAGGCACATATTTATTAGCTGTTTACCCAAAATCCATTGACCACTCTCCTTCTTACTACATGAAAGAGCTCCAGTTTTTTTAGGTATGTGCATCAGAAGGCAGTTTGTAGCTGGTCCAAGTCAATTCTGATGGTCACATTCCCACTCCAAGCACCTGACTTGATCATGGACTTTTCAGGACTCTGGCCAATGAGATGTGAGGAGAAGTCTGCTGATACCTTCTAAGATAAACTGATAAAAGGAAACATACAAGAAGAAAGTCCTTTCTCCTTCCACTGGATAGCAGCATGTCCTTCACTGCTGTGTGAGTGTGTGTATATGTACATGTGTGTATCTGTGTGTGTGAGAAACACATATAGATGCAAACAGGCAAAAAAGAAGCAGAGAAATAAAAACAGATACTAGAAAATGAGGCACATAGAAAGGAATAAATTTGTTAAAAAGTCAGGGGAGAGGTGAGACAACAAATATCTGAGAAAAGGTAGAGCCAACCTCTGCTGCCACCACAAAAAAAAAAAGCTATGTCAATATTATCATTTCTTTAAAGCTTAAAGAGAAGGCACTCTTGCTCTATACATCATTTAGTACACTATCAAGAACATTTGACGATTAATAACCACAATTTGAGGATGGAGTAAAAAACTGGTTCAAAAATAGCAACTCACACAGAGCAAGGACCAGATTAAATAAATTTGGTATCTGTTTGCATCTTCTGAATGTGGCTATATGCAAATCCAGACTATAATGATCTTATGAAAATGCATTTTTTATTTTTGTTCACATAAATATACTGTTAAACAGCTATGGCATTATATCTAGATCCAACTCTCAGATTCCATGCACATATTGCTAAATGTCAAATGTATTCATATTCATTTATATTTGAATGCTGCTTTGAGTGGCAAACTATAAATCATCCATTCAAAAATAAAAATACAAATAAAATGGATATGCAGCATTATTTAGCACCACAGATGAACTTTATTTATCTTACAGTTAAACAGTGAAGTGAATAAGCATTTTCAAACAGAAGCTCTGACTCTGAAAACTTATAACTAAACTGCAAAAACCACAAGTTCCTCCAAGTATCTGAGTTTTCCTCAAAATCTGTTATTGTTATACCTTCATCTCCACAGACAGAAATTTCCTTACTTTGATTGAATATCTACTTTATTGAATCTCTTCTTTATCAGAGCATCTAACGCTCAATCTCTCTTAAAATGTTTTATTATCTACAGTTACCTTAATTATTCTGTATCAAGCTGTTTTTATAAATACCTCATAAATGGAGAAGTGGTTAAAAAAGTTGAATGACCCTAAATAAATCAGTTTAGTTCATCTTATTGGTCCAATTATTTACCACCAGCCGAAGCTATATAAATTCTCTTTCCTTCTCCTCACTAGCCATCCCTTCTTAGATTTTTATTGTTGGAATATGCCAAGGGTCAGTCCTATTAAGTCCTGGGACCTCTTTTTTTCATCCTTTAGTGACCTCAACAAATGTCATGGCTTTAAATACAACCTATCTGCTAACAACTCCCACATATATATCTCTGGCTGGATCCCTCCCCTGACCTCTGGATTTTTATATTCATTTTTATATGTGACTCCCTGCTCAACACCTCACTTGGGTATCTGATAGGCACATCAACTTTACACATTCAAATCTGATTTCTTCATCTTCTCCATGTTCTTCCCAAACCTGTTCTTCCCAAAGTCTTTGCCATCTCAATGCCAACACTTAACTTCCAGTTGCTCAGTTCAAAAATCTTGGTATAATCCTTGTTCACTCACAATTCATAGCCCACCAAATAGCAAACAGTTCTTTGTCTTCAAAATATCCTCAGAATCTGACCACTCCACACCACTTCCGCCCTGGTCCAAATTATGATGTCTCACTGGGATTGGAAGAGCTAGTCTTCAGCTCTGGCCTTCTCCCAGTCCATACACACTCCACATAGACATTATCTTTTGTCCTTCCCAAGCAGAGTAATTGATTTAGAACAATTCTGAACATGTCATTCCTCTATTCAGCTGTTGTCTTCCTATCTCGCTGAGACCAAATCTTATAAGGCTCTACATGATCTGACCCCTGGCGACCTCTCTGACCTCATTTCCCACAACTCTTCTGCTTCCTCATTCCATTCCAGCAACACTGGTCTTGCTTTTCATGAAACATGCAGGCATACTTCCACTTTGCACTTACTGTCCCCACTGCCTGAAATTTCTTCTGCCGGGTATTCATGTAGTTCAAGACTTCACCTTTTCTGGGTTTTACAAAATCACCTTCTTGGTTAGACCTTTCCTAATTTTAAACCCCTAATTTTAAATTGCACTGCTCCCCAACACTACCTCTTCTCCACACTTATCACTATATGACAATACACTATAAATTTCAGTTGTTGCTTATCGTCTCTATCACTAGAATATAAGACTCATGAGGGCCTTTCTTGACCACTGTCTCCCTAGTGCTTAGAATAGCGTCTTTTATATGTTAGGTACCTAAAAACATTTGTTAAAAGGTTTTCGTTGAATACTTCTACCTTAAATGCCATCTCATCATAACATAAAGTTGCACATATCCAATCTTCTTCTTCCTCTTATATGCTATAGTTCAATTTGGAAAGCCACAATCTGCTTTCCTTACAATCTAGAAATGTCATGGGTCACTAAGAACTTGAAACAAGGGCCACCCTCATTCTTTAAGTGCTTCAGATTCTATCTTCCACCTACGTCTCTCGCAAATTTCTGTTCTCTGCAACTCCACTACCACCTCTTCAGTTCAGGCTCTCGCTGAATCCACACAGTCCAAAGGAAAAAGCCCATATTCCTCATCCTGACAAATAAGGCTCCTTTCCCATCTGACTGCGGCCCACCTTTAGAGTCACGTCCCTCAATTCTCCTGCACCCTGCTCTCTACACATCAACCAGGGTTCCTCAGTTTAGCACACTTTTTTGAGCCTTTACTACTTTTCATAATATCCACTCACTAGTTTTCAAGGAACAATTCCTTACTCATTCTACAGGACCCATCTCAAGTATTACTTCTGTAAAGCCATCAAAATAACAACAGCTAACAACCACTGAGTGCTTTCTATGATCCAAATAATTGACTTGCATTGTATCATTTGATCCTTAAACAAGCCTATTAGAAAGGTACTAACAATGTCCCCCTTTATACATGATAAAATGAGGCTTAAAAATGTTAGGAAATGTGTCTTAAGACTTAATAAACAGATAAGCTAAGATTTGATCCTAGGTCTATCTAATTCCAAAGCCTAAATGACAAAACTCTAAATCAACAGCTACACTGACCTTCAAATGAGTATTCTACAAGTCTTTACTGAGTTTAGGTCACTTCGAAACAATTGATTTTATTGTTGTGAGATAAGAAGTACAAACCACAAACTCTAAGAAGCAGCCACTTTACAGCTACCCAGATAATAAATCAAGGAATTTGCTATAAAACATTATTTTAGTTTGCAGAAAAACACATAATTTTTGTGGGTATGTTTGTGTGATAAGAAAAAAGTAATAATAATGTCATAATTGCCAATTTACAGCATATACAAAGTTACAGGCACGGTAAAAGACAAGAGCCTTGTATTTGCATGCCACGTAGCCCACCTGATAAAGATCACCTGATATGTCTAACATGACCTCCGGAATGTTACATCAGTGCTCTACTTCTACCCAATAATTATAACTACAATAGTGTTTGCCCTTCTTGGTAGAGCTTCATTTCACCGACCTTTGCATTATGAGTTGCTTTGCCCAGTTTGCATATAACTTCCCACCCAAAGGTGACTTTGATGGAGCTACTGAAGGCAGCCCCAGCAGGTCTCCATAGAAATGGCCCCAGGGTTGTCTCCAAAGTGCCCTGCTTGAGTTGCCATGGTAAACAACCAGGCTAGATTGCTCTATTCAGTTCTCTGCCAGGGTCTCCATGGTGACTGCAAAGGAGGGCTCCTTAGAAGGACCTCACAAGGGCACGTTTCCATGGTGACCCTATCCTGCATATTTCTAAGCAACTTCCCTTCGGTTCTGCAACCAATCAGAGCAGGTTCATTTTGAGAGTAACCCTGGAAGGTTGCTCCCAAAGATATCATTGTAACACACAGGTATTTGGAAGTGAGGTCTGTAAACAAATAAACTGCTTGAAAATGTAAATGGTACCATTCACAAATCATTAAATTAGTTCCCATGCATTTTAGGATCTGTTTTTGATGGGTAACAAAAAAATACTTTCTCTGTTTCAAACCTTAATAAAAATTATCTTACAGAATATAATGCAGATAATTAAAGTTTCAAATTTCTCCAATCTTACAACATAGCAGCTAACTAGGTAAAAAATACTTTATAGTGGACATGTCTCACACATACACACACACACACACACAAAATGAAATCCAAAATACAGATGGATCATCAGGTTATAATGAGATATCAAGGAAATTTTTATAGAGCAAAAGACAAAATATTTGCAAGTCAAATGAAAAGAAAAAATGTGTTTTTTAGTTGAGTTGGGAAAGCCTAGCCATATTTGGGCCTAAACTATTTTTTCCTGTGTTTTTGTGGTTGGAACAATCCCAACTACTCTTCCTTTCAATTTAAAATACGAATATAAGCCATTCTGAACAGATGCTTGGTTTTCAAGCCATTTTACTATTCTCCTGAAACTTTAAAATACTGTACTTTTCCTAGTATTTAGTCAAGGGCAATATTTTATCTAATCACAAATTTCAATATCCCACAAATTTAAATATCTTTAGAAATTATTTAACAAATAAAAAAATTCTACAGTTACAATGATACAATTATAATTGTTGTATATGTGCTCACCCATCTCTGTTCATTCCAGTTGACTTTTTAAATTAAAAAAATATATATGTACATATGTGTGTGTATATATATTATATAAATATAATATATATAAATGTATATATATATTTATCCCTTACTGTATTGAGAAGGTTAATCTTGGATTTCCTCTTTTTTCTCCTCATCTTGAGGTAAAAGCAAGATCTCCCCCTCGACCACTAGTTCCATTTGTTCTACATTTTCTGTTAGTCTCTCTCACAGATTCCATTCTCCTACTCTGTCCACAGCAGCCCACCACTCCCCACTCACACTCCATGCAGGAGAATAAATTTGAGTTTGAAAAATAAGCATAGTTAAGAAAGGTGAGGATAATTCATAATCATGTTTTAGTGAAATCTCAACAAAGTCTGATTTTGTAGAGGCTTATTGCTTCAAATGTTCAATATGTTTTTATGAAGCTAAGCAAACACTGCAAGTTTCATTCATTCACAATATTTATTGAGTGACCACTATGTACCAGGCACTGTTCTCTGGGCTGAGAACACTTTAGGAAACAATTAAAAAATTCCTACCCTCAAGGTGTTTAGATTATGGACAGGGAGAGAAAGAGAAAGAAAGATAATACAAAGAAAACCAGTAAGAATATCATCTTTTGTGTTAGAAAATTATTAAAGCTAGAGAGAAAATTAAAGAAGGGAGGAGGGAGGTTAGCTCCCAAGCCAAGTTGGGATGGCCAGCAATAATACTATGGATTAACGAGGGGGGAGGTTGGGGGTTGGGGGGGTGTTTCAAGGACTCCCCCATTCACCTGACATAAGTGTTCTCTAAACCCTTAAATTAAAAATAAAATTAGGAAAGTCTCTTTCATAGAAAATGTAGTAAAAGTTAACAAAGTAATGAGTGATTTCTCCAACTTTTGTACTTGCTCTCTGAGAGGCAGCATGGTCTGAGGGAGGCAAGTGATACTATTACCTCCAGTCCTACTTCTGTTTCAAGAACTATATAAATTTGGGCAAGTTACTCTACATTTCAAGCCTCTTCCTCAGTTTTAAAATGACAACAATTCTGATCTGATAGTATCATGACAACACGCAAAGACAATAAAATATAAATGCTAAACTATTGTGGGTGAAAATATAATGTCTGAAAATTGCTTTAGAGTACTTCCGAAAAAAAAAAAGTGAGAAATAGCCAGGTGAAAAAAAACTGGGCAAAATGCTGGGAATTAATGAAGCCCAGTGGTGGGTAAATGAGTTCATTATATTATTAGATCCTTTTGTATGTTTGAAAATTTCCAGGAAAAAAGTATTTTAAGAAAAGGATTAAACTTGAAAACAAAGATACTTCCTTTGAAAAGATTTTTACAATAACTAGAAAAAAATGTATAGGAACACCAACTTACCTTGTACAAATTTCTTATAAAACTAGTAAAAAGTGGATTTATTTACTGAGTACTTACTAACCTTCTGGAACAATGTTAGGTACTTTTTTCCATACTTTCTGAATTCAAGCACTCTAATTTAAAAAAATTAACTTCATACTTTACTCATTGTAAGAAAAAATATAAGAGAGAAAGGCAGAAAGCATCGTAAGCTTACAGACTCACCTGGTACTCAATGTATAATAGATTTTTGGAAGAAATTTTTGTATCATTTACTGAATGCTTAAACACAAGCATGTAATGGAGCTAATACAAATTTTAGACAATCAATTCTACGTGATTATAACAAGAAATTTTAAAACTTACCAGATCAGTATCTGCCTTTTTAGAGGTCAAAGCTTCAACTTTGGAATCCAGTTCTGCCTGTATTTGATCTCTTCTTTTCATGACACCCTTCATATTAAAACACAGGAATGAAATAGGTTGTATTTAGTTTTAATAATCTTTGTATAACAAAAATATACATTTGAGAATATAAATACCATCTCTTCCCCAAGCCATCAGTCATCTAGGGGTGTAATGACTTAAAAAAAAAATTTTAATCTCTAAAAGCTAAACTGATAGCAAGGATTTAAAAGAAACTTTTTCATAATCTTTTATTAGTTTTCCCAATGTACACCTTACTGGTTTAAGTACTTTATGTACAAAATACATGTTTCAATGGTGCACTCTAGGCATGGACAGTTCTTCAAAAAGAGCAAAGAACAAAACAAAGGAATAAAAAAGTCAATAGGAGCACTGAAAATACGTGCCATGGTGTAAACTGGTTGCAGTTGGGAGGGCACATGGGCTACACATCTGAAAGTATCTACAATCAGCCCTCTTGTTGGACTCCAAAGGCATAGTTAATCAAAGTCAATTACAGTGGGGAATCAAAATTGAAGTGTGCATTCACATCTTAAGATTTTATTTTAGCTTAAAATATACAAGTATTAACCGATTAGCCAAGACTCTGAGGAGAAAGCATGGCCTCTGCTCTGAGAGGAGTTCCATCTTGTTTTCTTGAATAACCACGATTTCATGTTTCAGTTAAGACACCTGGTGAAGACATTTGAGTGCAGAATTCATCTACATCTTATATAATGTTTTCTAGTCTTTTTCAATGTCTTTCCCTTGGTGACTCACTTTTCTTCCAAGACAGTCTTTGTAGACACCCAGATTCTTTTTATTTGTACTCATCTTTCACTGGTTTCCATAGTATTAATTAAATAATGAAATTGTAATAATGAACACAAGTGGCCTAAACAGTTCAAGGCAAAAATAAAACTAACTCTGGGTAAGCAAACAGTTCAACCAGGGAGAGCAGAGTTGCAGGACATACAAGAGAGGGCCTTAGTGAGGTACAGGTCTTTTGGGTGTTTTCAGAGGAAGGGAAGAACCTTAACCACAAATCAGTTAAATGGAACCAGATAAGCTGGCTCTATAGTAATTGAGAGAGTATTGAGAGGCATTAAGGATAAAAATCATCCTGAAAATGACTCACCTTGGTTTTGTGCTTGGTGGAATCAATCTTAAAACGTTCGAAAGAGATTAACATTTCTCTTGTTTTCAAAGAAATGAATAGAAAATTCAACTAATTATCACAAATTCTTTTATATTTACTTCAATATTTAATGGCCATTAATGTCAGGAACCCGTTCCTTTCTCTAACCCAATGACACATACTATAATTTAGTCCCATTAATTTTATGTTTGTTTCCATAAATATGAAATATTGTGCTTCATATAGGTAGAAATATTTTAAGTAAAAGGTGGCTTCAGAAGACAACTAGTAAAAACTGCACAAATTTAATCATTTTGTAAAGGCATGTATTTTTCATTATTTTAGCTCACATTGAAGAAAATATTCCAATATAAAACAGAAGCACAACTTCAATATAAGTGCTATTGATTATACCCTAGCAACCTACAAAATAATACAATCAAATGAGGACCTATAAAATAATTCAATTCCGGTTGCTATTATAATTTTTCCACACCTTTAATAATACAGGATTTAAGTTGCATAATTTCCATCCTGACATAAAGAGCAAAACATCTAATTAAGGGAAAAGAATATAATATTTTTAATGATAAAAATCAGATCTCTTTGAACAGCCACACAAGAGAGAGAGCAATAATGAAGTAAACCAATGGAATGTAGCCAAGGAAACTGATGGAGGCAAGGAGGAAGCACCTCAGCAGTGAAACATTAGAGGACTTTGGGAAGCAGGGAGGGTGTGTTTATGGGAGGATCACAACAAAGTCAAGTAACAGCAGAAATTCGAAATACCTACAAAATATTTAATGATTCTGTGAAAGGAAAACCTAAACATGATAAATACGAAAGAGGCAGATATCATGCTGAAAGGCTAAGAGAGCTCTTCTTAACAAGACAAAGTAAAAAAAAATTTTTAATCCTCCCAAATCAAGAGTACATGAAAACAGAAACCAGACATGGATTCAAGTCTAAATGGCAGAAAAAATGGACTATAACTGAATGCAAGCTGACTCCTTCCCCCACTGTCACCCTACAACACCGGAAAGCTGAGGGTATCAGTTCAATTGTGCAAGGTATTGTGAGCAGAGAATAATACTGGATGAAAAACATTAGCTCTGCAGACAGCATTGCTAAATCCCAAATATCTGGAAACCTTAACTTGAACTGAGGAGGTTAAACGCAAAACTCTGATATAAGAGGAATAAAAGCCTTTTCAAATAGTGAAAGAAACATGTTAATTTGAAGGATTTCTTTTCAGAAGCACCCAGAAGACAGAACAAACATCAAGATCCTACTCAAGTACTTTCTACATAATGATACTAAATATACTGCTAAATCAAATGTACCTAGAAGCAAGAAAGCAACTCTTTCATGAAAAGAAATTTCTAAAGTGCTGAAAAATTTTAAAGTAAAATTTTAAAAGGCTGGAAAAACTAATCATACTCCCTATGTAAATCTTGACTGAGGATGCTTCAAATCTATCTTATAAACTGTTGTTGCTACTGTTGAAAATGCCTGTCTTTTATTAACATATTCTTCCACTCATCAATTCATTCATGCAGTGAACAAATATTTATGAGTATCTACACGCAAAGCATCCTTCTAAGATGGGAAGATAGTGGTGAACCAAAAAGAAATAGAAACTGCCTTTATAAAGCATATAATCAGGTCAGGAACTAAGGTAGAAGTAGAATTAGGTGTTCTTACCATTAACATTTCACTATAAAGCACATACTCATGTACGACAGGAAGCAGGGCCTCTGAGAGTCCAGACATCCGTTTTTCAGTGGCCTTACAGCATTTGTCAATGCAGCTGGCAACACCTTTTAGAGTATCAGCCAGATCTTCTTCTGAAGCTGACCACAGAATATGAATTGGGCCATATTCTTTCATTTCATCAAAATATTCTAAAAAAATAAAAAGTTCTTCAATTTACAGGAGTTTTCAAAATCCCTGTATTACAGACAACAAGAAAGGACCTTATTTTCTCATTGTGCACATGTTCTTGTACATGAACATAAGAATATGGATATCATCTTTCATTAAATTGACCTGTCATCCCAATCTACTCAACTGGTCCTTGAATGAAAACTTTCCAAGTATAATCAATAATAACATGCTTTTTCATTCTCAGAAGTGTCCTGGCTTGGGAGATAAATTATACGATCACTGTATCTATTACAGACTTCTGCCTACCAAACAAACTATACCTGAATACCTCATAGCAACATGACCTAAACAAAACATGTCTTCTTTTTCCTCTTAACCTGTTTACATATCCTCTTAATGGTAATTGCTTCCATAGATCTAAGCAAAAACTGTGGGGTCATCCTAGACCCTAGACTCACACCTGCACAGAGTAAGTCGGCAATTCCAATATTTCTAAATCTCTGTCTATCTAACCATCCATCCATTTACCCACCCACTTACCTACCCACCCACCCGCTGCTCCTCACTTCCACTGTCATCAGCATCTCTAACCTGCACTACTGCAAGGGACTTCTAACAATTCTCCCTCTTTCAATTTTTGTCACAGTATATGAACATTGAAGTTTCTTAGCTGAATTAGAAAGTCCTTTATGATCAGTCCCTACCTTGCCTCTCCAGGTCTAACTCTTCAGATTCTCCCCCAAAGATATTTTAATTCAAGCCAAAATAACCGCTCATTCATGAATATCTCATGATTTCTCCTAACTTAAACAATGCATGTATCTTTTAGTCTTGCCCTCTACCACTTCTATCATCTGACAAACTACTTCTAATCCTTTAAGTCCTAACTCAAACAAATCTCTTCTGTTTCTGTTCCAAAGGCTTCTTAGATGCTTTGTCCTCAATGAGTCTATTATAATTTTATACTTCTATTAAAGCTTATCATAATTTAATACTTCTATTATCCCACTTTATTATAACTGCTTGCATAACTCACACACTCCTAGGCCATATGCTCCAAGACTCAACTGGGCAGAGTCTTATTATTTTTTTAATCTCAAAGCCTAATACATAATATATTCAATAAATATTTTCATATCAATGAAAGAATGAATAACAAAAGACTATTCAATGCTTGATAAGCCAAAAATTTATCCAAAAATTTGGATTTCATTTTAAAATCTGAATGCTTTTATATGTTTGCTTTCACACTATCAACTTTTAATGACAGATGGCTTTTTATGGTAGAGAATGCATGAGTAGTGAGTGTTTTTGGTCTAATATCCATATAAATACAATTAAATTCTCTATATTTAATTATCTTACTAGTCACTGGGGTTAGTTGAAATATATCATATTGCTCTAAATTAAACTTTTTACTAAACTATTAAAATTTCAAAAGTTTATATGATCAAGTAAACTAAAAGAGACTTTAAAAATTAAAAAAAACAGAAATATTAGTTGTCACCTAAGGAAGATATTCGGTTTAATGACCACTAGAGCCCTTCCAAATTGCATCCTCCTGATCTAGGCCTACCTTTTATTTTAAATAATCACCATACTAAACTAATATCTCTAGAAAATATTCTCCTTTATTTCTTTTCTCAATTTGTGTATATATCAAAGTGTGTCATTAACCCTGTGTAGTATTTATTTTTATATAGAGAGCTTCCCTGAAATTCTAAAACTGTGCTTATACAGCACTCAAATCGCATCTGTATGCAAACACTTAATGAGCTGCACTGTAATTTGTCCGTTAATATATCTGTTTCCCCAACTAAACTGTGAGCTCAAGGACAGGTACTGTCTTAACCCTCCTTCAATCTTTAGCACAAAGCAGCAGCATAACATGTGGTCAATACAAATTTGCCTAATAAATTGGGGAACACAAAACAAAATCACAGAAAAAAACTGAATAAAAGTAAATCAAAAGAGAAATGACTCGTTATGATCATCAAATTCTTTGATTTAAATATGAATGAAATGCCCTATATAGCTTAGACTCCCAGAACTACAAAAAAAAAAAAAATTCTATCATTTTTAATGAAATCTTGACAAGTGGGCTTCACATTCGAAAGACCAAGAAATCCCTCAAGTTTGGGCCAGTGTGCATTCACTCCTTGAAAATGAGAGCTCAGATTTATAAAGTCTACCACAAAACCCACTTTTCGTTTTGAGCATTTCACAAATATTAAAGTATATCAGGGCTTCCCTGGTGGCGCAGTGGTTGCGCGTCCGCCTGCCGATGTAGGGGAACCGGGTTCGCGCCCCGGTCTGGGAGGATCCCGCATGCCGCGGAGCGGCTGGGCCCGTGAGCCATGGCCGCTGGGCCTGCGCGTCCGGGTCCGCAACGGGAGAGGCCACAGCAGAGGGAGGCCCGCATACCACAAAAAAAAAAAAAAAAAAAAAAAAAAAAAAAGTATATCAAAGATTTTAAAACTAGTCCCTTGTGCTGGCAAATATAAAGCATATTGATATTCTACAGAAATCTTAAGTGTCAAGAGTTTCCAGGGGCCTCTTTGAATTGCTATACCACTTAACTATGCATCAAGAATCTACTTAATAGAATTGGAATCACAGAACCTAGTTAAAACAACTGGCTTCTTGACATCAAAAAAAAATGACAAATGGTAAATACAAAGATAGACCAAGAAGGCATAAAACAAATTATTAAACTATATTTAGTCACCACAATGACCTCACCAAGTCAATACATAGGAAAGGAAGTTAGAGAAAAGGCAATACACACTCAGATATAACAATTTTTTCTATGTCTCTTTTAATAACCAATCAATTCTTGATAAAGCAGATTTTCCTACCACCAAATCTTATGTTTATTCATTTATTTTTTCAATCATTGAACAGATTTTAATTGAGCATCTACAATGTGTTAGGCGCTATCTAGATACCAGAAATAAATCAATCCTTTTCCCTTTTTGTCGTGATGGAACTTACAGTTTAATGGGGGACACGGACAATAAAGAAATAAACCATCAATGTAGGGACTTTAAGTAGCTCATCTTTAAAACCGATTTATATTAGGAAATATATTTTCTGAATTAGTCATCTATTTTTAATGTAGGTAAATGCAATCAGAAAATTAGCAAAAACTCATCATAGAATTAGAAAAAATCATAATGGAATAAATTATTTTTTTTAATATTTATTTATTTATTTGTTTGGCTGCATCGGGTCTTAGCTGCGGCATGCGGGATCTTTAGTTGCAGAATCTTGAGTTGCGGCATGTGGGATCTGATCCCCTGACCAGGGATTGAACCCAGGACCCTTGCACCGGGAGCGTGGAATCTAAGCCACTAGACCACCAGGGAAGTCCCATCGTGGAATAAATTCTAACTTGAAAATAGGAAACAGGACCTATTTTCCCATATATAAATCTCTGCCATTGGTTGGACAGGCCTAATGAGTACTTGTCCCCCCATACAAAAATCACTAGAAACTGTGAAAACCCTATTTCCTGAAACATCGCTTCTTTGATTAAACCTATAGCCCATGCTGAACATTTGAGATCAACTACATCCAAAATATTAAGCTCTTTATCACTATTATCTATAAATGGGAACAAGACAGCTAGTGATTAATTAAAGCAAATGGAAACCGGCCATGACTACATTCAAAATCATTTAGGAATCAGAAATTTTCACAATAGATCTGGGAATAAACCACATTTTGAAGGTGAGATTCTAACTTAATGTTGTGTGATTCCTCTGTAGGGAGCTTGGAAGTCGCCACTTGGTCTTAACAAGAAAAATGCCCAGCAGACTGAAAAGCCAACTTTTTTTTGGATCTGTGAGAGAGGGGAGGACACAGGACAAACCACTGCCTGCAAGACTGGAAAGACAGAAACACGGATACAAGGAATCTTGTCTTCCTGGAGCAGAGACTCAAGAGGGGAAATCACTTCTGCAACCAGTGCCGGGGGTGTAGGGAGACTGAAACTGTCAATGATGAATTGCTGGAGGCTCAGTGTGGACAATTCAAAGAGTTAAAAACTCCAAGGAACCCAGTCATCAGGGGAGCCCACAATATTGTGAGATTTACCCCCAAAAGCTTACACAGTAAATATCAGATAAAAACTACTTCTGCTTCCTGCAGGGGGTGGGAAAATGAACCATTTTGAAATAGCCTTCTTAACAAGGCCTGCCCTCATGGGAAACTAGTTAACCAGAGCATAACCCGCTGGAGTATAATCAGAGCCTAACTGACCTGGAAGGGAAATACCCAACTTGAGCCCACTCTGGCCATCCTGATCCAACTAAGAGGGGGGAGGAAAAAAAACTGAACTTTTGTGAAGCTCACAGTCCAGAGGCACAGACTCACTAAAGGACTGAGACCTAATCACAGGCCTCTAGAACACTTCCTCTCCCCGACACCTCACCACCACATTACTAAAGACCTGTTTACTTTTATGAGTACATCATGTCCGGCTACCAAGAAAAAAATTACAAAACATACCAAAAGGCAAAAAACACAATTTGAAGAGAGAGCAAGCATCAGAACCAGATGTGGTAGAGATGTTGGAATTATCAGATCAGGATTTTAAAACAACTCATTAATATGTTAAGGGCTCTAATAGATAAAGTAAACAGCATGCAATAACAGACAGGCACTGCTAAGCAGAGACAGAAATCCTAATAATCACCAAAAAGAAATGCTAAGTTGATGTTGCCTTACCACACCAGCAAATGTAAAGATCCATCAGAAATCAAACAACTTTGAAATCACATTTCAGTGATTCTACATACCCCTTTCTTCCTTGTAAATTCTCTGAGATATTTTATCTATCAAATTTATTTTCTGGCTAAATATTTCAATAAAGTTATTCATTTCCATGAACTCCTCGGGGCGGCTTTTAACTCCTCTCATTGATAATGCAACCGCTCTGACCGTCTGCCCCATCCTGCTGAGTAATCCAGGCCCTTGCTTCTTGTGAGAAGAGAGTTCCTAGAAACAAAAAAATAAAATATTCGTGATGAAGCAGACAATGATATTCCAAGCCCCAACAACAAAATGAAATCTAGTTCGAAGAATAAAATAAAGATAATAAAACTGTTTCATATACGTCTTTTTCTTTTTCATGTTAATTTGAAGCAGATGAGTTTAGGGTGCAGTTCTTTCTCTAAATCTCAGTCTCCTTGATAACATTCCTTTTCAAAGAGCTCATGTAAAATATGTTTCCTCAGAGCATGGATCTTTCAAAGAACAAGGTTTAACAGAGGGAATCGCACTTAAGGAGATTACTGGAGAAGATAAGAAGGATGATATGAGATGAAATCCATATAACAGGAATTTAATAGAAAAATGATTGAGAAAAAGATTTCTTAGGGTCTAACTATAACTACTCCCTGGAAAAAAAAAATTGGAAAACTTCATTAATTCTTTAGTTATAATAATAGCTAGCATTTATTAAGAGCTTAATGTTGCAGGCACTATACTTGCATTCTTATATACATAACTCACAATAACACTATGAAGTAGGTTCTATTACTATCCTCATTGTACAGAAGAAAATAGAAGCAAAGGAAGGTTTGCTCAAGTTCCAAGAGCAATGAATTAGTGGATAAGGATTGGAGCCCTGGCAGTCTGACCCAAGGGGCTTCACTGCTAAGCACTAACCTGCTTTGTCTACTTAAAGTCACTAGAATAATTGGTAAACAGATACTCCCTGACCATAGCTCTGCAACTAACTTAACTGGATAAACTGTGACACTATCTCCACTGGCTGACTGTCTTTGGAGAAAGATTTTTAATAAAATATATAACTAGCTGTTTCTAGTTCTAGTTAACTTAGGAGGGTCAGCTACAGACTTGCAAACTAGAAATACTATAAAAGGATACACTAAAGTATTCCTTCAGAAGTATGGCATACTAAAAAAGAACACCAAGAAGGAGGACAAGGGATTCTGAGGATGGTTGTAGCACTTACTGAAACATAGGTTTGAGATCAAATAAAAGATGAAGAGTAACTAACATACACACAAAAAAATCTATAACAATACTGACTACCAAATCCACAGATAAAAATATTATTATGTATTATTTACCGAAATATTAAATAACATATTATCTTTCTCCAGATCTTCTTTCCTAAAGGTCTTACACAAAATAATATATAAACTTGTTTATCTCCATGTCAATATGATTTTGTGTGCAAATAATAACATGCTATTCTTGACCAGGCAACACGTCTATCGAAGAGTGCTACCACATCATTTGATAGAGTAAACATTATCAGAAATGGCACAAGTCACAACTGGCAAGCTGTTACTGCAACTGCTGACTGCAGATAATGTTTCTAACAGCTTCTAAGGGTCTGGAGTCAGGCCACAAATTCATCTCACATAAGTCACATAGGGCTTCCAGACAGCAAGTACCGTCAAGATTGAGATGAATCACTTTTTAGCTTCGATCACTTTGGCAACAGCCGAGAGATAGAAAACTCAACACTGGTCAGTAAGTATTTAATATTGACCATTGTTCTACCTATCATCTTTCTTGGTCAGTTATATCTTCATAGAAGAAAAGGAACATATAAGGTTTCTGTACTAGAAATTAGACCCCCTTCAATTAGGTAATTGAAGGGAAAGTAAGGAAATTGTATTATTTACCTATCTCTCCATCCATCCATCTATTTAATAAAAACTTTTATCCTAACTTGAAAAGCCCTGACCAATTACTACTCAAAACAGTGTCAATTTTTAAATGTTTATATATTTTCAGTATTGGCAGTATATGCAGGGAGTACCCAGGCATTAAAAAAAAAAAATCAGCTACCAAGAGAAATATGAGGATGTATATGTGAGAAAGGTACAAAAAATTTTCATAATGTTTATACGTAGACCTGACACAGGGTTGTATCTGAAGGATCTCTCTCCAATGTTTAAAAACACATCTTAATTCAAGGCCACTGCTACCTGATTTATAAAGGTAAATAAGAGGAAGCATACAACCTACTACACGTATAGATACTAAAGGATTATATGAGTATAAATTAAAATCCTTTACCCAAGCTTGTGCAGTAAGAAAAACTTTAAAGTCTTCATTAAATGTTAGAGTTGGATGATCAGCAATTCGGTTCAAAAATTTATGCAATGCCTTCCTGCGTGTCTCAATGAAGTCATCGTTAAAGCGTTCCACCATTCCTTTCACTATAAACTTTTCTGGCAACGGCTAGGGCAAAAAAATGTAAAAAGGTATCTGAGCATTATATGGCACAGGATTATAAGGAATTCTACACTTTTTCTTTTTGGAAGATTATTTGAACGTGTGATCATTTCTTATAAAAATAATTTTTCAAAATTCACAACGCTAGAGCCAAACACTAAAATCTTAACACATTACAATAGTTTAAAAAAACAAATCTGTACATAGATTGAAAAGTTTAAAAACAAATGTTCCTAAGATAAATGAATTATACTGAATTAAAAGGTCTGAAATTGGGTGTTAGGCATTCTAACGATTCACAAGACAAAATGGCAGTTATTCTGTGAAAAAAAAAATGTAAACTTACTGGAATAATCAGAGTGGGGTGTGCTTCTTCAAGTCTTTCTTTCAACCAAAGGAAATCTTGATAACGTCTCCTAACTTCAAATTCACTGGAGTCAAATTCCCCACGAGACGTCTGAAGAAAGTAGGAGAAAATAACAGCACATGCAATATAAGACAGAAGACATTTGCCTAATGTTATTTTAGACATTCTGAAATAAATGGGTCTCTAAGAAAAACTAACAAATTCTAATTATTCAGTGTTTGTCAGCCTGTCTTTTTTTTTTTTTTTCTGCAGACATCAATTCATGTAGCAGATGAAACAAAGCAAACTTTCCAGTATTCCCAGAAAGAAAGCAAACATCATGCTCAAATTTAAAATCCAAACTGAAAAAAATCTGTCTTAGAGCAACCATCTGTCTTCCACAAGATTTTAACTACTATTATCTTTGGCATGACTTTCTTGCTAACAAGAAAGTGTGTTCTGAATTTAGGTTTCAAATATATTTCATTTTTCAAGATGATCAGAATTCAGAATTTGAGGAAAGTCCTATTTTTGCAACTTGGAAAATAACCTGAACATAACTGAGAAAAAAATGTTTTCCTGGAATTTGCTCAAATGAATTGCTTTGATAAAATTTGCTTTTAGTATTTGAAAATTCTAACATTATACAGAGTGATTTTACTGCTTTTTAAAAATGTCATTAATGGAAATTTAACGTGAAAAGAAAATCTTCCCATCATTTCTCAAGGAATTCTGAGCTATATGCCTAACCTCCTAAAAACTAAGCAAATACATTAAAATCTCTGTTCTTAACAAACTAAAAATCTATTCCAACACACATGACAAGAAGAACATGGGTAAAATATCACCCTCACTTCTATTACCTGAATTCCTGAGCTAGATACAAAAATAGCTTAGATAATGCGCCCTCACCTATCATAAGAAAAAAAGTCATTTATATAATTAAAAAAATTATACACAGTAATATTAAGTTTGATATTTTCCTGGAGAAGTAAACAGGGAATAAATAACACATTACATATTTCACATTCACCAGAAATATCAATCACCCATACAGATGAACACAATTGTAAAATTAAGCAGTTCAAGTAAAAATAAGATGTAATCTTAATTGTCATAAAATAAGGCTCACAAAAGCTATACTTGACAAAGTTTATTCTTTTAAAATGAATGTTTAGAATATCATAAAATATATCTTCACAAAACATTCCCTTTTTAGTGGGAAAAAGTGGAGGTAAATGAGATGCAGAAGTCTAAGGAACTACATGTTCAAAAACCACTACAAAATCTAACTACTATGCCAAATGGTACAAGTTGTGGAAATGGTAAAAATAGGCAAACTAAAACTAGTAGAAACACAGTTTAACAAATATATATACAAGTTGGTATGTGTATATATATATGCAAATACATAAACATGCATACATACATACATATGCACACAAAACATGTTTAGAGTCACTCATTAAACAACCTACTGATACCTACTCATACCTGACACATACGTATAGGTTCACTACCCATTACCAAGAAAATAAAATGGCATAACTAACAATAAAAACACTCAAACACTGGGAAGTTAAAGTAAGATTGAGCTTTACATGTCTTCAAGAATTCCCAAAACTTCAAGTAAACACAAAAGAAACTTGTATAAATTCCAGGAACAGAAAGATATAAAAATCAAGTCAAATAACTGGTTGATTCTCTCCTCATCACTCTGCCACTGACTTAAAAGAGGAGTTCCCTAACATACTACAATAACAGAAGAAAACAGAGGATAAGTACAAATCTTAAGGATAGTGCATTCTTTCTTCCTACTCTAAGACTTCACTGGACTTATAAAGGGTTACAAGTTATATATTATTTGTGCTCCAAAATAACTTTTTAGAACACAAGTTCTTTCTAAGTTGGAAATTTGTCATCAAACCTGTTATTCTTACTGTTTGGAAGCTTTATCTCTATCTTCTAATCTAGAATACAGTCTCCCATGGAAAGTAAATTGTAAATGGTGTTTCATGTCTGACCATAAGAGCTTGCACACTTGAAGTTTAGGACTAATGGACTCATGTGATCTATACCTCAAAATGCATTTATTTAACAAATACTGACCTTTGGTCAAGGGCAAACAGTTACTCAAAATTGGAGGATTTAGAAAATTGTTTTTGAGGGAAAAAGAATCTCAGAATCAAGAATATACTTTAACCCCCCAACTACATACTGGCAGGCATTGATGAGTTTGTCTTCATAATGAGGGTGTGAGAGGACAGACCCTTATTAAACCTCTGAGTTCTTACTCCTACATGTCCTAAGTCAAGGCAAATCTCTAATCTCTGAAACAGAAAGTACTTCTTTAGAGCACTCACCTCAGATACTCTAACCTGGAGAAAAAAGGGTAATTTCCCAAAAGGGGAACAGATGCCAGGAATTGGGCTTCCTGATATAATTATTTAAAATCAGGTCACCCATAAGTATTTCTAAGTAGGAGACTGCCAGTGTACATGTAGGTATATGAGCATGTGCATTTATCCTTTTTTTTTTATGAATGTGTATATTTATTTTTTAGTTTATCATTATTATTTTTAACATCTTTATTGGAGTACAATTGCTTTACAACGGTGTGTTAGTTTCTGCTTTATAACAAAGTGAATCAGTTATAAATATACATATATCCCCATATCTCTTCCCTCTTGCATCTCCCTCCCTCCCACCCACCCTATCCCACCCCTCTAGTGGTCACAAAGCACTGAGCTGATCTCCCTGTGCTATGTGGCTGCTTCCCACTAGCTATCTATTTTATATTTGGTAGTGTATATATGTCCACGCCACTCTCTCACTTTCTGGCAGCTTACCCTTCCCACTCCCCATATCCTCAAGTTCATTCTCTAGTAGGTCTGCATCTTTATTCCAGTCTTGCCCCTAGGTTCTTCATGACCATTTTTTTGGTTTATTTTTAGATTCCATATATATGTGTTAGCACATGGTATCTGTTTTTCTCTTTCTGACTTACTTCACTCTGTATGACAGACTCTAGGTCCATCCACCTCACTACAAATAACTCAAATTCGTTTCTTTTTATGGCTGAGTAATATTCCATTGTATATATGTGGCACATCTTCTTTATCCATTCATCTGTCAAAAGACACTTAGGTTGCTTCCATGTCCTGACTATCGTAAACAGAGCTGCAATGAACATTGTGGTAAACGACTCTTTCTGAATTATGGTTTTCTCAGGGTATATGCCCAGTAGTGGGATTGCTGGGTTGTATGGTAGTTCTATTTTTAGTATTTTAAGGAACCTCCATACTGTGTTCCATAGTGCCTGTATCAATTTACATTCCCACCTACAGTACAAGAGGGTTCCTTTTCTCCACACCCTCTCCAGCATTTATTGTTTGTAGATTTTTTGATGATGGCTATTCTGACCGGTGTGAGATGATATCTCATTTTAGTTTTGATTTGCATTTCTATACTGATTAATGATGTTGAGCATTCTTTCATGTGTTGGTTGGCAATCTATATATCTTCTTTGGAGAAATGTCTATTTAGGTCTTCTGCCCATTTTTGGATTGGGTTGTTTGTTTTTTTGATATTGAGCTGCATGAGCTGCCAGTAAATTTTGGAGATTAATCCTTCGTCAGTTGCTTCATTTGCAAATATTTTCTCCCATTCTGAGGGTCGTCTTTTCGTCTTGTTTATGGTTTCCTTTGCTGTGCAAAAGCTTTTAAGTTTCATTAGGTCCCATTAGTTTATTTTTGTTTTTAATTTTCATTTCTCTAGGAGGTGGGTCAAAAAGGATCTTGCTGTGATTTATGTCATAGAGTGTTCTGCCTTTGTTTTCCTCTAAGAGTCTGATAGTGTCTGGCCTTACATTTAGGTCTTTAATCCATTTTGAGTTTATTTTTGTGTTTGGTGTTAGGGAGTGTTCTCATTTCATTCTTTTACATGTAGCTGTCCAGTTTTCCCAGCAACACTTATTGAAGAGGCTGTCCTTTCTCCAATGTATATTCTTGCCACCTTTATCAAAGATAAGGTGACCATATGAGCATGGGTTTATCTCTGGGCTTCCTATCCTGTTCCATTGATTTATATTTCTGTTTTTGTGCCAGTACCATACTGTCTTGATTACTGTAGCTTTGTAGTATAGTCTGAAGTCAGGGAGCCTGATTCCTCCAGCTTCGTTTTTCTTTCTCAAGATTGCTTTCGCTATTCGGGGTCTTTTGTGTTTCCATACAAATTGTGAAATTTTTTGTTCTAGTTCTGTGAAAAATGCCAGTGGTAGTTTGATAGGGATTGCATTGAATCTGTAGATTGCTTTGAGTAGTAGAGTCATTTTTACAATGTGGATCCTTCCAATCCAAGAACATGGTATATCTTTCCATCTGTTTGTATCATCTTTAATTTCTTTCATCAGTGTCTTATACTTTTCTACATATAGGTCTTTTCTCTCCTTAGGTAGGTTTATTCCTAGGTATTATATTCTTTTTGCTTCAGTGGTAAATGGGAGTGTTTTCTTAATTTCACTTTCAGATTTTTCATCATTAGTGTATAGGAATGGAAGAGATTTCTGTGCATTAAATTTGTATCCTGTTACTTTACCAAATTTATTGATTAGCTCTAGTACTTTTCAGGTAGCATGTTTAGGAGTCTGTATGTATAGTATCATGTCATCTGCAAACAGTGACAGCTTTACTTCTTTTCCGATTTGGATTCCTTTTCTTTTTCTTCTCTGACTGCTGTGGCTAAGACTTCCAAAACTATGTTGAATAATAGTGGTGAGAGTGGGCAACCTTGTCTTGTTCCTGATCCTAGTGAAAATGGTTTCAGTTTTACACCATTGAGGATGATGTTGGCCGTGGGTTTGTCATATAATGGCATTTATTATGTTGAGGAAAGTTCCCTCTATGCCTACTTTCTGGAGGGTTTTTATCATAAATGGGTGTTGAATTTTGTCAAAAGCTTTCTCTGCATCTACTGAGATGATCATATGGTTTTTCTCCTTCA
>NC_041217.1:96895982-96958164 GCF_002837175.3 Physeter macrocephalus
TTTATGATTTCTTTCCTTCTGCTAACTTTGGGGTTTTTTTATTCTTCTTTCTCTAATTGCTTTAGGTGTAAGGTTAGCTTCTTTATTTGAGATGTTTCTTGTTTCTTAAGGTAGGATTGTATTGCTATAAACTTCCCTCTTAGAACTGCTTTTGCTGCATCCCATAGGTTTTGGGTCATCATGTTTTCATTGTCATTTGTTTCTAGGTATTTTTTTTATTTCCTCTTTGATTTCTTCAGTGATCACTTGGTTATTAAGTAGTGTATTGTTCAGCCTCAATGTGTTTGTATTTTTTTACAGACTTTTTCCTGTAATTGATATCTACTCTCATAGCGTTGTGGTTGGAAAAGATACTTGATACGATTTCAATTGTCTTAAATTTACCAAGGCTTTATTTTTGACCCAAGATATGCTCTATCCTGGAGAATGTTCCATGAGCACTTGAGAGAAATATTCTGTTGTGTTTGGATGGAATGTCCTATAAATATCAATTAAGTCCATTTTGTTTAATGTATCATTTAAAGCTTGTGTTTCCTTATTTATTTTCATTTTGGATGATCTGTCCATTGGTAAAACTGGGGTGTTAAAGTCTCCTACTATGATTGTGCTACTGTCGATTTCCCCTTTTATGGCTGTTAGTATTTGCCTTATGTATTGAGGTGCTCCTATGTTGGGTGCATTAATATTTACAACTGTTATATCTTCTTCTTGGATTGATCCCTTGATCATTACGTAGTGTCCTTCTTTGTCTCTTGTAATAGTCTTTATTTTAAAGTCTATTTTGTCTGATATGAGAATTGCTACTCCAGCTTTCTTTTGATTTGCATTTGCATGCAATATCTTTTTCCATCCCCTCACTTTCAATCTGTATGTGCCCCTAGGTCTGAAGTGGGTCTCTTGTGGACAGTGTATATACATGTCTTGCTTTTGTATCCATTCAGCCGGTCGATGTCTTTTGGTTGGAGCATTTAATCCATTTACATTTAAGGTAGTTATCAATATGTATGTTCCTATTACCATTTTCTTAATTGTTTTGGGTTTGCTATTGTAGGTCTTTTCCTTCTCTCGTGTTTCCTGCCTACAGAAGTTCCTTTAGCATTTGTTGTAAAGCTGGTTTGGTGGTGTTGGTCTTTCCCTTCTCTCGTGTTTCCTGCCTACAGAAGTTCCTTTAGCATTTGTTGTAAAGCTGGTTTGGTGGTGTTGAACCCTCTTAACTTTTGCTTCTTTGTAAAGGTTTTAATTTCTCTGTCATATCTGAATGAGATCCTTGCTGGGTAGAGTGATCTTGGTTGTAGGTTTTTCCCCTTCATCACTTTAAATACATCCTGCCACTCCCTTCTGGCTTGCAGAGTTTCTGCTGAAAGATCAGCAGTTAACCTTATGGGGATTTCCTTCTGTGTTATTTGTTGTTTTTCCCTTGCTGCTTTTAATATGTTTTCTTTGTATTTGATTTTTGATAGTTTGATTAATATGTGTCTTGGCGCGCTTCTGCTTGGATATATCCTGTATGGGATTCTCTGTCCTTCCTGGACTTGATTAACTATTTCCTCACCATATTAGGGAAGTTTTTAACTATAATCTCTTCAAATATTTTCTCAGTCCCTTTCTTTTTCTCTTCTTCCTCTGAGACCCTTATAATTCGAATGTTGGTGTGTTTAATGTTGTCCCAGAGGTCTCTGAGACTGTCCTCAATTCTCTTCATTCTTTTTTCTTTATTCTGCTCTGCAGTAGTTATTTCCACTATTTTATCTTCCAGGTCACTTATCCGTTCTTCTGCCTCGGTTATTCTGCTATTGATCCCTTCTAGAGAATTTTAATTTCATTTATTGTGTTGTTCATACTTTTTGCTTGCTCTTTAGTTCTTCTAGGTCCTTGTTAAACATTTCTTGTATTTTCTCCATTCTATTTCCAAGAGTTTGGATCATCTTTACTATCATTATTCTGAATTCGTTTTCAGGTAAACTCTCTATTTCCTGTTCATTTGTTAGGTCTGGTGGGTTTTTGCCTTGCTCCTTTATCTGCTGTGTGTTTCTCTGTCTTCTCATTTTGCTTAACTTACTGTGTTTGGGGTCTCCTTTTTGCAGGCTGCAGGTTCATAGTTCCCGTTGTTTTTGGTGTTTGCCCCTAGTGGCTAAGTTTGGTTCAGTGGGTTGTGTAGGCGTCCTGGTGGAGTGGACTAGTGCCTGTGTTCTGGTGGATGAGGCTGGATCTTGTCTTTCTGGTGGGCAGGTCCACGTCTGGTGGTGTGTTTTGGGGTGTCTGTGGCCTTAGGATTTTAGGCAGCCTCTCTGCTAATGGGTGGGTTTGTGTTCCTGTCTTGCTAGTTGTTTGGCATAGGGTGTCCAGCACTGTAGCTTGCTGGTCGTTGAGTGGAGCTGGGTCTTGATGTTGAGATGGAGATCTCTGGAGATTTTCGCCGTTGATATTACGTGGAGCTGGGAGGTCTCTTGTGGACCAATGTCCTGAACTTGTCTCTCCTACTTCAGAGGCACAGCCCTGATGCCTGGCTGGAGCACCAAGAGCCTGTCATCCACATGGCTCAGAATAAAAGGGAGAAAAAAAAAGAAAGAAAGAAGAAGATAAAATGAAATAAAATAAAATAATTAAAATAAAAATTTAAAGATATTCTTTACAGTAATAAAAAAAAAGAATGAAAGAAAGAAGAGAGCAACCAAAGCAAAAAACAAATCTACCAATGATAACAGGCGCTAAAAACTATACTAAAACAAAGGAACAAGCAAAAAAACGTAGACAGAAATCTAGGACAAATGGTAAAAGCAAAGCTATACAGACAATATCACATACAGAAACATACACATACACACTCATAAAAAGAGAAAAATGGATAAATATATATATATTTGTTGCTCCCAAAGCCCACCTCCTCAATTTGGGATGATTCGTTGTCTATTCAGGTATTCCACAGATGCAGGGTACATCAAGTTAATTGTGGAGATTTAGTCCGCTGCTCCTGAGGCTGCTGGGAGAGATTTCCCTTTCTCTTCTCTGTTCACACAGCTCCTTGGGTTCAGCTTTGGATTTGGCCCTGCCTCTGCAGGTAGGTCGCCTGAGGGCATCTGTTCTTAGCTGAGACAGGACGGAGTTAAAGGAGCAGCTGATTCGGGGGCTCTGGCTCACTCAGGCCGGGGGGAGGGAGGGGTACAGAGTGTGGGGTGAGCCTGCAGTGGCAGAGGCCAGTGTGACATTACAACAGCCTGAGGTGCTGTGTGTTCTCCCGGGGAAGTTGTCCCTGGGTCATGGAACCCTGGCAGGGGCGGGCTGCACAGGCTCCCAGGAGGAGAGGTGTGGATAGTGACCTGTGCTTGCACACAGGCTTCTTGGTGGCTGCAGTAGCAGCCTTAGCATCTCATGCCCGTCTCTGGGGTCTGCACTGATAGCTGCGGCTCACGCCCATCTCTGGAGCTTGTTTAGGCGGTGCTCTTAATCCCCTCTCCTCATGCACCAGGAAACAAAGAGGCAAGAAAAAGTCTCTTGCCTCTTCGACAGCTCCAGACCTTTTCCCGGACTCCCTCTGGGCTAGCTGTGGTGCACTAGCCCCCTTCAGGCTGTGTTCACACAGCTGACCCCAGTCCTCTCCCTGGGATGTGATCTTCAAAGCCCGAGCCTCAGCTCCCAGCCCCTGCCCACCCCGGCGGGTGAGCAGACAAGCCTCTTGGGCTGGTGAGTGCTGGTCGGCACCGATCCTCTGTGCGGGAATCTCTCCGGTTTGCCCTCCGCACCCCTGTGGCTGCGCTCTGCTCCGTGGCTCCGAAGCTTCCCCCTCCGCCACCCGCAGTCTCCGCCCGCGAAGGGCCTCCCTAGTGTGTGGAAAATTTTCCTCCTTCACAGCTCCCTCCCACTGGTGCAGGTCCCATCCCTATTCTTTTGTCTCTGTTTTTTCTTTTTGCTTTTGCCCTACCCAGGTACGTGGGGAGTTTCTTGCCTTTTGGGAGGTCTGAGGTCTTCTGCCAGCGTTCAGTAGGTGTTCTGTAGGAGTTGTTCTGCATGTAGATGTATTTCTGATGTATTTGTGGGGAGGAAGGTGATCTGCACCTTTTACTCCTCCACCACCTTGAAGCTCCTCCTGCATTTATCCTTATAATCTTGGTGTCCATGAATGTAAAATTTTTTAAAAATATTTATTTATTTATTTATGTTTGGCTGCATTGGGTCTTCATTGCTGCACGCGGGCTTTCTCTAGTTGCAGCAAGCGGGGGCTACTCTTTGCTTCGCAGGCTTCTCATTGCCTTGGCTTCTCTTGTGGAGCATGGCCTCTAGGCACACAGGCTTCAGTACTCATGGCACACTGGCTCAGTAGTTGTGGCCCGCGTCTCTAGAGCACAGGCTTAGTAGTTGTGGCTCATGAGCTTAGCTGCTCCGCAGCATGTGGGATATTCCCGGACCAGGGCTCGAACCTGTGTCCCCTGTATTGGCAGGCAGATTCTTAACCACTGTACCAAAAGGGAAGTCCATAAATTTTTATAAAACTAAAACTTTCCCAGGGTAGCCACGTTTGAACCCCCTAATTTGATGGAGTACTCACACTCATAAAATTCTGTATTTTTTGGTCACAGTATTTATAACTGTAATTAATTAATTAAATATATAATTATTTGAGATCCATCACCCCCCTATACTGAAAACTCCATGAAGGTAGCGGGTATGTCTGTCTTGATTGCTGGTGTAGTCTCAACATACCAGTCTGGTGCTTGGGACATAAGTGGCACTCAACAGAAATTTATTGAATATATGAGTAAATGAATAAGTGATAGTAAGTGAATAACAAAGAAAATATTATGTTTGATAACACAATATACATCTATTAAATGTTTATAAATTTGTTCTGCAATGCATATTTTAGTATATATAGGTATAGTCTATATACTAGGATGGAGTAAAAGTAATCAGATATAGAATAAAGGGACTTAGTTTATAAAAGTTAAGCCAAAAGATAGTTTGCCATAATCATATACAGATGCACAAAAGTATAATGAAAATCTATATAGTAAAGAAGTAAAGCAAACTGTCTAGATTTAAATCTTAGCTCAGCTAATGACTGTGTTGTATAACCTTTGGCAAGGTTTGAGTTTCAGTGGGCTCATTCACAAAATGAGGGTAAATCATAAGATCCAGGATTGTTGTGAGCTTCAGATGAGTTAAAACACATAAAGTGGTTAGAATATTGCCTAGCACAAATTAGTCCCACAATAAAAGTTAGTTTAACACACTATAATATTATCACTATCACTATTACTACTACTACTACAAGAGCAGTATATTTAAAATATGATGTAATATGGATAACTCATAAGAACTGTATGTCTATGATTAGAATGAAATCCATAGGGTGGCTTATAAAGTGTCTTTCTGAAAGAAACAAATGAGGGGAAAATAATTCAGTTTCACAAAATCTTTGCTAGAAAGGGTAATGAAAATGGATGATTATAATTATAACAGTAGTACCAGGAGAAATCTGGCTCTATTCTTAGCAGTGTGTCTGTATTAACACACTAAATATTCACAAAGACCGTACGAGGTTAGTACTGTTATCTTATTTACAACTGAGGAAACTAAGCATAGAGAGGTTAATTAAATAGCAAGGAAGGGAGGGCGATCAAGATTCAACTCCATGCTGTCTTGCTCTACAGCCTCTTGATATGACTATGATACTATAAATTTCTTCACTCACTCACTCACCGAAAGGTTAAATTGCTAACTTGCTATATCCCAAGGATTGTGTTTAGAATTATGGATAACTTAAGATATAATTACCTTCCTTGAGAAGCTCACAGACTCATTGGGAATAAATACAAATAAACACAGTTAGTGACCTACACACAGGTAGGTGACAATTACTGAATACTTATTATATGTTAGGCACTTTGCTAAGTGTTTTACATTGATTAGTTATCCTAACTTAATTCTTACAGCAACTCTACAGAACCAGGTTCTATTATCATTTCAGTCTTATAAGTTAAAAAACAAAAAAAAACCCTGAGGCTTAGAAGGACAAAATATAGGCTTTTGATTTCTTTGCTACACTGACTGTGGTATCTTATATTCTTTAAGCAAACAGAAGAAAGAGGACTCAGCTTGTGGGGCAGAGGTGGTGGGCATCATTTTGAATTGTATCTTGAAAAACAAACAGTAACTCTTCTGTCTGAAAGCAGGAAGGGCACACCAGACAGAAGAAAAAGCATATGCAAAGTCATGAGAGCAAGAAATAGCCTAGAATATTCAGATAAAAGAGGTAGTTCTATGCAAGTGGAGAGCAGGGGTATTACAAGTCGGGAGTAAGAAGTGAGTCATATATGGTACGCTGGCCCCAGACTGAGAAGTTCTCTATATATCATACAAAGGAGTCTGCACTTTGTTCTGTAGGAAGTGAGGAGCCAGGGAAGGATTTTAAGAATCTGAGTAAAGAGATCAGATATATACATCTTTATGCAACATAATTAGCAGCAGTGTGGAGGCTGCACTGGAAGAAGTGATTATATGCACAGGGTCCAAAAGCTTTGCAGCTACAAAAGGGATGCACTACAAGAGATGTAGAGTGAGGCTTCATAAATAAAATATTATAACTTATAAATAGAATTCTTGAAGGCTGCTATTACACAAAGGACTTTAAAATAGATTATACTATTTGGTTTTTTTACTTTTTCAGAGTAAACTGTCTTTTTGCAGAGCCTTGTCCTAGGAGTCAGGAGACTCAGATTCTAGATCTGTCCTTGCATCATTAAACAACTAACAGTATCTCATATATAGATATAAGATAAAGTGGCCATTTGCTGTTATTTGGAAAACAAATGAAATTATTTTTTTGGAATCTTCAGAAGAAATGTGAACACAAAATATTGTGTCATGTTTTTAACTAGTTGTTTTCTTTATTAGCAAACTGAGGCTCTTCTTTTCCAAATATATTTCTTTATAATTTTTAAACTAAAGACCTAAAATTTTCCTATTTTAAGAAGCACAACTGCTAAAATACAAGTGACTGGTACTCAGGTTAATTTGAATTCATATAGAACAAGTGAAGGATAGATAAGATGCAATGTCTTACTCAAATGGCTGAAAAAGTAGAAGTCAATTCAGTTAAGATTCTCTAAGTTGAGTGTCAAAGTGAACAATTCAGTTAAGATTCTCTAAGTTGAGTGTCAAAGTGAACAAGAAGCAGTTCCAAAAGTTCAAAGAAGCAACTATATTCAAGAAAATGTTCATTAAATACTTACCTTAGTAATAATCCTATAAGTAATGAACGTTTCAATTGTAGTAACATGGCTTTCAGGTTCATCAACTGTAATGAAAAGATCTTTCAAATCTGGCTCATCTTCAAACTTGACTTGGTTTATCATTGATAAAGGGGATGTTGGCATCATAGGGCTGAAGGAATTCATGTCCATCAGTGAGGCATCCTAGGAATAAAACAATCAAAAATTAATATCTATAGGGAAAAAAAGTTAAAATCCTCTTTTTCTTAGGCACGACAAATACTAATCAAATATGTCAAGAACAAAAAGGATAACTGGACTCCTGCTTAAATAAGGTATGTGGAACATGTATTTTTATCTCTGCTTCATCTCAAAATCCCACTTTAAAAATGACAGTAAAGAAACAAAGATAAAACAAGACAAAAAGTCATAAAAAGGCATAAACCCTCAAGGTAAAAAGAAGAGACTAAGCAAACAAAGTTAACTACTTTTTTGGAAACTGGAAATCTCATGGTTGAGTGGTAACTGAAAAGCAGTGCAGAAAGAGCTAAAGTAGACGTAGGAGAGAATGGTAGACCAGGAAAAAGAAGGCACATTTATGACACAGGATCACAGCGACACTCAAGAATTAGAGGTGCCAGAAACCTGTGGACATAGAACGTTGGAAGAGTTAAACTAGAGGATTGGTTAAAAAGCTCATAAAACAAAAAAGGAGTTAGTACCTCAGATTCCCTCACCTACCCCATGCAATCAGGTGACTTTTCTTCCCCAATTTTGCAAAAAACCTGGAAATTTGCTTTCTGGAGTGTCTCTGAACTCAAGGGCACCAGGCAGGATGGAGGGAGAGAGAGGCCCTATGAAAATACAGATATCAAGGGAAAGTCCTACATACTAGATGAAAAGATATCCAGCCCTTTCCCATCATTTGGCCCCAAGAACGTGGGCAGCAGGATGTTGAATGCCTGCTCAGCTTGTCAGTACCTAGTGCAGGAACTACCGAACATCTCAACATATGGAAAGCCTCTGATGTGAAAGATTCACAAATAAACAAACAAAGAGAATACAGGAAGCAGACAGAACAGAGAATATAATGCTTTAAAAATAGGTGAAATCATTAGCAATAAGAATGATATCAAATTCATGAATAAAACAGGTGTTATTTTTCAAAAAAAATTCAAAGAACAACAGGAAAACCAGTAGAAAAGGAGGCTCATGAAAGTTGAAATATGATGGAAGGATAAAAACTCAACAGGAAGTTCAAAAGATTTAACTTGAGAACTAATCTGAACCAAAAGAACATGGGATGGAAAAGGAGAGAGAAGTATTTTTTAAGATTAAAGGATCCAGGTAGATAGTACCTGAATGAACAGAATTCCAGAAAATGAAGAAGGAAAATGTCCTCTGAATTGAAGTATTTCCAGGTTGACAGGGCCTAGCAGGCCTCCTCAAAATGAACAGGACAGTAGTGGGGTGGGTAGTACCCCTACAAGCATCTATCACCATGCCATTTCATAACAGTAGGGATTTTAAATTCCTAAAAGCTTCCAGAGAGACTATAAACAGGTAAAATACAATAGGAATGGCTTCAGATTTCTCAGTGGTAACACTGGAAACTAAATGATAATAAAATAGTATCTTCAAAATTTTTAGAGGAAAATATTTCCTACCTAGAATTATACATAGCCAAACTGTCATTCAAGTATACAGGTAGAATGAAGCCATTTCAGATAGGAAAGATTTCAAAAACTGACTTTCCATGTACCCATTCTTACACATTCTTTGGAAGACTCTTCACTTTTCCAAAATAAGGGCATATACCAAGGAAGAAGAAATATGATCTGAAAGTAAGAGATTCAACATAGAAGAGAACTAAAGGAAATTCCTTGGATGACAGTGAAAGAATGTTCCAAGTTGACAGCTTTGCAACAGACTTAGAGAACAACCTATACAGACTAGAGCAGAAAGATTCTGGTGGGGCAAGGAGATGAAGAGGGAAAGAATAAAGGAAGAGAGGGAGGAAGGAAAGAGAAAGAGCAAAGGAAAAAGGGAAAGAGAATGAGGGAAGGAGGGAGGGAGGGAGAAAGGAAGGAAGGGAGGAGGGAAGTGGGGAGGGAGGGAGGCTGACAGAATACCTGATACATTTAAGCATAATGAAAGGAAGCATGCCATGTTAGATTTTGTAGATGAATTGGTGCAAAAAAGCCAAGAGGCAGAGAAAACAAGAGAGGGAGAAAGGGAGGGCCTAAAATAAAGGAATGAATGAATGATGAACTCTAAAGGAAACAAAAGGTACAAGAATGAAAAATGTAATCATAGTTCATTACATGGCTTCACTGTGCATAAAAATAAATTGTTCTTAATACTGAATTTAACTAAAAATGGTGATATAGTTATATTAAGATAATGGGGGGAAAACATATGTATATGTTTGAGAGGAGGAGACATTGCCTATAAAACAGTTTCAAAAATGCCAATACCATGATGGAAAAGGAAGATGAGGAACTGTTTCAGACTGACGAAGACCAAAGAGACACAAGAGCCAAAGCAACATACGATCTTGGATTGGATTCTGTTCCAAAGGAGAAGAACCTTTGTTTTTGCTCTCTAAATGATATTATTGGGACAAATGAAAATTTTGAAAGGGTCTGTGGATTAGAATATAGTATTATGTCAGTGTTAATTTCCTGATTTGCATACTTATACTGTGATTACATAGGAGAGTGTCCTTGTTTTCAAAAATATACACAGATTTCATTAGGAGTAATAAAACGTCTCTAATTTACTCAACTTTCACACACATAGAGAAAACAAATGTTGTGAAATGGTAATAACTGGGAAATCTAGATTCTTTGTGGTATTCTTGCAACTCTTCTCCAAGTTTGCAATTATTTCAAAATAAAAAGTATATTTATAGTTTTCAAAAGTCAAATCATCTGACAAGGCTTAAAATAAAACGAAACAAATTAAAAATAAAAAAGCAGCATCACGTGCTCCACTATAGCTATTGCCAGTTCACGCTCCCCAGAAGCAAATTCAGAACTCTATTAGCTATTTTTGTTCCTTGTTACCCTCCTTATTTCAAAATAACATATTTTTTCTTTTTTTTTTAATTATTCAATTTTCATATTATCAGTAGATTTCCTACTAAGGAAGATGAAGAGTATTTATTTAAGTCAATTAATTATATGAGTATAGACTCAGAGTCCTATTTTACTCAATGTGTTATAATCCATTAATATAAATTTATTTTGATGTTCTAAGTGTCCAAAATTTGCCTAGTAGGCGCTCCTTAAAGCTGGCATCTGTGTGTTTTTGATATGTCTTCATTATTCCTTGAGCACTTTATTTTCTGGCATAGCAAAATGTTTCAGATTTACATTATATTTTCCCTGCCCCAGTCATGGAATCAGACATTTCTCCAAGGAGCTCTGGTTTCTTTTAGAGGAGACTGGTATTTAGAAAACAAGATATAAATGCTAGGAAATATATGTATATTAGGCATGATTTAGACAAGGAATAGAGGACAAATTACAGTTGAGTTGATCAGACACACAAAAACATGGAGACAATAAATGTCTTGCAACAAAAGTTTAGTGAAACAAATTATGGTATATACCTACAATAGGATACAATAAAGTCTATCCATATACTAGAATACAATAAAGTGATTAATATATTAGAAGAATATACAGTAACTTGGAAAAAGATTTACAGTATGGTATTAAGAGAAAATATTAGCTTATAAAATTTGTATTCAACTAGATTCTAATGCATGTACATGTATTTATGTGTGTGTATGACAGAGAGAGGACAGAGGGTAGGAGAGAAAAAGTGAGAAATAGCGCACTCAAGATATGCGTGCACTCATGAACTTAGAAGCTATACCAAAAAGTTAACAGAAGTTATTCCAGGTGTTGGGATTGCTGTTGAGTTTAATATTTTCCTATCTGAGTTGCTGTATTTCCAAATATTCTAAAATAAACGTGTATCATTTTGAAAAAAGATTTTTAATTGTTTAGAGTCAACACTGTATCTAACGTGTTCAGAAACAGTAAGAACTGCTGTAAAAAAAAAGACAGTAAAAACTACTGAAAAAACTACTGTAAAAAAAAAACAACAGTAAGTTAAAAGAGCTGTCTACGGCCATTTTGGCAGAAGACCTTGGATTACATATTTGATTATTTGTTTTTTTTTCTTAATTCAAAGTTGTATAGTTAAATAGGAAATTTAAAAATATGTCTGGAATCACATGAAAATGGGATTGTCAAAATAAATTATGGGATGCTAACACAATGGAATACTAAGCAGCCATTAAAAACAGAATTTAGAGGTTTCAAATAAATGTGCAATCAGCATGTACAAAAATCTCTCTCAATTATCATTTCATATAAACAGTAGTTTTTTAAGTTGATGGGCAAATGTGCTTTAAATTTCACTGACAGTGCATACAACCATGTGCTTTGGCGTTCTTTGTAGTCACCCTCTTAACTCACCACAACCCACTTCTTTTACCTACTACATAATTTAGCATTCTATTTCTTCTGCTTAAAATGCATCCTTTTGTAGAGTGGAAAAGATCTGCCTGAATTTATAAAGGCTCACAATTCCAATGAGTGTAGTGTGGTGTCATAAAAATATGCTTCAATATCTAGCAAAGGAAGAAAATTACAGGCTGAAATTTAGCAACATCCAAGATTTCAGTAGAAGAATGTAAATTACTATGAATCACTCAAAAACATTCTTAAAACCTCAATAAAAGTGACTATCCAAAGAGTTTTATATTTGCTTCAAAAAAAGGACAGAAAATATACTGACAATACTTAAAAGATTTACATTTGGACACGAATAAGTAAAGAAAATAAGTGTTTGAGAAGATCCAAAGAAGTAACTGACCAAAAAGAACTTCATTTAACTTTTTGTGGTTGATGCTTTTCAGGAGAAATGGATCGTTCAAATTTGTTCTTTCCAAAGTTCTTACCTCCACAATAACGCATGCCTCTTTCTCCTGCTAGTTCTGTCTTTCTCCCCGTCCTCAACCTCATTTATACATTTGTTCATTCTTAGCATTTGGATATACATCCATTATCCTATGATATTTCACACAATGAAAATACATCTTTTCATTTTTTTTCTTCAAGAGATTAAAGCAGAAGGGAAATTATTTGCATGGTAAATCACTTCTTAAATAACACTGAATACCTTTCTTACAGCTAGCATAGTGAAAACACACACTCACACAGGCACACACCAAAAAATCTTGGGATGGTTTCAGGCTGAGATTTGAATATGTATAATAGAGAAGTAAGCCAAATTGCTGCAGGAAGTCATTGTGTTTTATCCTTACTCCAAACCAACACATTCACTGTAAGAGAAACCATTTAAGTGACTTTCCTGAAATGAATGGACATTAGCACTGTGCTAGCATAATACTGAAATTTATTGACAAAGTCACTTACAAATTAAGGGTAGGTTTTCTTTGTTCTTATTTTTGGTTTACTATAAGCATTTGTTGTGGGTTGAACCATGTCCTCCCAAAATTCATATGTTGAGGTCCCAACCCCAGTACCTCAGAATGCGACCTTATTTGGTGACAGGGTCTTCACAGAGGTAATCAAGTTAAAATGAGGTCACTGGAGTGGGTCCTGATGCAATATGACTGATATCTGTATAAAAAAGGGGAAATTTGGACATAAGACATTCATAGAGGGAAAACATGAGACATAGGGAGAAGACAGCCATCTACAAGCCACGTGGAGAGACTGGGAACAGATCCTTCCCTCACTGCCCTCAGAAGGAACCAATCCTGCTGACACCTTAATTTCAGATTCTAGCTTCCAGAACTGTGAGAAATAAATTTCCGGTTGTTTGAGACACCTAGTCTGTGGTACTTCGTTACGGTAGCCCTAGCAAATGAACAGCATTTCTGTATATAGAGTGGTACACAATAAATATTTAAGGAAGGAAACAAGGATAGAAAGAAAGGAAGGAATTATAATTAAAACATTTCATCCTTGCTCCATTAATTTTTTTTACAGGTTAACAATCATCTTCAGTAATTTCTGAGAAATGATTTTTGCCTCCCACTTTTAATGCTATTAGATGGTTCCAAAGTTCTACTATTGAAATAAATAAAATACAGAGCTCAAATTTAAAACAAACAATGACTTGCCAATATTTGAGTGCTCAGGAGATAAACTCCAAAAGAAACAGGTTAAAAGGTGAGATATGGCCTCTCTAAGAGGTGTCCTTCCTTAATATCCTTCACTAAGATGCTACTCGGGAACATCTCATAAATGTAACATGAATTACTCTGATAATACTAAATTACAACCACCATCTGTGCACAAACAGCTATTTTCTTTTTACAAGTAGAAGAAAAAAAATCAATGTGAGAAGTGTCATAAATCAGAATACTGGCATGAAAAGGCCATGCAAATAAAATTGCTGATGTACAAGAAACACGTACACCAAGAGACATCTGGTAAAAAGCAACTTGAAGTGGAAGGAGTTTGAGAAACCATGTTGTTATGAGGGACACTTATCTTGATGGGCCTAAATTTAGACTTACCAGCTGTGTTTTGGTTTACAACTCCTTCCAATCTGCCTGCTTATAATAATAATAAAAAATTAGAAAGGCCTTCTGTGGAACACTGTTGAAAATGTGATTGGGGGAAAAGCCAGCCTATGTTGTGTTCTATAAAGGGGCATACAACACTCAATAATCTTGTTTGACATAATTTCCAGTGCTATGTAGTATATATACCCTTGTATGCATATATCGTAATCTATTTATTCATTTTTCTGTTTCTATTTTCTAACAGTGTTGCTTTGAATATACTTGGAATTTTTCAGGTTTTGTGCACTATGAAGTTATATACTGACCACAGAAATGTTTCACATAATTTTATTTGACATAATTTTCCACTCTGGCAAAAAAAAAAACAACAACCTGGTATATTAAAAGTCTCTGTAGTTAGGCAGAACTAAACTTAATTCAAGTTTACATATATATAAAGCTGTGTGAACCTGGTCAAGTCACGTTACTTTTCTGAGATTCAGTAACATCAGAGAGGTCATATCTCACTTTGGATCACAGAGGATAAAAAGAGATGAATAAATGTGGGGTATACATTGTCTCCTTGAAACCTTCATGTGAATTATAGAAACCTTACCACGACCCTATAGAGTATGTTCTATTTCTTTCCCTTTTTTAAACCAGCTAGCAATACTATTGAGTAGGTACTCTTTTACCTCTTGTTTTCAAATGAGGAAATAGGTTAAATCACTTGTTCAAACTCTTAAGTGCTATTAAGTAGAGGAACCAGCATTTGACCACCACCTAACTGCCAGTAAGTCAAACATACTGGGAGTTGTCACTGAATTCAATTTTCAGTTTCCCACAAAATTAAATAGAAATCTAAAGCAAGAATAAATCAACTTCTATGGTTAAAATATAGTCATGTAGTGGACAAAACCTAAGGAAGTACAAAAACATTCAAGGCAGCCCATAAGAATGGATAGATAGGGCTTCCCTGGTGGCGCAGTGGTTGAGAGTCCGCCTGCTGATGCAGGGAACACAGGTTCGTGCCCCGGTCCGGGAAGATCCCACATGCCACGGAGCGGCTGGGCCCGTGAGCCATGGCCACTGAGTCGGCGCGTCCGGAGCCTGGGCTCCGCAACGGGAGAGGCCACAACAGTGAGAGGCCCGTGTACCGCAAAAAAAAAAAAAAAAAAAAAAAAAAAAGAATGGATAGATAAACTGTGGTGTATGCATACAAGGCTTTATATATATAAATCACAGCAATGAAAATCAATTACAACTTCATGTAAGGCCATTGATAAATATCACAAACTAAATATTAGAAGAAAAAAGATCAAATCAGAGAAGAATTCATACAGGACAACATCATTTTTTAAAGTCCTAAAACATACAAGGTCCAAATTCACATAAATCCTTAACAAGTAGTGCTTCAAGATACATATACAGATCTCCCTTGACTTACAATGGGTTTACATCCCAATAAACCCATTGTAAATTGAAAATATCGTAAATCAAAAATTTATTTAATACACCTAACCATAGCTTAGTCTAGACTATCTTAAATGTGATCAGAACACTTACATCAGCCTACAGTTGGACAAAATTATCTAACACAAAGCCAATTTTACAATATAGTGTTGAATATCTCATGTACTTTATTGAATGTTGTCTGAAAGTGAGAAACAAATGGTTGTATGGGTACAGAACGGCGTCAAGCGTATCGGTTGCTTCCCCTCGTGATCCTGTGGCTGACTGGGAGCTGTGGCTCACTGCTGCTGCCCAGCACCAGGAAAGCTTATCTACCACTGCTCGAGAACAGATCAAAATTCACAATTCAAAGTATGGTTTCTACTGAATGTGTATCGCTTTTGCACCATAAAGTCTAAATATCATAAGTCAAACCATTTTAAGTTCAGGACCATCACTTTTATGAAAACCAAATGAATGATAAAAACAAAATTCAAATTATTATTTTCTTTTAAGCAGGAGAGAGAGAGAGAGAATCTTGGAGAGGGCCACACAGGGAATGCAGGCATACCTCATTTTATCATGCTTCACTTTACTGCACTTCACAGATACCATGTTTTTTACAAGGTCTGTGGCAACTTGGCATTGAACAAGTCTATAGGTGCCATTTTTCCAACAGCATTTGCTCACTTCATGTCTCTGTGTCACATTTTGGTAATTTTTGCAATACGACTTCAAACTTTTTCATTATTACTATATTAGTTATGGTAATCTGTGATCAGTGATCTTTGATGTTACACTGTGATTGTTTTGGGACATCACGAACCACGCCCATATAAGATGGTGAACTTGATAAATGTTTGTGTTCTCACTGCTCCACCCACTGGTTGTTCCCCCATCTCTCTCCCTCTTCTTGAGCCTTGCTATTGCCTGAGATACAACAATACTGAAATTAGGCCAAGTAAACCCCTACCATGGCCACTAAGTGTTCAAGTGAAAGGAAGAATCTCAAGACTCTCACTTTAAATCAAAAGCTAGGAATGATTAAGCTTAATGAGGAAGGCATGCTAAAAGTCAAGATAGGCTGAAAGCTAGGTCTTTTGTGCCAAACGGTTAGCCAAGCTGTGAATGCAAACGAAAAGCTCTTGAAGGAAACTTAAAGTGCTACTCCAGTGAACACACAAATGATAAGAATGTGAAACAGCCTTATTGCTGATAAGGAGAAAGTGTTAGTGATCTGGATAGAAAATCAAACCAGTCACAACATTCCCTTAAGCCAAAAACTAATGCAGAGCAAGGCTCTAACTCTCTTCAATTCTGTGAAGTCTGACAGAGGTGAGGAAGCTGCAGAAGAAAAGTCTGAAGTTAGCAGAGGCTGGTTTATGAGATTTAAGGAAAAAAGCCTTTTTTTATAACATAAAAGTACAAGGTGAAGCAGCAACTGCTAATGTAGAAGCTGCAGCAAACTATCCAGAAGCTCCAGCTAAGATCATTAATGAAGGTTGCTACACTAAACAACAGATTTCCAATGAAGAGGAAATAGCCTTATATTGGAAGAAGATGCCATCTAAGACTTTCATAGCTAGAGAGGAGAAGTCAATATCTGGCTTCAAAGCTCTTCTTAGTGGCTAATGCTGCTGGTGACTTTGAGGTCAATGCTCATTTACTATTCTGAAAATCTTAGGGCCCTTAAGAATTATGCTAAATTGACTCTGCCTGTGCTCTATAAATGGAACCACAAAGCCTGGATGACAGCACATCTGTTTACAACATGGTTTACCGAATATTTTAAGCCCACTGTTGAGACCTACTGTTCAGAAAAAAAGAAATTCAAAATACTACTGCTCTTTGACAATGCACCTGGTCACCCAAGAGCTGTGATGGAGATATACAGTGAGATTGATGTTTTCATGCTTACTAATACAACATCCATTCTGCAGCCCATGGATTAAGGACTTTCAAGACTTTCAAGACTTATTATTGAAGAAATACATTTCACAAGGCTATGGCTGCCATGGACAGTGATTTCTATGATGGATCCGGGTAAAGGAAATTGAAAATCTTCTGGAAGGATTTCACCAGTCTAGATGTCACTAAGAACATTTGTGATTCATGGGAAGAGGTGAAATATCAACATTCACAGGAATTTGGAAGAAGCTGATTCCAACCCTCATGGATGACTTTGAGGGGTTCAAGACTTCAGTGGAGGAAGTAAATGCAAATGTGGTGGAAATAGCAAGAAAATTGGAATTAGGAGTGTGAAGATGAAGTGAATTGTTGCAATCTCATGATAAAACTTGAATGGATGAGAAGCAAAGAAGTGGTTTCCTGAGATGGAATCTACTCCTGGTGAAAATGCTGTGAAGATTGTTGAAATGACAACAAAGGATTTAGAATATTACATAAACTGATACACTTAGTTGATGAACCAGAGGGAGGGTTTGAGGACTCACTCCAACTTTGAAAGAAGTTCTACTGTGGGTAAAATGCTATCAAACAGCATTACACGTTACAGAGAAATCATCTGTGAAAAGAAGAGTCAACTGATGCAGAAAACCTCATTTTGTTGCCTTATTTTAAGAAACTGCCACAGCCGCTCCAACCTTCAGCAACCAACTCCCTGATCAGTTAGCAGCCACCAACATTTCTAAGTGCCAAGGATACACCTTAGCACCACACACTTGCATTATTTCATGTAATCCTCTCAATAATCTGATGAAAGAAAGCTCAATTATCATCACCTGAATTTTATAGATAAATAAGCTTGTACCATAGGGATAATAATAATTCTTCCCAAATCACTTATTTCTTAATTGGAAGAGCCAATTGCAGCCACCACTACCATCACCACCACCCATGCACACACACAAAAAGCACCTAGTATAGCACCTTTATTTCATTTAACAAAAGTTCATTGAATGTCAACTATATATCAAGCACTAGGCTGGGATACAACAGTGGCCAAGACTGGCTGGCACGGTGCCTTCTCTCATGAAGCTTACACGATAGTTAGGGGGGAGGGTAACAGATGATAAACAAATAAAAATATAGAAAAACAAGATAAGTCCATATATAAATAAGTGTTGATAAACACGGGAGTAAATTCCAGATAAAGTGGAATGAATTGCTGGAGTAAGTGGTTAAGGCAGGAAGTGAGAGGAATGCTTTTGAGAGAGCTGTCAGGGAAGGTGTCTTTAGGAGGTGATGCGAGAAGGAGCCAGCCATGAAACACACTGATGGAAGAGCATTCCAGTCAAGGGAACCAAAAATGCCTAAGGCAGGAAAGGACTTAGGATGTTGGAAGACCAGAAAGGAGGCAAATGGGTAGAACACAGGCTTTGATGAAGATATAACCAATGAAACTCATTTTGACGTTTACTGTGGCAGAATTTTAAGTATTCATATTTTTATCTTACAGGTCTTGAAAAAAGGGAAGGGAGAACTCCTCAATAAATGAACATTGCACCTGAAATCCAAAGTAAGATATCTGTTGCACAGCTAGAGATTTTTAAGGATCTGTATGATCCTACTCAGACTATTCATGAGCATTAACCAATAAGAGGTTATTAAGCATGACTAATGCCTTTCCATTTACCTCAATTATGCTTGGGTAATTTCTTACCTAGTGGAAATTTTTCTTTTTTGTATTTAACACTCTATGGAAAAAAATTAGTTTTCCTTATTCAGAAAGGTTCAACATGCCACTTGCATATGATTTTGCCACAAAACCACTGTGGGAGCCGGTATGATTGTTCCCAATAACCCCTTGTCTTTCTATGAAAGGAATACACCTCCTGGTCAGTTACCAGGTAACTTTCAGTGCCTCCTTATGGAAGGAAAATAAGTTTCCCACCCCAGTTAATTTGACCAGTGACTTGCTTTGGATGGTGTCATGTGTCTGGGCAGAAGATTTGGAAGCCGTTGCCTGTTTCCACCAGTGCTCATATTCTTTTCCCTCTGCTACAGGAATGACATGTCCCAATTAGCATCACTCCTTTAATCTTGATCCCAAAATAAAGAAAACACAAGAAGCAGACTCAAAGCCTGGACCAGACTCTCAGTTCAGTCACAGTTGACAGGTACATACCTGAGAAAGAAGTCTTTATTGCAGGTAAGCCACTAAGATCTTGAGGCTGTTTGTACTACTGCATTTTCTAGTGAAACCTAACAAAAAAATACCATTCAACTTTCAACCAGATTAAATACATATAAATATATATGTACATATGTATTATGTATGTATGCACACAGATACACACACTTAACCTTCTCAGAGTTAATACAAAAGAACAAAATAGGAATTTTTTTCCCCCAGTTCTGAAAACTCACATACCAAGAGTTTGCCTTTTGTTTTTGGTCACACATAATAAGGTTTCCATTTTAACTGTAAACAGAATTTCTATTCCTAACGTTTCATTGTAAATGAGTAATCTCTGTTTTTCATTTTAAAATGAAATTTTTATTTCTTTTATCAAAAATTTTTAAACAATGATTAAAAAAAATAAAATATTATGCTAAATGAAAGAAGCTAGACACACAAAAAGTGCAATTCCATTTATATGAAGTGTCCTAAAAAGGCAAATTTATAAAGACAGAAAATGGTAGATTAGTAGTTGTCTAAGGCTGGGAGTAAAAATGGATATTAACTGGAAATGGCATGATGGATTTGAGGTGGAAGATGAAAATGTTCTAAAAGTGGTTAACAGTGATGGTTGTACAACTCAGTAAAAACAGTGATGGTTGTACAACTCAGTAAATTTACTTACAAAAAATCATCTACCCAAAATGGGTGAATTTTGTGGTATATAATTACACCTCAATAAAGTTAGTTAAAAACAATTAAAAAGGGGTATGTTATACTAAAGCATTTCTCAAGGTCAAAAAAAATTATTTCAGTTTCAATTTTAGAAACTACTGATTTAACCTTCTGTTTTATCACAGATGTGTTTTACTGATTTTTATATCAGTATTTGCTAATAATTTTGATTGTCTAAATATATCCTTTTTTATTAATACTATAAGTAGCACTGCATTATCCAGTGTGACTGAATATATGAAGTGTCAGAGTTATTCAAATATTCTGTTTAAAATAGACAAAACTTTCAAGCACATAACTCTCCATTTGTTTACTGAGACAACTTTAAAGTATATTCTTTTTTTTTTTTTTTTTTTTTTTTGCCGTACGCGGGCCTCTCACTGCTGCGGCCTCTCCCGCTGCGGAGCACAGGCTCCGGACGCGCAGGCCCAGCGGCCGTGGGTCACGGGCCCAGGCGCTCCGCGGCACGCGGGATCCTCCCGAACCGGGGCACAAACCCGCGCCCCCCGCACTGGCAGGCGGACTCCCAACCACTGCGCCACCAGGGAAGCCCTAAAGTATATTCTTAAAGTGACTAAAAATGTTTATTTTAACTTTTAGTCTAATATCCTCTTTGAAAAGTGTGGGATACAATTTAAAAATACATGAATAAAATAAAGTTGAACACTACAACTGCATAACTGTTGAATCTGTGTTTCCTTTCGATCACACTAGCTACTTGCAAAACTAGCAGGCTCTCAGTTATAATAGAGCATCCCATCAGAACCCCCCAAAATGCAAAAATAAAACTCCACCTTCAAAATCCAATAGAATATAGTTTATTAAGTTCAAATCTGAAGTCTTTTAACATTGTTTTCCCAAAATACTTGTAATAATTTTCCCCATTGCCACTGATCAATAAATAAATAAAATACCGCTATCTGCACAAAAGAACTCTATAGGTCTTCTTCCTATAGGTTCTCATGGATTTTTTCTTCTTTTGGCTATACAACATCCAATCTTGTTTCCAACCATAACACTGGATATAGTTTCTGCTAGTGCCTGTCCCTTTCTGCATCTGCATTTCCAGCCTTCAAATCTACTTTGTGAGCTACTATTTCATTCCTTTCCTGCCAGAGTTGATTTCCATTGCTTGCAACCAAGCCCCGTGATTGGGACAGGTGGCTTCAAAGGATTTATTTTTCCCAAGTAAGAAGGTTTCTAAATGATTCCCTTGGGTTTTCTTATGCTTTGTGTTTATTTCTTCTAATGAAATCTAAATAGGAGCTTCTGTCCAGAATTGACGCTTAACATAGCTCTGTGTCATCCGTCAATAATATTTACTCACCATTTGTCAAGACAAATTTGTTTTAAATTCTATTTGGTCTAGTAAGCTGATTGGAAAGGCCAATACAATACAAACTGAATTTACTGAAAACAGATGATTGGAAAATTACTGCAATAACTGTGTCCATATACATGAAAAAAGACACAGGCCATATCATTCATTAATGTATTTATTCCATTAACATTGAGTTCCTACTCTTCTACCTTCAAGGAATTTAATTTATTGGAGATAGACAAGCAATTAAGATTTTAGAGACGAGAAACAAATTCCTCTTTATAAGGCAAAATGTATTAAGTATTATGAGATTCAAAACACTATTATGGGGAGCACAGAGTGGGAAGAAATTAATTCTAGCTGGAGAACGAAGAAGCTCTTAAGGAAGAAGTCGCTTTACAATGGGCCGTAAATAACAGAAAGGATTTTGTTTTGTTGACCCAACAGTATATTGTAAGGTGCAAATAAATCACTGAAGAATCCTGTTAAAATACAGATTCTGATTCATTGGTTCTGGAGTGGATTCTGAAACTGCATTTCTAACAAGCTCCCAGGTGATCCAACAGATTCATGGAACATACTTTGAGTACTAAGGCATGTGCGCATGCACACACGTAAAAGAGAGTGAGAGAGAGAGGTGAGGGGAGCCACCGTGTAGCCTAATCACCACGAGCCTTGAATGACACAATGTGACAATATGTTCTTTATGTTCAGAGCTGGGTGCTCTGGAAACATCAGTTTTCTGTGAGCACACAGGACAGACTACAGGCAAAACATCAGAAGAAAGAAGACCTTGTGTGGCTATTTTAATGGTTCTCAAATGTAAACACAATACTATTTGGGGTTGGAGCAGTGGTAACAAGACGAAGGCACTAATTCTAGAGATACCAAGAAGATAAAACCAACTGGGACATTTCAGATATGTAGGGGACAGGGTAAGTGAGTGAAAGGGATAAACAGAAGGTAAGACCTAGTATTTTATCCTAGATATCTAAGAAATCATCACATCATTAGCAGAGAATCAGATGGAAAAGACAACAGGTATGGAAAAAGAAATATAAGAATTAGGGAATGGAGAAACATCGTTCAGTTTGGGAATGAAACTGTAGGGATAAGTTGAGGGGATGAGTAGGACCACCTAATTAAGGCTTTCCATTGTTCCTGTGGTTAAGCTCAGCATGCTAAAATTTCATTTCCCTCTTAACAGTGGGAAGAGACAGTGCAACTGTCAACACCCTCTTCTCCTCTGGGACAGTTAGTCATCCAGCTTGTGCCAGAGCATTTTTAGTGACAAAATTTAAGGCCTAGCTGAGTAATCCCTTTCATTTTGGAACCTTCAATTAGAAAACTATTCCATAAGTTGACCTAAAACTGACCTCCACATACTCTTGACCTAGTGGTTCTACTTTTGCCTTTCAAAACTATAAACATTTAATCCACCTAGATCATAACAACTCTTCATAAAGGCTGTTAAAAGAATCAGCCCGAGTCTTTTCCAAGCTAAACTACATTTTGTTCTTCCCAGCCTTTCTTCACAGTTGCCAGAACATATCATCAGTGAAACCCTTAGTTCATTCTCCTTCATGATAGCAAACGCATGACGAGACTGTTACTACTGCAACCCTCCCCACTCCTTGTGCCAATGGAAGACAGTGCTGATGGATCCAAGCCCTCTTTCTGCTAAGCCCAGACTAGATCTAAGGCTCTATCTCAAAACAGCATTCCAAGGATCAGGGCACTGGTATCCATAGATGACATAATATCCCTTTGCCATTTTCTGACACAGACTATCAACTCTCCCTTTAAAATACAGAGGGTGGAATGGAACTTAAGTTGCACGAACAGTTCAAATTATAGTACAATTAATACTCCATATGATCTTGAAAATATGTTGTTTGTTCAGATTCAATAGGTACCTTGTCATTTGGGTATATTGATCATTCAGTCACTGAAAATCACTAGGAATGTTTGTACATAAAATGGTCTTATACAAGGTCTCTCCAAACTTATCCTGCAAGTTCCTTGTTGGTTTTAATTCTATTGTTGACCATATATGCTCATTCATCAGGAGAACTTGAGGATTTTTCATCTTCTTTCTACTTCATTCACCTACCCTTCCTCCTTGGGGAGGAATATACGAGTACTTAACATCTAAGAGGGCTGTGATGGTAGACAGTGGAGCTTCTAGTGGGAGGAATCCTGGATCAGCCCTATTTTCCTTTACTTTATCAGTTCCTCTTTTTTTTAACCATCGAAATGGTAAAACCCAGTGAGGTAGGATCAGTATGAAGGTCAGAGAAAGGGGAACACATGACTTGCCTGCTTTAATCCTGTATTCTAGGTTTTAAGTGAGACAATTGAGAATGCATACACACATACACTACATATATACATACATAGAAACATTCACTATGCTTACACACTCTACATGCACACACATACATATGTGTGTATAAATATACATACACATTCATATATGCCCAAACTACACACATGCATACATATGTAAATATTGTGTGTGTGTGTTTTATATATTTCTGTACAGATTTCCAAGGTAGGAAACCACTCGTTGATTCAAGGATATTTCTTGAGTAATCATAATCCAAGCTAGTAATAAAATATTAATTTGGTTAGACCTGTACTCCTCAAACTGGTAGCCACTAGCGACAGGTGGCTATTTAAATTTAAATGTAAATTAATTCAAATTAAACACAATTAAATGTTCAGTTCCTCAGATGTACTAGTTTACAATTCAAGTGCTCAAATGGCACATGTGGCCAGTGGCTGCCACATTAAACAGACAGAGCTGGAACATGTCCATCACTGTCGTTCTTTTTGGACAGCAGGATCCTACAGAGGCTGTGTATAATTGATCAACATTCAAGAGGGTTTACTAAGGGCCAGGTACTATTTATAAGCTCTTTACATTTAGTAAGTCATTTAATCCTCATATTTATTATTTGCCCTCATTTTATGGATGAAAAGTCTGAGGCATTGAGAGGTTAAGTAACTTGCCAAAGGAAATAAAGCTAGTAAGCAGTGGAGACAGGATTTCACACACAGGCAGTGTAGCTACAGAGTCTCTGCTCCTAAATACTCAGCTTATGTCTTGCTATATTTTAATTTACAATAATGAGTAGAGCTTCCCTCAAGACTTTACATTTATCCCAATTAAATTTCATAGTCTGCTTTTAAAACCAGTATTCCAATTTATCAAAAATCTGGGGCTTCCCTGGTGGCGCAGTGGTTGCGCGTCTGCCTGCCGATGCAGGGGAACCGGGTTCACGCCCCGGTCTGGGAGGATCCCACATGCCGCGGAGCGGCTGGGCCCGTGAGCCATGGCCGCTGAGCCTGCGCGTCCGGAGCCTGTGCTCCACAACGGGAGAGGCCACAACAGAGGGAGGCCCGCATACCACAAAAAAAAAAAAAAAAAAATCTGGAAGACTGATTATGTTATACAGACTAGTAGCTTTTGGTGCAGTTTCCACTGCTGTATAACAAACAATCCCAGGACAATTTGTTTTTATATTTTATTATGCACATTGGTTTACTGGGTCAAGAATTCTGACAGGATACAGCAGAAATGGGTTGTTTCTCCTCCATTATATGTGTGGCCTCAGCTGAGATCTGATGCCTCAATGCTGGGGGCTGACATCATGTTAGACATCTTCACTCACAAGTTAGTCATTTAATGCTGGATGGCGCCTGAGACTTCAGCTGAGGCTGCTGATTGGAACATTTACGTGTAGTCTCTCAATGTAGCCCAGGCTTCCTCACAATATGGAGGCCTTAGGTTGCATGTCTTACATGGCAAAAAGCACACTGTCCCACTGAAAAAAATCAAAGCCTGCATTTCCTTTTATGATCTGGCCCTGGAAGTTGCACAGCATCATTTCCACCATATCCTACCGGTCAAAGCAGTCACAATCCTAGCCAGATTCAATGAGTGGGGCACAGATCTCACCTCTTGATAGGAAAGTGGCAGGTCACATTATAGAAGAGCATATAGGATGGGAGGTGGTGATGTGGCTGTCTTTATCCAGTTATTCTCCACACTTTTGTAGTATTATGTATTATGCTGGTTATTCTCTCTTTTCACCCCCACCCTTCCAGCTCTCATCCACCTATTCTCTGTCCTTTAGGAGACTGGCCCCTATGGATGCCATCACCTGAGCAGCTTGCTTAGTGGGGGCCAGAAGCAGAGATCCAAGAACAGGAGAAGAGGAGCTCAGGGAATATACCCCCATTTCCTCCCTGCTTTGGTGCCACACTTCAGGCAGTGGCACATTTCAGGCTACATCTCTGTGTAAACACAGCTCATGTGGAAATGGCCCCTTCTCCACAGCTCCAACTCTCACTGGGTTCCAGCAACACTATTTCCATCTCTCTTCCCTTTAGAACTAGGGTTGCTAAAGGCTTTTTGCTACTGCAAGTCTCTAAGTGCCTCAGTATCCTTTCTTTGTTCCTGAAACTTGCCCAAAATGCTATAAATAAATAGTCCTTGCATTAAACTCTCTTCATTTAAATCATGGAAGAGAATTCTGATTCTTATCATGGCCATGAATAATAGATGCAAACAACAGGAACTGAATAAAGATGGTTCAGACAACAAATGTGAAAAATTAATAACCAGACTTCCAATACCTTCTTCTAAGTATTTGAGAGAATTGTTGAATAGTATAATTGTCCCTCCATCACTACACTGAATTGCCAGATTGATAGAGATTTTATATATATATATATCTACATATTGATATATATATGAGCTGGTTGTCTCCACAACCATAGCTCATTATTCTTTCAAAAATATCCTTTTCCACAAAAATATGAGTGATTCCTTCAAAAGCTTGTTCAAATAAACATATACATTGTTATATTTCTGATTTACCATAAAAACAATCTTAGTTTTCCACCATTCTTATTAAAAATGATCACCTCCTTCTTTTCAAAGTGTTTATACTAAATATACTAAGTAGTTCTGTTGCTTTGATAGCTTTACCAGAGCTTGAAATTAAGCCTACTTGTCTATACCTTCCAGAACTTCCTTTCTTCCCCCCCCTTTTTTTTTTTTTTTTTTGGTGGTACGTGGGCCTCTCACTGTTGTGGCCTCTCCCGTTGCGGAGCACAGGCTCCGGACGCACAGGCTCAGCGGCCATGGCTCACGGGCCCAGCCGCTCTACGGCATGTGGGATCCTCCCGGACCGGGGCAAGAACCCGTGCCCCTGAATCGGCAGGCGGACTCCCAACCACTGCGCCACCAGGGAAGCCCTCCCCCTTATTTTTGAAAAGAATTTTTACCTATTTCTAGCTTTTGAGCACCAAGCCTGCATACCATGACTTCTCGAAGTCGACTAGTGGTGATGACGATAATTACATCTGTAAATTCCCTGATTATCCTAAATGATATAGATCTCACTTTATGGTCCTGAATACCATTTAAAAGACCAATAATAAGAGCTATAATTTACTGAGTAACAAATAAGCATCTCAGTGTTTCACTGTGACCTGTTTACCTATGCTCTGTTTCAACTGCTGTTTCTTCTACACATTACAGTATTTAATTTTTAAAAAGGCAATTTATTTTAATATATTATTTTTCCCAAAAAAGAAGAACATTTGCTTTTAAATGTAGACAAGTTTGCTCCTTTTCTCTAGGTAAATTTTTTGCAAGCCTCATCTCATTTTGGCCCAGTTCTAAAACAATTATTACACTGTTACACTTTTTATCCTTTTTCTTTTCCGTTTTTCGAATTATCAGTCATGTTCTCCTACCTTCCACATCTATTCTTGTTCTTTTAAGTCAATATCCTCTGCATTCCCTGTGCTCTATTGAGAGTTGGCATCATTTTCTCTTAAATGGATTATCTGAAAACTCAGAACAATACTTTGTTTTACTTTCCATCTCTCTTAATTTATACTGTCATTTAGAGTTTCTGACACATCTTCCAACCGGACTCCAAGACTGTGATAACAAGAACTGAATCTTGCATTTCTTTTTTCCAAAGAATCCTTAGCATAGAATCTTACACAAAAATCCTTAACATGTATTTACCAGGTACTTGTAATGTACTGTGAGAAAAAAAGGAATAATTATAAGCCAAAGAGCCTACTCTTTAAAAAGCTTCTGACCTGCAAATGTATACTGATAAACCACATTAACAAAATGAAGGATAAAAATCATATGATTATCTCAAAAGATACAGAAAAAGCATGTGATAAAATTTAACATTGATTTATGATAAAAACTCTCAACAAAGTGGGTAGAGAGGGAACATACCTCAACATAATAAAGGCTGTAACAAAGCCATAGCTAACATATACAGTGGTGAAAAACTGAAAGCTTTTCCTCTAAAATCAGAAACACAAGGTTGCCCTTATTCAACACAGTATTGAGAGTCTTAGCCATAGCAATCAGAAAAAAAGAGGTAAAAGTCATCCAAATTGAAAAGGAAGAAGTAAAACTATCACTGTTTGCAGATGACAGAATACTATATATAGAGAACCCTAAAGATGCCAAAAAAAAAACTATTAGAACCAATAAATGAACTCATTAAAGTTGCAGGATACAAAAATCAACATACAGAAATCTGTTGTGTTTCTATACACTAATAATGAACTATCAGAGAAATTAAGAAGATAATTCCACTTACAATTACTACAAAAAAATATATGTAGGAATAAATTTAACCAAAGAGATGAAAGAACTATACTTTGAAAAGTATAAGACACTGATCAAAGAAATTGAAGACAATACCATGCTCATGGGTTGGAAGAATTAATATTGTTAAAATTTCCATACTATCCAAAGCAATCTACAGGTTCAAGGAAAGCCCTATCAAAATACCAATGGCATTCTCCACAGAACTGGAACAAATAATCCTAAAATTTGTATGGAACCACAAAAGACCTTGAATAGGCAATTCAATCTTAAGAAAGAAGAACAAAGCTGGAGGTATCATGCTCCATGGTTTCAAACTATGGTACAAAGCTATAGTAATCAAAATAGTATGGTACTGGCACAAAAACAGACATATCATATGTCTGTTCCTTTCCATATCAATGGAAAGGAACAGAAAGACCAGGAATAAACCCATGCTTATATGGTAAATTAAGTTATGAAAAGGGGGCCAAGAATATATAGTGGAGAAAAGAGAGTCTGTTCAATAGATGGTGATAGGAAAACTGGACAGCTACATGCAAAAGAATGAAACTGGACCACTTTCTTATACCAAAAAAAGAAGTAAACTCACAATGGATTAAAGACTTAAATGTAAGACCTGAAACCATAAACTCCTAAAAGAAAACAAAAGCAGTTGCTCTTTGACATCGGTCTTAGCAATATTTTGGGAGATCCATCTCCTCAGGCAAGAGCAACAAAAGCAAAACTAAACAAATGGGACTACATCAAACTAAGAAGCTTCTGCACAGTTGAAAGCCATCAACAAAATGAAAAGGCAACCTACTGAATGGGCCAAGCTATTTGCAAGTGATACAACTGATAAGGGTGTTAATATTCAAAATATATAAAGAACTCATACAACTCAATAAAATAACAATCACGAAAAAGAAAATAAACAAAAAAGAACAAATAATCCAATTAAAAAATGGGTAGAAGAACCGAATAGACAATTTTCCAAGGAAGACATACAGATGGCCAGAAGACAAATGAAAAGAATGCTCAACATCACTAATCACTAGGGAAATGAAAATCAAAACCATAATATGATATCACCTCAAACCTATCCAAATGGCTATTAGCAAATGAACAAAAAACAAGTGTTGGTGAAAATGTGGAGAAAAGGGAACCCTTGTGCACTGCTGATGGGAATGTAAATTGGTGCAGTCACTATGGAAAACAGTATGAAAGTTTCTCAAAAAATTAAGAATAGAACTGCCATATGATCCAGCAATCCCTCTTCTGAGTATTTATCTGAAGAAGTGAAAACACTAATTTGAAAAGACGTATGCACCCTATGTTCACTGCAGCATTATTTACAACAGCCAAGATATGGAAGCAACCTAAGTGTCCATTGATAGATGAATAGACAAAGAGATGTTGTGTATATGTATACAATTGAATATTACTCAGCCATAAAAAAGAATAAAATCTTGCCACCTGCAACAACATGGATGGACCCAAAGGATATTATGCTAAGTGAAATAAGTCAGACAGAAAAAGACAAATACTTTATGATTTCATTTATATGTAGAATCTAAAAAAACAGAACAAATGAACAAACAAAACAAAACAGAAGCAAAACTCATAGATACAAACTAGTAGTTTGGGGGAGGGAGGAGGAAATAGGTTGGGGGGATTAAGAAGTACAAACTTCCAGTTATAAAACAACTAAGTCACAGGTATGTAATGTACAGTGTAGAGAATATAGTCAATAATATTGCAGTAACTTTATAATGGTGACAGATGGTTACCAAACTTATCATGGTGATCAATTCATAATGTATATAAATGTCAAATCACTATGTCATACACCTGAAACTAATATGATATAGTATATCAACTATATTTCCATTAAAAAAAGAGAAAAAGAAAGAGCTTCTGGACAGCGGCATGGTATATATATTCATAAATAATCTAAGGAAATAAGAAACTACAATTGTAAATATAAACTGAATATGAAAATGGTCAATCTCAAAGTACTAAAGGGTAAAGTTAGTACAGTTTGGTAGTATTGGTTGATACCATCTTAGGGTAGGCTGGACAGTGGCAGGGGTCTACAGAAGAGCAGGCTAAAAAGGGAGTAGTAGAGAGAGTAGGCCAAATGAAGACAACTTTCTTAAATTTGCTTGTCTACCTGTGGTTAATGGTTGAAAAATTCAACTTACTAAAAGAGAAGCAGGCAGGGCCCATACACCTGGATCCACTCTGCTTGCTAGTACTGTATAACTACATGTATTGGACACTTAGAAAAAGTTAAGACCCTCTTCTATAGAAACCAGCCATACAGATTAAGGTAAAGATACAATATTGCACATTATTATATGCCCTGCTTAATAAAGCAGAGGTTAAGTATGGTGCTGCAGCTTACATCCTTTTAAAACAGGACACAAAATTACAAACACAAAATTAGGTGGAAAAACAATTTTTTTATTTAGAATGAGAAAAGAAATCTCAACAACTGATTGGAGCCATAGAGTTCTAGATGCCTTTCTTCTGAGATAGCTTTAGGCAATTCACCAGAAACGCCAACTTAGAAATGCTTCTGGCTACAACCTGTCATTCCCTTTCCACCTAGAACCTGTACAACTCCCAGTAACTTACAACATTTTACAGAGGCCTAAGCCAACAACACAGTTAAATTTAAATTAAAGTTAAATTTCATTAACTTAACCTAAAATCCACCTCTGACTACAGAGGCTCATTAAAACAGTGATTCTCAGCTGAGGCTGGGACACTGAGAATCTGGGGAAAGAGAAACCACATGACAAATTTAAACCATCCCAGATGATTCTGATATGCAATTGCCGCTCCCTACATTCTCCCCGTAACCCCGCCCCCAAAGATTCACAGTGCAGAGTCCCATACACTAATACCATAGCCTAATGGTATCTTAGAAGGCAATATAAACAGGAACTGGCCAATTGTCCTTGATCTGAACATAAAATATGTGTGGAACATAAAAGTGTAAACGATTCCATTGTTTTACAATTTAAACACATTGAAAGGTCAAGTGACTTCATCAAGGGTACAAAACTGATACTCTCTCTGAACCTCCCAAATACAACTGTTCCTACCATTTCATTTAATCCTGAAGGGAAAAAAAGGGGAGTTTTACATATTCCTCTTTGGGGTCAGAGTATGCTTGTTCACTTTCTAACTTCTTTCCCAGAATAAAGCAGTGGTGAAGTTTGTTGGCTTTACTTAACAGCTCAAGGTAACATTTACCTACTGTACAGGTTTCTTAGTAATTAATACAATGTTCCCATCTCAAGTCTTCTGCCAACAGCAGTGAGAGAAGATGCAGTGGCATTGAACGGCTCCGCAAGAATGGTATTTTTCTTTTCAAAAAAAAAAAAATTACAAACACCAGCCTACACGCACAAGTCTGCCAGTAACCCTTGTCAATTTCTCTCCAACTATCCTACAAGTTCAGAGGGCCCTTTGGTCCTAGATTTCCCCTGGTAACGTTTAAAAACGAAAGCGCTGTCTGTGGGTTGGGTAGCAGGAGCTGACTATATGAAAAATCCTGAGCTCCGCAGCGCAGGAGCTTCCCCGTTGGACACACGAACCGTTTTCTCCTGAAGAGGGATTCCCTCACGCCTCTTCCCACTAGACTTGAGACTCACCTCCGGCGCCACCCAAGTCTCCAATCCACAACCAGCAACAACACTAAATCAAGAATAATTTCTCTAGACTCGGGTGATTTTGCTCCCAGAATTCAGGGCTGGCTGCTCCTGTAAAGAAGCTGCCAGGGGCGGGGGCACTTTTGGGCCACCGCCTCCCGGGTTCGGGCACTGTCATTGGAAATGTCTGCGTCAAAGAAGGGAAGAGGAGAAAAGGGGGAAACAGCACAACTTTGCAGACTCCACGAAGCCACGGCCCTGCCAAACATAAGGTCAAAGTGCAGACGAGGGAGCGGCTGCTATTCGGGACCCGCCGGGACGCAGCCCCGGAGCCGGCGAGCCGCCAGGCGGGGTCGGACAGCTGGGGGAGACCCACCCTGCCCCGGCTCCGAGTCTCCAGCGCGGCCGAGCGAGCGCGCTGGGGCGGCCGCCGCACGGCGGGGCCAACTCCGGGAGTTGCCTTGGAACTTTCCCGGGACGCGCCGCCGCGCCGCCCTCACCTTACTGAACACCTCCAGGTCGTCCTCGTCTTCGTCCAGATCCAGCACCTCGGCCTGCAGGAGGGCGGAGGAGCCGCTGCTGCCGGGGAGGGGGGCGTCGCTCCCCGGGCTCTCCCCGCCGCCGCCCCCAGCCGGGAGGGCCGAGGAGCGCGCCTGAGGTGCCCGACACTCGCCCTCCATCCCGAGAGTGCGCGCCCCGCCGGCCGCCGCCGCCAGCCCGGCTCCCCCGAGCGTGCCCATTGGCTCCCGCGCATCCTGCGCCTCCCCGGCCAGCCCCGCTCCAGCCCCACGTCCGCTGCGCAGACGCGGAACTGCCAGGGCGAACGCGGGGCCTGGGCTCATCCCCACTTGGCTTGGGGCCTGCCGGAGGCGAAGGGGTGGGACTCTTGGACTCTGGCTAGGGTGGGGCCAGGGACGCTGTCCCCTGAAGGTAGGAAGGGGGCGTCCTCGTGCGGACCTGGCTGCGGGGCTACCCTACGACCGCTTCCACGGGGGCGGGGGGTCTGGGCAGAAGCGACGGAGCGAACCATGAACTTCAGAGCATCCACAGCGGGGCTGGAAAGCAGCCGACCCATCTCGCCAAGAAAAAAAGCCAATACTGTATTTCCTGTATTTTAATGGTTGCCTTTTTTTCTTGGTTGGGGATTTCGAGTCCGTCTTTTACTAAGGCTAATGCAAAACCTCCTCTGTTTTGTAATTGATTTTTGACCCAGTGACCGGACTGTGTGGTCATTTCACTGTCAAGCCAGGGAAGTTGGATTTAAAAACTATTTTCAGCCACTTTCAAATGTATCTTTATTCCTGGAGGTCATCCTGAAGTTAATGAGCAAGAATGTTACTAAGAGTCGAGGACAGCGAGCAGGACTGGACATTGACACCAAGAAATAATCTTCAGTCTTTACGCTGCCAATGCAGAACTGTAATTATTTAGTTGTTCACTGCTTATTATTTTTAAAAAAACAACTAAATTCCAAAAATAATGGATAATTGAATGCAAATTGATATATTTGGAACTATCTTCAGGTTTATTACTTACTCACCTCAGCCCCAGCTCTTTTCTCCCATCAGCCAGGAAAGAACATCTAAGAACTTTGCACATAGAGAAGAGGCTAATTCAGACTTGATTTCCAAAACCTCTCCTGGCAAAATGTTTAGCCTGATGTTTAAAACTATTAACTTTGGAAAAAAAGACGTATGTAAGAGAATTTCTTTTTCCAATTAGAGGACAAGGCCTTAATAATATGTTCCCTCTTAACCGTTCATACTGGTTTCAGTTCATGAATGCACTTATTCAGTCAAGCTGGTCTCTCTGCGGGGTGAATATCCAGGCTCCTTCCTATGCTTTATAGTTCCTGTACCCAAAATGCCATCTCCTGCCTGTCCTGCAGGCATTAAATATAATCCCATGTCTTTCAGGAAGACTTTCTGATTGACACAGTCTGTTCCCAATTTAGCATTTAATTTTATTTCATGCTGTAGATTGTATTTATTTCATGTAAATGCCTTACATTCCTTAGTAAATTATAACATTTTAAGCTTAGGGATCACATTATTTATTAATAAACCACAGTAGTAGATGTACTCACTTAAAAAGGCTCTCTGCTAGGGTATACAAAAAATACAAGTTATTAAAAGGCTATTTTTTTCTCTCTAAGCTCATTCTAGCTAGTGAGGAAGATTCAAGTTTTTCGAATTGCAGTCTGAACCAGGAAATTCTTAAGGATACTGTGACTCACAGAATTGCCAGAAAGTGTAGAGACAGGATCAGAAAATGGGCAGAACAAACCAAGACTATAGAGCTTGTATCACAGCGACAACCATGCCACAGAACTAATAGCACAAACATTGCTGCCACCATCACTGAGCACCAGATGCCACACCCCTTCCACATACTGCCATTGACAGTGATGTCACTGGACTCCAGGTGCTGACACCAACATCAGTACCACAGCTGCCTCTGAGAACTACCTTTGCTATTACTACCACAAAAGTACCCACAGTCCTGTTTCTCTGTTTTAATTATTCTAGTTTCAAAACCCTGAAGAGTAGATCTGCTTGACCCACCTGGCTAAGTCCCACAGAGATTTCGAAGGCAAATTAGATTTCTAAGCATAGAAAGGCCGTATTGATACCGGTCAGCCAAAAAAAAGGAAAAAAAAAAACACCCTTACTATTATTCATTCCTTTGGCCGCCCAACATTAAAATCACATTTGTTCACATACTTTTTTTTTTCCCATTCCTGCTAAATATAGTTCAGCTATGCCTCAAACACCTGGGAATATAGTCCTCAGCTCCCCAAAGGAAGAAAATCCAAACGTACTCATTATTGGTACAGCTCCAAGTCTAATATGTCTGTTCCTCCTGTAGTTCTGCTGTAATTCGGTTGATATTTTATAATCGATGGACTAAATTTTTGAATTTAATATCCAACTTGCCATGCCTACTTATTCAGTCATATGAAAAATACTAAATTGCCACATAACAGTCCCAGATTCCCATTAAATGGGATCATCACTGGCTTCTTCAATGGAAGAGTTCTTATTTGGGTGCTATATTCTCTCAATCGTCGTAGTCCAAAACTTTAAGTACAGGTATAATATTAAGAGAAGCCCTACCCACTCCTGTCCCTTGGTTTTTGGACTCTTATTCTGATTAATATCACATATTAATTTTTGGTTCTGAGCATATACATCTTGTCAAAAAGCTCCCTCTCTCCCACACTTTCCAGGTAGGATCTCCTGAGACCATAACTGAGTGTTTAATATGCCAGTCAACTATCCATAAAGTCAGCTGTTTCTGGTAATGGAACTCATGATAAGACAAGTCACCCCTTGAGCATTGCCCAATGGCTTTATTTCCTTTGCTGGAGGTGATTTAATTGATTAGAAAAAAAAAGTTATGTGCGAAATCTGATGGGAAATAAACCAGTCAGTAAGTTCATGGATGATCGTGCTGGCAGAAACTTGTTGAGCAGGAAAAGCAAACCCAGTGTATCTTTTCCATTAAGGACAAATCATGACATCCTCCAGATTATGTGGCTGCAGGAAGACCAGGAGTGGTTGTGGCAAGTTGAGGTTTTAATAACTTACCCAAGGTAAGTAATAAGGGGTAAGTAATTGAAGGCCCGCTGAAAGAAAGTGCTATAGATGTTGCCTTAAAAAAAATAGAAGGGGCTTCCCTGGTGGCGCAGTGGTTGAGAGTCCGCCTGCCGATGCGGGGGACGCGGGTTCGTGCCCCGGTCCGGGAGGATCCCCCGTGCCGCGGAGCGGCCGGGCCCGTGAACCATGGCCGCTGAGCCTGCGCGTCCGGAGCCTGTGCTCCGCAACGGGAGAGGCCACAGCAGTGAGAGGCCCGCGTACCGCAAAAAAAAAAAAAAAAAAATAGAAGAGAGGATTTATAAGGATATTTGGGGATTCTTGGTTCTTAGACTTTAGCAGAATAGATAATTCTACAATCCTTCCACTAAATATACTGACAAACCATAACAAGAATCTTTTAAATGTATGGATGAGCTTTCAAGGAAGTAATTGACTTCCAGGGGCAAGAAACAAAGTAAGCTTAAGTGAGAGAATGAGACTAAACATTTGAGCTGATACTCTGCTGGCCCCCAGGGTGGGATGGTAGGATTGGCCTAAATAATCTAAAAGTGTGAGTTTGAATTATCATGAAAGAATAATGGAAATGGAAATTTGTAAAATATTCAGTCAATAATCAAACTCTTCTGGATCAGCCTAGGCTCAAAGTGGGAGAGATCTCTCCCCGCAAAATCCTAACCATGGTTCAGGAAGTCACAATTCAAAAAAATACAAGTGACCCTGGTTGAACAATATATCCCTGGGATATCTGGCACAAGCAAATACAAAATCTCTTCAACCCACTTCTGGCAGAGTCACTACGGATAAAGCTATACTGCAGATTAGATCACAATCCAAATGAAAAACATTGAAGGAAATGATCTACCATGTGCCAGAATTACTATACAAAACTATTAAAAGGATTAGAGCCTCAAAGAACTTTAAACAATATGCCAAAAATAGAAATTATTTAATAAATAAAAAGGATAAAAATAACTACAAGATGCTACAAAAAAAAATGAAAAAGCACAATCATTGTGCTGATGGTTGATTTTTTTGCCTTTTCACTTCAAATTGGCTCTTGTTGCCTGCTCTGTAATAATTGTGCTGGGTCTTATAAATATTTCTCCTTTGCTACCCAGCGTGATGTTAAGCCTTGTCAGTAGAAGGCCTGGAAGAACACTGGAGGAGGAAGGGTTTTCCTGTTTCGGGTGTGCTCTCTTACTAGTGTCCTGCAGAAAGCTCTTTTTTTCTCCTTTGTTCAGCCCCTGCATAGTTTCTCTAGTGTAAGGTTCCCACAGGGCACAACTTTTTATGATGTTTGAGCAAACTCATGCAGCTACGGAGGCATAGTCTAGAGACCCAGATATTGTGGGCCTGTCCCCTGCCCAGGTTGCTGCACCCCATATCCTCTCCTCAGTCCAGGACATGGACACACACCAGGGGCACTGGAGGTCAGCCATCCCCTAACCTTTGTCCTGAACAGCCAACCCAGGGCTGACCCAGTCTGAGCTGTTCATGGAAGTGCACTAACCTCCTGGAGAGGGGGACCTCTCCAGCTCCTGTTTCCTACAGTGTCCAGTAGCTTCTCCTGGTACCTAACAAGTTCTGAGGCTCAGCACCTCCCAGAGGGTAGATTTCCAGCAGGTCCCACTATTGAGCTACTTCATTGACTTCTCCAACATTCAGGAAGCCAAGGTGGTATTCTTTCCAATGACATCTGCATCTCAGCCATAGAAGGAAGGCTTTTCCTTTGGTACTTATCTCAGCCCTAGGGGTAGTGACCACATCTTATATCTGCTATTCCTGGATTCTTTAGAATTCTTTTTAACTCTCACTAGCCAATTCCTCCTTACTCCAAGCCCCTGTTAATAAAGCTTTATATTAAACTTTCCCTGTTCAAAAGACTATGTGGTCCTATCTCCTGACTGGACCCCAAACAATACAGAATTGGTACCAGGAATGGTCCCTGCAAAAATGGCATTCTGGAACTATCCTTAGAACCAGTTGACTGAGGGAGAAAACTCCTGAGCCTGGTTTACAGAGTGGTCTGTGGTCTTCATGATATGTTAGTATTGCTTGAAAGTAGCAGCTGCAGCACTATAGCCCCCCTCACTCAAGGGTAAACCTGAGGACAGTGGTAAAAGAAAATCCTCCTAGTGATCAGAACTTCAAGTGTGACATTTAGTCATCTACTATCTCTGGAGTGAGAAATGTCCAGAAATATAGGTCTATATTAACTTAATGGTAGTTGCAAATGGTTTGGTTGGAATAGTGAAGGATTTGAAAGGAACCATATTAAAAAATTGATGAAAAGGGAGCTGAAGGAAGAAGAAGTATGCGGATGGACTTTTTAGAATGGGCACACACTGTGGAGATATTAGTGAATGCTAAATGTCTACCAGAGGACCATTACTGCAGAGGAGGTTCTTAATGATCAGGTGAATAAAATTACCAACTCTGGGGATGTCAGTCATCCTTTCTTCCTAGCCATCACATTCCTTGCTTACTGGGCCCATAAACTAAGTGACTATGGTAGCAGAGATAGAATCAATACCTGGGCTCAGTAGTTTCACTAGGAAGCAGTTCTTTGGAGCTCCTCATACAACCATTCTGGAAGTTGTCTCTAATGCTCACTTTCTATAAATAACAAAACATCTAGAAAATTGCTCAGAGCTAGAGTAGTTTTTACTCCTTTTCATTATGATGCAGAAGATTGGAAGATATAATTTTTGTAATGCAGTGTGATCCCAGGGAAAACTTTTATTTCTTTAATTTTTTTAATTAAAATTGCATTTTTGTTTCAAAAAGAGACTTGTCACACAATTTCCTTAGGATTGGAACTTAGTATCAATACTTTGGCCTGGAGAAATATTTTAAATGATCTATGTTAGATACAGTTTATGGAAATTAAACAGCTCTTGTTTAAAAAATTAACTCTTTAAAATACCCCAGCTATAAATAACAATGATGCCAAATAAATATATAGAAGAGGGATAAATAAATAAGTGCATTAAAACTCCCACATTTAATATCTTTAGGAAAAAGAGAAAAATTTGCAGTGAATTATTAATATACTTTGAGAACAGAGGCAACAGTGTTGAATATTTATAAGTATTAAACAGCAATTTTAACCTTGACCTTATCCTTTTGAAAAAATTGCAGTTATTATTAGGAGACTGAATATTGATCCAAACATGTTATGTAAATGTTTGATCTTATACAGAACTATTTTTTTTTAAAGATAAGAAGACTTTAACATGTAGAAGTCTCAGATAAAAATGTTTCTATCTCTTTTGAATGGTTGTATCAAAAGAGTGGTTTAGGGGCTTCCCTGGTGGCACAGTGGTTGAGAGTCTGCCTGCCGATGCAGGGGACACGGGTTCGTGCCCCGGTCCGGGAAGATTCCACATGCCGCGGAGCAGTTAGGCCCGTGAGCCATGGCTGCTGAGCCTGCGCGTCCGGAACCTGTGCTCCGCAACGGGAGCGGCCACAAAATTTAGAGGGCCCCGTACCGCAAAAAAAAAAAAAAAAAAAAAAAAAAAAGGTTTAATAGTGACAATACCACGCACTCTTTGAAGGTAGAAACCTTGGCATATAGTCTTTCATAAGAATCTAGAGAGTATTTGTTAGCTGTGTGAACTTGCATATCAAATGCCATTGAGGCATATGGCACTGGGATAATAGCATACTCCTCCCATTCTTGGTAATGCCATCTACTTACTTCTCTATCACTCCCCTAAATACATAACTTTTTTGGCTTTAGGTCCACAGTCTTTCCTTATACTCAGAATCCTATAATCATCCTGATTGAATCTGTTCTTCATAATGACTCCCAAGTTCTTTATCTTCTTCAACACTGAAGGTTTTCTTGACCATTTCAACTCAGTCACTCATTTCTGTCAGAAAAAAATATATATAAATGGATTTTAAGTACATAAAAAACACTCAAACACAATAATAAAAAATATAGATAAAATTCTCAAGTTCTAATTTCTATCAATGTAATTGTCTAAGATCTCAAAGTTTTTACAATTTTTCAAATTTTCTTTCTTAGAGAATTTGATATATTTCGTTCAATTTGATAGTAATTAGAAAAAAGCAATTCGTAAGTAATTAGCAAATAAAAATTTTACATACTTAATATGGGCTGCATTGTGTCCCCCCTCAAATCCGTACGTTGAATAAGGAAATGACAAAATTAAGTATTTTGTCATGAAATGAAAAAATATATATTCATGAAATGAAATTATGTGTGCTAGTTAAAGGAATGAACAGTGGCTCCATGTATCAACAAAGGCAAATATGATTGTTAGATAAAGTAACAAATGAAAAAAGAAAGTAGCAGACTATGGATAAACAACAAATGTATATCTATATCTATAAACACCTACACAAACCAATAATGTGTTTTCTGTGTCTATTTCTACATGAAATAGACATCAAACTATTATCACGGTTTACCTTTGCAGAGAGGGAGAGAGAATATGGGTGGCCAAAAGCAACTTTAGCTTTTACTCAAGTGCATCTAAGAATTTTGGCTTTTCTGTAAAATTTAAAGGAGAATGCATTCATGTTTTCATGCTTTATAAGGAATTAATTTTTTTCAAAACAAAACATTTTATTGATGTATGTTTGCTTTACAATGTTGTGTTAGTTTCAGGTATACAGCAAAGTGATTTGGTTATACGTGTATACGTGTGTATGTATATATGTGTGTGTGTGTATATATATATACACACACACACATATATGTGTGTATGTATATATATGTGTGTGTATATACATATATACACACACACACACACACACACATTCTTTTACAGATTAATTTCCATTATAGGTTATTACAAGATATTGACTGTAGCTCCCTGTGCTATACAGTAGGTCCTTGTTGGTTATCTATTTTGTATATAGTAGTATGTATCTGTTAATCCCAAACTCCTAATTTATCACTCCCCCACTTTCCCCTTAAAGAATTAATTTTTTAAAAAGCTGCTCTGCCACCAAAACACTAATTAAAACATTGTGCTTCCTGAGCACAATCTTCTATTATTCTAGCTTATTCTTTCAACTATTCCATGACCATTCTTGTGTCTCACTCAGCCATCAGGTTAGTCTTTACTTCTCTTTACTTCTCTCTAATACAGCACCATTCAGCTTAGATTTCCTGATCCTTTATTTCAGTCATTCTAGTAATCAGTCCTCTCGCCCCTCTTTTCTTCTTTTGCATGTGCCTCTAATGCCCTCAATGTGGACAATTACAACTGTTTATTTTCTCAGTATTCACACCTGAGTACTGATTGCTGTTGGAAGACAGAATTACTGAACCTGACAAATTGTTCTCAGTAACTTCATAATCACTCACCTCAACTTGGTCCTCACATCACAGTTATTCTACTGTGTTTCTTTATTTTTTTAGTTTATTTTTTAAATTTTATTTTATATTGGAGTGTAGTTGATTAACAATGTTGTGTTAGTTTAGGCGTACAGCAAAGTGATTCAGTTATACATATACAAGTATCTATTCTTTTTCAAATTCTTTTCTCATTTAGTTTATTACAGAGTATTGAGCAGAGTTCCCTGTGCTATACAGTAGGTCCTCGTTGGTTATGTATTTTTAGATATAGCAGTTTGTACATGTCAATCCCAAACTCCCAATCTATACCTCCCCCACACCCTTCCCTCCTGACAACTATAAGTTTGTTCTCTAAGTCTGTGAGTCTGTTTCTGTTTTGTAAATAAGTTTGTTTGTATCAATTTTTTTTAGATTCTGCATATAAGCTATATCATATGATGTTTGTCTTTCTCTGTCTGACTTACTTCATGTAGTATGATAATCTCCAGGTCCATCCATGTTGCTGCAAATGGCAGTATTTCATTCTTTTTAATGGCTGAGTAATATTCCATTGTATATATGTACCACATCTTTTTTATCCATTCTTCTGTCAATGGACATTTAGGTTGCATTCATGTCTTGGCTATAGTCTACAGTGCTGCAGTGAACATTGGGGTGCATGTATCCTTTCGAACCACATTTTTATCCAGATATATGCCCGGGAGTGGGATTACTGGATCATATGGTAGTTCTGTTTTGAGTTTCTTAAGGAACCTCCATACTGTTCTCCATAGTGGCGCACCAACAGTTTTACTGTGTTTCTTTATTCAGCTTTTATCCCTACTCACTGCAATGGCTATTTCAAAAGTCAGATGTAACTCAAAAGTTCAGAGAAGACTCTGAACCTAGCTGGCATAAACTCCCTCCTCACGTTCAGCTTAATCTGAACTTAATCTCTGACTTAATCTCCTATTTTATAAAGCAAATGGAAGCTTCCAGGTGTCAGATATATAGACCCACACTTCTGCCTCCATGCAATTCTCCTTCCATTTGTAACGGAATACTTATCCCACTTCTGAAGACAGGGAAGTTGTCAATTCTGAATATGAACTCTGGAAATGTTGGGCCCATTTTGGGACTGCAGGAGGATTAATCCTGAAAACAAAACCAACACTCTGAAGTCAACAGACAGAAATGGGAAAATACTTAGATCCTCATTGACAGTATTAAGTATTTTACAAGCAAATTTCAAAGTGTCCTTATGAGAGATTCCATGGTTGTACATGCAGATTGAAATGATAAATATCTTCATCATTTAAGTTACTTGATTCATCCTTTTTTTTTCTTATTTATATTTCAAAACCCTCTATATTCTGAAAAAATGCTTAGTTCAGGAAGACTTGAAAATGGCTACATGGGGATTCTACTCAGTATATCCTTTCACTCTGATATGCAGCCCTTTGGGAATCCAGTTTATTGTGGAAGGTGGAATGGGTGCTCCTGTTAGACCCCCATATTATGTAGGGCATGGGATTTCTTATCTACTCCTATACGACTGAAAAGACTAAAATTCTCTTTTTCTGGATTGCTAAATGCCTTCAGGACAAAAGCTCATTTCATATGTTTTGAATACTTAATTTGGTATTTTTTTTCTGATAGAGAGGTTAATCTTAAATACCTAATATACTCTTACTGCATATAGATGCTACCATAGCTTTAAAAACTTGAATCAGCTTTTCTGAGGTATAATTTACATTCAAGAAATTTCACCAAATTTGAATATACAATTTGATGAGTTTTGACAATATATACAATTGTGTAACCACAACCAAAATTATGATATAGAGTATTCCTATCAGTCAAAATAATTCATTGGTAGCCATTTGTCATATGTAAAACATGGCTTCACAAAATTTGACTTAAAACCATAATACATTTTTCATATTTACGTATTCTTTAAATTTATTTGTGAATAATTTTAAACAAATATTACTTCTTTTTTCCCTCTTCTGTGTACTTTAAAAAGTTGTAGTAATTTTGTGATTGTTTAAGTGAGGGAATGGAAAGGGATTGTGTACAGAGGAGCACGTTGAATTCACTATAAAGTTGAGTCCTTTACATGAATGCACAAGCAGATGGGTGTGTTAACTGGAAGAGAAGCTTCATGTTAAGAGAGGAAGAGGACTAACGCTATTGAAAGTCTACTATGGTAGACACTGCATATATCATCCCCTTCTGTACTCACAAATAACCCATAAGATAGATAGTTTTAAATCAGTATACTAATTAATATAGAGGGGTTCCTCCAAGCCTTAGGATTATAAGTGGTAAAACTGAAGTATGAATCCAGCTATAATTACACAGTCTTCCCTTTATTATTTCACGTGATCTTCCAGTGTATTTTAAATTAAAAAGACAGTAAGTTCTTTAAAGATAGAAACCTGCCCAAGGCACCATTTGTTGTTTGCATGTGTGTATGTGTGTATGTCTATATGCTTATATATTTCCATTCATTTATTCCATAAGCATGTGTTCAGTGTATACTACAAGCCATACAATATACTTGATTTTCGGGATACAAAGGTGAACAAAACTGACAGGAAGCCTGCCCTTGAGGAGTTTGCAGTCTAGACAGGGTTGCAGAAAAGTAAGCAGACAATGGTAATATAATGTGATCAGGATTGCAGAGCATAGGTAAAGGGTACTCAGGGAACACATAGAGGAGGCGCCCATCTCACATATGGTAGTTCTGAGAAGGCTTCTTGGAGAAAGTAATGTCTAAGCTGAAACTTATGTAGAAGACAGAGGTTATCTAGGTGAGGTAAGTGAAGTGTAGAGGTGAGGAGTGAGTTCTAGGAAGAGGAGATTGAATTTGTAAGGGCATGGAAATAAAGAGCAGCATTCTCCAGGAATTTGGGGGGGAAGAGATTATGAGAAAAAAAGCTAAAAAGGCAGGTTAGTCAAGTTGGGATTATGACAACAGATGCCACTTCCCGTGAGTGTGTCTTTGGATATTTTGAGTCTGTTAAATTGTGTTTGGGTGCATATTGTCTATAGTGGTTGCATAGTGTCTAGAATAGCTTTAACAGGTAAGGAGTTACTGTTATTAATAATAATATTTTTAAACAATAAATCCAAAGAAACACTCCAAATTTCAGGTTGCTGGTCAAGGTCAGATGATTCTTCTAGCTATCTGCTTGGCAGTCCTTAGCATGTAGCTTCTGCTTTCATGGTTTTATAATGGCAACTTTATTTCTATGTATTGAGTCTACATTCCAGTTAGGAAGAAGTGGGAAAGACAAAGGGTAAAATGTGAATACTGTCAGTCTATATTTTTAAATTTTAATCAGGGGAAGACATAGTGTTTTGGAAGCCCCAATGAGCAGCCATCAACTTACACCTCATTGGCTAGATCTGTGTCACAGGGTCATCCCTAGCTGCAGAGTAGTCCGGAAATTTGGGGTTTTTAATCAGGAAAAATCTGGATTGGCTGGCAAGATAGTGAATGAACAACTAGGGGTGTTCCCCATAGTCACCATATGAACTCTTGAGTAAACGATTTTTGAAAATTTCTTCAGAGATCACTGCAAAAATGTTAGTTTTAGGGAAATGTGATATCCAGAGAAAGGATGGAGTAGATCTTACTCATGGTTACTGTTGGGTATTTGGGGGCTCCCTTGGCAGAGACTATGGGGATGGGGTGTCATAACAAACTAACCCCAAGATCACTTGTATTACTGGATAGTAAGAAATAATCACCCATAAAAAACAATTCAACCCAAAAGATGGATTTTCTAGTTGACTCAAGTTTCAAATTCCTGGTAGAGCATGTCTGGTCCATCATGTGCCACATTTTACAGGTAGCATAGGGAACCTATAATAGTACTAGTGTGACAGGGAATAAGGATGGGGACAGCTCATTCATTAATTCATTAAATATTTACTAAGTGGATGACAGGATCATGGCTGGTAGGCAGGATCATGGCTGCAGGCAGGAATGGACTATTCTCTGTGGTCATTCTTCCCTTTGGTTGTATTCCTAACCATTGCAGTGTTTTGTTTGTTTTGCTTTAAAAAATAATGTTTGGTTCATTTTGTTAGTATCTGTGATCTCTACTGCAATTTTATTAAACTTTTTTATCCTACAAGTTCCCATCTCTGTTTCTTGAAAGGTCCTTTTTGCTTGGATTTCGTGGCGTGTGCTCCTGATTTTCCCTTGGCCCTCTGGGTGATCCTTTCTACTATCTGTAAGGCACTTCTTCCTCAGCTTGTTCTTAAGTGTCAGTGCTCCTCAGAATTCTGTCTTTTACTTTCTTCTCTCTTTACATACTCTTCCTAGGTCACATTAGGCATTATGCATTCAAAGTGCTTCAGTTGCTTCTTCTATATGCCAGGAATTGTTAAACTTTATACTTTCAGATTTCTTTCTTTTAAGCTTCAGATGAATAAATCTAATTGCCTGTAGGACACCTTGTTGGTTTAAAACCTCAAAAGCTTCCTGGGTGAAATCTGAAACGGACCCCAAATGCAGTGGGTAAGGAGAGACCCAAGAAAGAGGCAGACCACTCCAGTTTGGTAGGTGGCAGGTTTAATAAGCAAGGGAACTGACATAGGAGGTTTGTCTTGGGTGGCTGCAAGATGAGTAAATCTCTGCACCCACCCACAACAATCTTAAAAGTGTATATAGAGGCCTTAACTGGGTTCAGTCACATGTACTGTCCAGATGGTCTCAACAACATGATGCTCTCTCAAGGCTACATCCTTACAAACAGCTCCCACTGTGGTAATGGTGAGCAGAATGTACATTCCAAGGACAGGAGAAGGGGAGAGGAGTCTGATTGTCCAGGTCCAGTTCTGGGGTCAGCAGGAAGTCACGTCCTCTTGATGACCTCCTCCAATACACCTCCTGTTTCAGAATTCTCAAAGTTAACATTTCTAAAGTTGAATTCAGAGATACTTGTAGATCTATGGTCAAAGCATTCTCTATTGCAAAAGCCCCCTTCCCTTTATTGTAATAGTCATTTCCCCCTCCTTGTAATAATCCTTTTGAATAAAATCTCTCTACTAAATCCAGATTTGTTTCTCATTTGACAATGGTGCTGTGCTTCGGATGGAGTGCTGACTGCCCCTCGGGCCCCACTGTCTTCACCTACGTATTCATAGCGGCTTCTCAGACCCTCTGTGTCCTTTTCTAGTTGGAAAAATCAGGATCCGTGGTGATGAATCACAACTCCTAATCTAATCCAGTGCTCAAGACATTTGTCTGCTGTAGCATGGTAGCAAAGAGTTACTTTTATGTATTTTTTCTGGCAAAGAGATTTTTCTTCACCCCTTTTTGGAGGTGTCTTCTATTTTCCCTTGGATTCTCTAAACTGGGATTGGATGTGGGAATTTCCTCAGTTCTCAGAACCATGGAGATTGTGTGTGTGTGTGTGTGTGTGTGTGTGTGTGTGTGTGTGTGTGTGTTGGCGGGGGGAGGTGTTCCCTCAAACTCTGGTCTTGGCTTAACTGTCTGTTAATCCCATGTGTAACTCTTATTCTATAAGGCTCATTCTTTCCTCTTATTCTCTGTTGACAACATGAGACTCCATGCTTTCCATTCTGGCACAGAGTCAGTTTAATATCTTCAGAAGTAGCCACATTTCTCAAAAGGCAATTTAGAACTTCAATTGCCTTTGGGCGGAACTTGGCAACTCCTCAAACTGGCTTATCTAAGCCATCATCCCTGTTCCTCATTCCTCCTTTTTACCACCTTAGACTTTGAATATTCCTGATTTTCCCAGAAATTAATGAAACTGAACTTATTCTGAAAAAACTCTATTTCAACAGTAATTATTTTTTATATGTAGTGTGTCAACTTGTAGGTAGTTTCTAACGTCTTTTGGTAACTTAAAACCCTAGATTTATGCTAAATTAATTACGCAAAATATTGTGGTTGTGTTTCTGTTAAGGAAAAAGAAGAGTAATTTTGTCCTAAAGTAAAATGATTGGTTGTTTCGGAATGAGAAATAAGAAAGTGTAGGACAAAGTCTGAATGAATATGGAAAGTTGTAGAAGGTTTATAGGAAAGGAATTTTATTTCTTGTGGTAAAAACCTGGCTAAGATTTATGGGCTTATTTATAAGATTTTAAAATGAAACTTTAGTATCAGTTATTAAACTGATATAAAACTAGATTTGGTTTTCTCTCTGTTAAAATGACACAATTTTCTTAGATGATTGTTCTGCTCTTAATAAGAGGTTATAAATGTCTTTTCTTTACCTTCTAAGTATCTGCCCAGAAATATTGTCTTACTAAAATAATTTTCTGTGCTTTATGTTAACTTTAAATTTTAGTTCACTATTTTTCCCTGCTATATTTTTCTCCAGGTTCCTTATCACAGCCAATGGCATGACCATCAAACTAGTTACCCAAGTCAGAAATCCAGACGCAATGCCCTTTCTTTCCTCCCATCCCCACCATGTGATATATCAAAAGATTCAATTGATTCTACCCTTAAATATATTTGGAGACTGTCCCAAAATACACATTTTAGCATGGTCAGCACATTCTCTCCCTGCAGTGAAGCAACAGAAGATTCCAAATTATAATAAGATGCAACTGTTTTGACTTACCATAAGATATCATTCTCACAGCAATGAAAGACTATTCAGTGTGCAGTCTGTCTATGTTGGCAGAACAATATGGGCATCAGAAAGTGAGTTTTGAAGTTGAAATTGGATTAAATGAAGTTAGGGATAATTTGTTTAATGGCGTTAGGCTAAGTAAGACACTCTTATGTAACCAGCTAATGATAGGGTGATCTTTCCCATGCAACTGAAAGATTTGCAGTCATTGACTATAATTTCACACATTCATCTCAACAAGGTTAGCTCACCTTTGAAACTTAACCTACTTGAAGTTCAGTGGCTGAGACTCTCTATTACCTAGAAAGTACTTGGGTAGTCATAGCTAATACTTGATTCTCTTGCTCAGATTTTTTTTTAATATAGTTGACCCAACTCTTCTGACCAACATGTAGCATTGCTGGCAAGGAGAATGCTTATAATGATTTCAATTGAGCATGAATTGCGAAACGAACAGTTCAATTCTTAGAGAAAAATCTGTTTTCCTCATTTCCAAGAGATTAGAATTTTATTGTTTGTTCATTTTTAAAAGTTTTTTTAAAAAGGTCCTCTTTAATCCTGACGTTATGTTATCTAGATACTAACACCTAATAAACTGTGGCTACTTGTGATAGATTTGGGTTTTTTCTATTTTCCTATTTTTTAAATTAAAAATTCAAAAAGTTATATATTACGTAAGAACTAAAGTGAGACAATTTTATTTTCCAAAAATAAGTATTCAGCTAAATTAGGTGTCAGGTAATGACCCTTCTTGCTTTCCCATTCATCGAAGCAATTATTTCATGCCTTCCCTTTTCTTCTTAAATTTCTGATGCTGACAGCCCATCCTTTCCCTCAACAACAACAACAAAAAATGTACCTAGTAATTGGTATCATATTTCATTAAAAAAATTGAAACTATCTGATGGGAACTTAACCGTCTTCCACTAGCAGTTGCGTTGATGTTATATCTTGTGAAGAAGGGGCCTTCCTCTTATGAAAGGCCAGTTCTTCTCACATGCTCCTGTCCCCAAGCCTTCTCATTGTCTCACTGGCTTTGATTTATCATTATATTAGTTTGCAAGGGCTGCCATAACAAATACCACAGACTAGGTGGCTTAAACAATAGAAATTTATTTTCTCACAGTTCTGGAGGCTAAATGTCTGAGATAGGCTGTGAGCAGGGTTGACTTCATCCCAAGACCTCTCTCTTTCTTTTATAGATGGTCATCTTCTCCCTTTGTCTTCACATGGTCTTTCCTCTGTACCTATCTGTGTCTTAATCTCTTCTTCTTATAAGGACATAAGTCATATTAGATTAGGGCCCATCCTAAAGATCTCATTATAACTTAATTACCTCTTTAAAGACCTTATCTCCAAATATGGTTACAGTCTGAAGTTCTGTGGGTTAGGACTTCAACATATGAATTTGGAACATAACAATCAGTTATGGTCTTTTCTTTCAGCTGTATCAAGTTTTTTTTTTTCTTGTTCTCTCACAACTAGATCATTCCCCAAAGCATAAAATATACTGTAAGGGATCCTATTTTAAAAAATCATCCTTTGACCCCCCTGTCCTACTGCAATTACTGCTGTACTGCTGTCCTCCCATCCAAGCCATGTTAGTACAATCACCTATACACTCTGTCCCCATTTCTGTATCACACATTCACACCTCTGCCCTCTCCAATATGACTTCTGCCAATTCAATTCCATAAAATTAAATATAGTTGATAACTCCTTCATTCTTGATACGGTTACCTACCCTGACACCCATAACATCTGCAAAAGACATTTTGCTTGTACAGTATCCATGCCATCCCTCTCCCATTGGATAGCAGAGGTGAAGCTTGGGTTGGATTGAACCAACCCAGTTTTAGGAGTGGGTATTTATTGGTCACCTTACTCTTGCCACGGTAATTTATTCAATACTGGTTATGGATCTGAGATCTATGCCCATCTTGGCATCCACATGGTCACACTGATGAGTTTTTTCCCCCATGATCCCTGTAAGCGGTCTTCTCTCTCCCTCAGAAGTAAATGGAGAAGCATGTAGCCTGTGTTCTGCTTAACTCCATTTTGTCATAGAATTGACACAATCCTGTGGAAATAATACCACGTGGAAGAAGGCAATGATGAGAGAATTTCTGAGAAACAGAACCAGAGTCCTGATAGAACCATGCCTGAGGCTTTCTGTATTTCTGGACTTTTAATTCAAGAGGGTCAATAAATCCTTCATTGTTGGTTAGTTTGAGCTAAGTTTTCCCTTCTAACTGAAAGCATAACTGAATCAACACCATTCTTGCCTGGTCGTCTCATCCATCTCTTTCTTCATTTCTCATTCTCTGTCTCAGTCTTCTCCTCAAGTTGGTCATGAAATATGGTAGTGTTAGTTCTCAAGGACATGGTTCTGGGCCTTGTTTCCTTCTTTACAAACGCTCATGCAGAAGAGTGCAGACTGAGAAAGAGATTATGTGTGTAGTGGGCTCCAGTGGCAGTCTGGTGGGATGACAGGACAAAATAAAAAGAAGGGCTGTAGGGAACACTCAGGGATAGGCTGTCTCTCAGGAATCAATATAATTTTTGCTTGTGTGTGTTGAGGGAATAAAAAGCAGCAAAATAGCTAAAGAACAAATGATTGAGTATAGTTAATTATTTAAAAGAATTTCCATACTATAATTATATTGTTTATTGTATTGAATCAAAAGCAATTTCTATTCAAGTTCTGAATTCCAAATCTGGAGTTGAATCACCAAGGTGTTTTAGATTTTTGCCTGTGCTTAATCTGTTTTCATGTGCACTTATGAGAAGTCTTAGAATTACTTAATTTAATTACTGATAATTAACAATTCTGAACAGAATTCTAATGTTCTAATATCAAAATTTTATCAAATTCAAATTTGGAAAGTTATTCAAGCATTGATTTTTTCCCTTGGTAAGAAAGCAAATTTAAGACATATAAATATTATTTTAGGCTTTGTTCAAGGTGATAACAAGGAAAAAGAACATTTCAAAATATCTCCATGGTAGCCCTTGGTATGTTTTCAGTTGAAAATAAGAGAAAACCCAACAAATATTGATGAACAACAAAGGGGATTTATTAGCTCTCATAACTGAAAAGTGTAGTGGTTCTTACTGTAGATGAAAGTTAACAATTCTTGCTTAATTAGTTTTATGGCCATGAAATACAGTGAGTCAAATATATGCCAATTTGTTAACTCTAAAATATGAACCATATTAAAATATTTCTGAGGAAGGCCCCCAAAATCTGGAGCCACAGTGGCTATTTACCTTAAGTTAGCACTGTCTGCTGTGTTCCATAGAGCACTAGTTTCTTGCAAGGTCTTGAGGAAAAGAAATCCACAGTCAAATGCATCTTGGGATTATGGAGTGGTTAGCCACATGGGCTTCAGAGGCAGAAAGCTTGGTTTGGAACGCTGGCTCAGTCAGAGACATATTGCTCACTGTCTCTAAGCTTCATTTTCCTCCTACACAAATAGAATGGATGTTGTGGAGATGTAAGTATTACATGAGATAGTATAACACAGTATCTAGTACTTATGGAATGCAGACTCTGTACCAGGTGCTTCTCTGAGAACTTCATGCATATTCACTTGTTTAATTCTAGCAACAGCCCTAAGAGGTAGGTTATATTATTGCCTCCATTTTACAGATGAGTAAGTTGAGGAACATAAAGATTAAATAACTGGCCAAGATCACCTAGCTAGTAAGCAGCAGAGTCAGGATTCATTCCAGGGCAGTATGTATCTAAAACCCCTGCTTTTAACAAACATGCTATACTTCTCATTTGATGGTAAAGAAATGTATTTTATTATATTAAACCTAGAATTTTCCTCAACACATTTGGTCACTAAACAGTTTATTTGTAATGCTTGCTAACATACTTATTTAGAAAATATTGCTGTTATAAATGCACTTGGAGAGGTGAGTAAGCAAAGGAAAGTGTCTCAGCAGTCAGATCCCAGTGCTTTCAGGACAGAAAGCAGAGCCAGCCTCAGGGAAAGCTGTATCAGGGGTCAATAACCATCCAGGAGAGAACAGGAGTTTTATTAGCTCAATAGCTCTGACCACTAACCTCTTCTAGACTCTTTGAAGTTGTATGTTTGTTACCTATTTTTTACTCAAAGTGAATCTCAATTTCAGAATTTCCAAAAGAGATCTGTTTGGGATGATTAGCCAGTTTCTAGTATCAAGACATAGTTTCTTGATAAGTAAACCATAGGAGGATGACCTTCTTAATGTCAACTCTGTTTTTCCTTTATTCACTGTTTACCTTCAGCAGAATCCCTGGCCCAATCAGTTGCGGCCTGGGAGAGAAAAATCACATGACCCAAGGCTTGACACTTTTGTTTGGAAGGAGTGGCTTGTGATTGTTTCCTTCAGAAGAAAACTCTAGGCATGGCAGACACTTCTGATTCATGAAATATTTAGTACTAAGCCTAAGAATAACTTCTTGCTAGTACTAAAATTATCATATATATGTTTTGAAGTTTTAATCACTGATAACATTCATTATATTAACATATATGAAAAATAAAATCAATATTTCTTTTAAATCATTACTTGGTGAGCATCTATAACTTGACAGACTAATTTTATGTCTAATGTGGAGACATAAAATCTCTACCTTTTTGCAACTTCCATTTCAGTAGATGGAATCAGACAATTAAAAAGAATAAATACAAAGTATATTATATGGTTAAATGCACAAGAAGAAAAATGAAGCTGGGTAAGGGAATTAGTGTGGGGGAAGTTATTGTTTTATAGGATGGTCATGGAAGGCCTTTCTGATAAAGTAATATTTAAGCAGAGACCCAAAAGAAGGGAGGAAATGATACACTTGGAGAATAGCATTCCCAGTGGAAGGAACAGTAAGTACAAAGACCCTGTGGCAGTTTAATTCTAGGTGAGGTCATGGAGGTAAGTAAGGGAAAGAGTGATAAATATGAGATTAAGGAAGTGGCCAGGGATCAGATCATCTAGACCTCTGGCTTTTAATCTGGGGAGGATGGAAAAACATTGAGAAACTCATTTGAGCAAAAGAAACTCTTACATTTTTGAAGAATCACTCTGACTATTGTATGAAGAGCAGACTTTAGGAGGGCAAAGGTGGAAGCTGAAACACCAGAAAGAAGACTACTACAACAATCCAGGAAACAGATGATGGTGGCTCAGAACAGCAAGGAAGTGGTGGACTGCTGGATAAATCCTGAAGATTGAACCAACTGGATTTCCCATCCAATTAGATGTTAGGACTTGGGTCATGTGGTCCTGCTTCCCAGACCACGATCAACTGGGCCAGGGATCCATATCTAAGAAAAAGGTGGCTATAAAAAACACAGGATTGCCATAAGAAAGGCCAGTCTCCTTTAATTTAGTTTCCAGGAGATGAGGGGCCAAGGATGACTCCAAGGTTTCTGGCATAAGCAATACGAGGAATGACATTTCTATTTATTGAGAAGAGAAAAATTGTGTAATGAGTAGGTCTGAGGAAGGGTGGAAATCATGAGTTCAAATTTGGATATGTTAAATTTGAGAGGACTGTTAGCTATCCCAGTGGGAATGTTGAGTAGGCAGTTAGATATTACGACTGGAGTTTCAGGGAAAGTCCAGTCAGGAGATAAAAAATGTGAGTCATGAGTATATAGATGGCATTTAAAGCTCTAAGATTTAATGAGCACACCAAAGGTGTAAAACAGAAGAAATCTGAAGATTGAGTCTGTGGTACTCCCATATTTAGAGTCTGAGAAGATGAAGGGAACCAGCGAAAAGAGAAAGAGCAACCAGTGAGTTAAGAGATGATAGTTTTAAAAGGTTTACAATTTTCAAACACAGATATGCACTGTGAGGATAACTAATCTGTATGCTGAAGTTATGCAATATTCAATATTAGAATCAGTAGAATAACAAGTATTTTAGTTTCATAAAAGGAAAAATCTATTCTATATCTGTAACTTTGCTTCTGTAAAAGCAAAAAAACAAGCTGATTGTTTTGGATAAGTTAGTTAAATATGCTAAGTAGTTTTAAGGTAAATTTGAATAAGTCTTTCAAACTGACCTTAAAATAAAAGTCTCAAAATCTAAAATGAAGTCTAAAATAAACTAATGTAAAAGTCAGATAACATAGTATTAAAATAAAGATTAACAGGGGCTTCCACATTTCCATCTTTTGAGGGAAACTTGAGTTTCTCTGACTTTTCTGCTCAGTATATTCACTGAGGAAACATATGTGACCAGTTCCATGTTCTCAGGTTTTTCAATTCTGATTTTACCTAGAAGTATTATCAGAATGATAGTGGAAACAGCAAAGCAACCATAACTGCAATCTTGTACAAAACCAATTTGGTTTGGATTGTCACTTACAAAGATGTCTTTTATTTAAAGATAAAACATTAGAAATATTTCATCCCAGAAAATGAAAGTAGAATTGGGATGTTTTGATGTCAGAGCTAGGAAAAGGTTTTTATGAGTGCTGGGCAGAATTCTCATATTCTCTTAAGTTTTAGAGTTAATGTAATATACACCCAGATGTGAATACACTGCCATCCACTCTATTCATGTTCTTTCAATGTGTCATTGTCTTTTTTTTTCAGTTTCAGAGTTAATACACATAACCAAATACGTACATACCAGATTGGAATATTCTAAATGTCCCAAGATACTTATTGAACTCTATAAGCCTGTATTTGCCTTTGACAAAAATGTGTTTCATTTATTATCTATTGTGTGAATGCATTCTGTAATAGAGTAGACATAAAAATAAATAAATTGTGGAATGTCAAAGAAATCACTATTATTGAGAAAGACATGGATTTATAGCATGATGTAAACATGTGATATTAGTAATAAAATTATAGCACTTGTAACTTCTATGGGTGCAGCAACTTTGCTGATATTCTCATCTCCCATGCTCTACCTGGCAATCAGTACATTTTTGTTGAATGCTTTAAGAAAGTATTGCCTGGTGGCAATGGAGAAGGTTCTAGTGGAGGTATCAGCTAGTTCTTAAACTTAAAGGACTTTTCTAAGTGGAGAAGTGGGGGCTATGGCATCTGAGCAGAGACAACATGTTCATAGAGAGGTATGAAATTGCAGAGCCCTCCTGAGAGCTGTGGGTCTGACATAGGGTTCTTCTCCAAAGATATAAAGAGCTGCTAGGGAGAAATGGGGGGCTAGGATGAATGCCGGTACTTTAGGGTATTGCACCACCCTGCCCCCTTTTCTAGCATGTCTATCCACTTTCCCTGACCTGAAGGCTAGATCCCAACCTACTCATCATAATGTGAATGTTAACAGCCCAGCTTACAAACACAGAGCTCCGAAGTAAACCTATTCACGAGAGAATGTGTAGTAAAGAGTTCACTTAGAAGGCCTGGGACTGTTATCATTAGAAAGGCCTGTTTGCAGGGGTGGCCCTTGGCTGGCATCTGGGGAGTTGTCTCTCAGAGTGTTCTCAGTCAATAGTTACCTGATAAGCGTGGTTCATTGTGCCTAGACTTTATGAACAGTATGGTTTATGCTAAACGTTTGATATTTTTCTGAGAGTTTGGAATTGTGGCACAAGTAAGGCAGAATATGCTATGTGACCAGACTCCAATAAAAATCTTAGGTGCTAAGTTTCTATTGAGCTTCCCTGGGAGACTTTGAAAATGTTGTCCCAACTCATTTTTGGAAAAATTCAACGTGTCCTGTGAGTCTCCTCTTGGAAGTTTGTGCCTGGTTTCCTCTAGACTTCTCCCTGGTGCCTTTTCCCTTTTCTGATTTTGCTTTGTATCCTTTTACTGTAGTAAACTGTACCTGTGTGTATGGCTATATGCTGAATTCTGTAAATAACTCTATTGAATCACCAACCTTGAGTGTAGTTTTAGGAACCCTCAACACAGGGATCTAAGAGAAAAGAACAAGCCTACAAATATAATCCACATCAGCTATGCAGAAAGGCCAACTGAGTTTTGCCATATATACAAATGCTGAATTACTATGTTATACACCTGAAACTAATATAATGTTATATGTCAATTATACCTCAAAAAAAAAAGTCCTCTACTTTAAAAAATACATTCACTTGAAGTGAATGAAGTAATATTGATACAATAGCTTAAAAGAGAAGTAGAAGACATACTAACAAAGCAAATCACTCAAGAAAAATATCCAGATAATCCAGAGAAAAATAAGAAAGAATATAAAAGTAAAAACAAAACAACTACTCTAATTAACTTGTAAAATAGTTGAGAAGATATTTTATCAAAAAAACATTCAAGATAGCCAAATCAGAGAAAAAGAAAAAAGCTCTTGGAAATTAAACATGTAATTGAATCATTTAAAATTTCTTTTAAGGCATTATTCTTTAAAATAGAAAAAACAATAAAGAAAGTTCGAGGAAGTGATCAGATATAGATAATAAATGTGGGTGGTTCTAAATCCTGAAAGTTCCAGAATGAGAGAGAGAGGAAAAATATAGAGGAATAAATGTTCAGAGAAAATGGAAGTAAAGTTCCCAGGGTTGAAAAGAGACATGGATCTTCAAATTAAAATATTCACTGTGAGCAGAATAAATGAAGAAAGATCCAGAGATAGACATATCATCATGAAATTTCAAAACGCCAAGGATGAAGAAATAGTGTTAAAATCTAACACAGATAGGGAAAAAAAGTCAGCTATACAAGAATGTGATTTAGACTGGTATGTGATACGTTATCAGCAAAATTAAATTCTAGAAGGCAAAAAAGCAAATCTTCCAAACTTTTAATTAAAATTATTTTTAACCTTGAATTCTATACCCAAACTGTTAATAAAATAGGTGGACAAATTATGTGTCTCCTGAAATGCAAGATCAATTACCTACTTGGGGATTACTCTGAACAAAAGGAGGAAGAAAAATAAGAAAAGGAAAATATTTACCAACAAAAATGATGAAACTAACCCAAGAATCCAGTGAAAAGGATCCCAGGGATGGCAGTTTTACAAGAGTACCTACTCTAATTAGACTAAAAAATCATTGGATTCCAAGGAAAAAGTGTGATCAGGAAGAACAATGAAGTAGATGGCAAGAAACATACAGCATAAGTAAAACTTTAGGTACAGGTGTTATAAGTAGTAAGGCATATGTTTCATCTCCAAAGTAAAACTGTATAAGGTATTTATGGTACAGATCAGAAGAAAAGTAAAATATGGTGAAGTGTTTGAAGATTAACAATATATAAGGAAAGAAAATCCTTTTGGTCTGGAGTGTCTTCTTTTATTGGAATTTTGATGGTTTCAGCATGCTAGCTTGCCTTGAGGTGAATCACATTTACATGGCCCTCGTAAGTCAATATTATTTATTGTTCTTCAAATTTTGGAATCAATGTAGAAACAAAGCATGGGAGATTTCAAAATGATTACAAGATATAACCATAGTGGGATTGCATAGTCAATCTGTTCACTGATGAATTTCGGGCATCACAATTCATTCTGGGCATATAGTAGCTACACAATAAATATTTTTGATTGAATGAATAAAACTAAATATAAACACAAAAGAAGTATACAAAAACCATAATTGCTTAGAAATTAGAAATAAGCTCTACAACATTTTGATAAAAGAAATTCAAAAGAAAACAGCAAACTATCTAGAAAACAATTGCTATGAATTGAATGTTTGTGTACTCCGAAAATTCATATGTTGAAATTCTAACCCTCAATTTGATGGTAATGGTCTCCTTTGGGAGGTAATTAGGTCGTGGAGGTGGAACCTTTGTAAATGCGATTTATGCCTTCATAACAGGAGACATGAAAGAGCTTGCTTGCTCTCTGTCTGCTCTCCACCAGGTTAGAATACAATGAATAGGCAGCCCTCTGTAAATCAGGAAGAAGACTCTCACCAGATACCTTGATCTTCGACTTTCCAGCATCCAGAACTGTGAGAATAAATGTTTGTGGTTTAAGCCTCCCAGTCTATGGTATATTTGTCATAGCCTCCCAAACTGACTAAAACAACAATGAAAGAAGACATCACACCAAAGTCTACAGACCCAGGGAAATCTGTATTCATGAGGAAATGTTTGGCTTTGTTTACCTTTATCACTAAAGAAGAGAGATGAACTACAGAACAAAACAAAATAATTGAACACAAATATTAAGAAATTAGGTACACAATAAAAAGATAATAATATTAAGAAATTCTATAATAAAATCTGAAATAGATAAAAGCAAAACAATAGGATAAAGTCAAAGTAAATACAAAGGCTACTTTTGTAAAAAACCAAGGAAAATAGATGCACTCCTCATCGGAATGGTAAAAGAGAAGAGAGAGAACCAAATCTACAAGATTAAGAGTGAGAGTAATAGCCAGAAATACAAAGGAGATTAAAATAATTATAAAAGAATGTTGCATAAACTCTATGGCCAGACATTTGAAAAAACTGCAGAAAAAGATAGTTCCTGGCAAAATATAAATGGTAAATGTTTACAAGAGAATGCCAAAGAAAACCAAAAAGACTAAAAAAACTAGAGTAGTCAATACGATCTGAAAGTTGACTAAATAGCTACCAGTGAAAAAGCCCACAGGAAAAACACACTCTTTAACTCCCCTCATCCCTAAAACCCCAAGAAAATTAGAACAAAAGAATTTTTTTCAAGGCATAAACCTGCAAGGACAGAGAATGGACAAGCAGACAACCAAAAATTTGACAGGAAGCCAGATGGCACTGAAAAAAATGGACCAGCAGCACCTGACTTAACATACCAAAGAAAGCAAGTCTTCAGGAGTTGGGGGGAAAGCGGGAAAAGTTACCTAATTTCCACTTCATAAACATTCAGGAATTGGAGGCCTCAATTACCATTGGCTGCAAATGTGTGGGCTGAGGAATAGTTAGATGTGCAGACGACTCTCCTTGCCGTGGAGCCTGGGGACTACTCTTCTCTACCCAGAAGGAGACTGGAAATTAATCAGTCCTACTGCTGTTGCAGATGCAGGTAGAAACTACTCTCCTAAATACCAAGGGACAGATAAATTATTACCCCACTTTGGGAAATCAATCACATGATATATACTAAAATATAAAGAATATCTATTAAAATATCTATTAAAATTTAAAAACTGACTTCTATTCCTTAAAAGTAAGAGAACCAGTCTATAACAATTTTTAATTATAGCAGTGTATATAGTGGCTAAAACTGGAAAGGTTTTGAATGCCTATCTATAGTTGATTGGGTGAATAAATTATGAAATATTCATGCTCTAGAATATTATGCAGGTAGCACAAGTAATGAATTCCAGCCATGCATGTTCACTTGACTGAGCTTTCCAAACTATTTCTATGTCTATAAGTAAAAATATGCCTATAGACAAAAATATAATTTACTTTATATAACAATGTTAATCAAAACCTATACTTATATATACTTTATATTTAATCTTGTAAATGTTTAGAAAACAATCATCTGATCATGACATGTTTAAAACTCAATTTGGGGGCTTCCCTGGTTGCGCATTGGTTAAGAATCCGTCTGCCAATGCAGGGGACACGGGTTCGAGCCCTGGTCCGGGAAGATCCCACATGCAGCGGAGCAACTAAGCCCGTGAGCCACAACTACTGAGCCTGCACTCTAGAGCCCACGAGCCACAACTAGTGAAGCCCATGTGCCCAGAGCCCATACTCCGCAAGAAGAGAAGCCACCGCAATGAGAAGCTCACGCACCTCAATGAAAAGTAGCCCCTGCTCACCACAACTAGAGAAAGACTGCGCGCAGCAACGAAGACCCAACGCGGCCAAAAATAAAATAAATTAAATAAATTAAAAACAGCAACAACAACAATGAAAGACAGCACATAAAAATATTTTTTTTAAAAAAAGAATAATTAAAGAAAACCAAAACTGAATTTGGGGAACTAAAGGGCCAGAGTGATCTGCAGAGAATTGATTGGGAGTTGGTGAAAACACAGCTTTGCAATTGCTGAATACAGACTGTAAGTGTGTCAGATACAGAACTGCGGATGTCATTCTAGAAATTCTGTCCTGATAGAAGACTAAGGAAAGAAGAAGCAAACCTTAGCATGCAGAAAATGAAGCCAGAGAACTGCGGGCTGAGGCAGGGCCTCTCCTGTAGTCCTAGGAAAGATGGCAAAATGAGACATCTAAGAACCCTGGGCAGAAGAATCCAAGGCAGCCCAGCTGTCCTGTAGGAATTTGGGAAGGAACTGCCTGATTTAGCTGCTTGAGCTTTAGACTCTAGCTCAGGAACAGTGATGAGAGTTTCCAAAACCAGCTGGTTTGTGGGGCTAACCCTACTAGGCTGAGCAGCTGCACTGCCACTGGGCTTAGAAGAAGAAGACATAGTTGACAGCACTAAATATGGTTTGGTCTAAAAGTCAGCATACTGGACAGATAAAATGAACACATTTTATTCTCATGCTCTATAAGACCAATTTTTAAAGTTTTTCACATCAATATATGCCAAATATGACAATTTCCATTGTGACTATTAAAAAACTATTATCAAAAACATTTCCATGACTTACATTGTTATTTGATGCAATTACTAGGCATTCATTTCTATTTCAAAAAGAAATTTTCTGTAAAGGTTTTCTTTATTAGTGTTTTAATAAATCAATTTAGACTACAAAAGCAGTGACTCATATTTTACCTTGATTTATTTGTCAGTTCAGTTGACAATTGAGTAGATTTTAAAAAGTAATTGATGTTAGTGCTTTAGGAATTGAAATATTATGGACAGATCATGTGAGAGAAAGTGAGTGGCATTTGCCTTTTATTAGTATCTATAAATGGAAAAAAGCAGAATATGAAAGTCGTACAAACTCTAGTATATAAATATATAATAAAATCAAAGTCTTTTGGAAAAATAATAGCAGTCTTTTCAACAAAATTAACTTTTTCACATGGTATCACATTTTAAATTCACAAAAGAAAAATAATCATTCAGAATAATTATGAACATTTGTGCATTCACTTCAGTAATTAATATATAGGTAATTTCAGTTTTCCAGCTTTAGTAAATTTTGGTAACACTTCAGTAAAAAGCAAGCAATTTCAGTTTAGTGTAAGAATTCAATTGTTTCTTCCAACTTCAAAATGTTCTATTATAAATTTGTTTTGTTTCAAACTTACAGTGACATACAAATGACTGTATTAATTCATTTTAACCTATAATGTAAAAACATTTTTATTCATTTGGACATTTAGGATGAAAATACCCTTCCCCACAATATTTAAAAATACCTCCTTATAGGCGATATTAGAGTGTAGTGTTTAAGCATGTGGGCTCTGGATTCAGAATGCCTGCTATAAAATTCTGACTTTTGTCTCTTCCCAACTATGTGATAATTCCTTAGCACCTCCAAGCCCTAGTTTTCTCATCTCTAAAGTAAAGATAATTATAGTTGTGAGAACTGAATGAAATAACCTATGGGAAACACTCAGCAAAATGCCTTGCAAATAGTAAGTACCAAATGAGCACTAGTTATTACAATGGAAAGAATGCCATGCCTATGTTTAGAGGGCCCCGCTGGGAACACACTATAATCTGACAGGGCTACAGAACCTCTCTGCATCCAAACAGCTTTTGTCTGTAATTAAAGGCCACGTGGTAGAGTGAACAATACATTAGATTTTATATTACATTGGAATCTGTCTCTTACAAACCATATGACTTTGGAAAACCTATTTAAAATAGCTAAACAGGTTACTTTACAGTATCATTGGAAAGATCAAAGTGGATCATATACATGAACCAGATAGGATTTTATCATCAAGAGGATTGAATATAATTGTTTGCAGTCAGGTTTATCTTTGGATTAGGGCATTATTTCTCAAACTTTATTTTTTTTTAAGCTGAGGAATTCCCTATTCAAATGAAATCTTGTAAAACTCCAGCTAGACTTAGATCACTCTAAGTTTTTTTTGATTAAAGTGGGCTGATTTAGCTCATTTTTGCTTTTTGAGGTCCACAGAGTTTTCTCTAGCTTTCTTACATATCCTTTAAAAATTAGCTCCAATACCATATTTTCTGTAAGAAGAATATATCTAGGCAAAATATATTAGTCTCAGGGGCCAGTGGATAAAAACAAAAAACAAAACAAAAAAACACCCAACCAAAATATTTCATAAAGGGAATTTAACAGAAAGAACTAGTTACATAGGTGTTAGAAGGCCAACAAATGAAAACACAGAACATGAGTTACCAAGAAATAATACTTGCAGGAAGCAGCTACCACACAAAGGCTAGGGAGACAAAGAAAAAAGGTTGGGGTTATCAGAACCTAAAAGCTCAGAGGTAGAATCCTATGGAGCTGAGTTTCAGTCCTCTATGGATGGAGCCACGCTAGACTGCTGATGGCTTTTATAAAGGACCAAGATGAAGATGGTTCGGGAGTCTTGAAAGTAGCTGAAGCTGAAACCAACTCCTGCCCCTGTGGCAACACACTCCATTGCTAAGAAACACTGTCAAGATCAGCAAGGAGAACACAAAAGGAGGAAGCCCCTTGTCTCCTCCTCTTGCCTCTCAATCTCCTTTTATTTTCTTCTTTTGACAAAATACAGTCCCAGGCTGAGTCACAGAGAAATTATAAAAGAGTGAATCTGCATTTCTCTAATGATTAGTCATGTTGAGCATCCTATCGTGTTTGTTGGCCATCTGTATATCTTCTCTGGAGAAATGTCTATTTAGGTCTTCTGTCCATTTTTGGAATGGGTTGTTTGTTTTTTTGATATTGAGCTGCATGAGCTGCTTGTAAATTTTGGAGATTAATCCTTTGTCATTTGCTTCATTTGTAAATATTTTCTCCTATTCTGAGGGTTGTCTTTTCATCTTGTTTATGTTTTCGTTTGCTGTGCAAAAGCTTTTAAGTTTCATTAGCTCCCATTTGTTTATTTTTGTTTTTATTTCCATTGCCCTAGGAGGTGGGCCAAAAAGGATCTTGCTGTGATTTATGTCATAGAGTGTTCTGCCTATGTTTTCCTCTAAGAGTCTGATAGTGTCTGGCCTTAC
>NC_041217.1:96958388-96971605 GCF_002837175.3 Physeter macrocephalus
GAGTTGGATGGACCTAGAGTCTGTCATACAGAGTGAAGTAAGTCAGAAAGAGAAAAACAAATACTGTATGCTAACACATATATATAGAATCAAAAAAAAAAAAGATTCTGAAGAACCTAGGGACAGGACAGGAATAAAGATGCAGATGTAGAGAATGGACTTGAGGACACAGGGAAGGGGAAGGGTAAGCTGGGACTAAGTGAGAGAGTGGCATGGACTTATATATACTACCAAATGTAAAATAGCTAGCTAGTGGGAAGCAGCCTCATAGCACAGGGAGATCAGCTCAGTTCGTTGTGACCACCTAGAGGTGTGGGAGGGAGATGCAAGAGGGAGGAGATATGGGGATGTATGTATATGTATTCACTTTGTTATAAAGCAGCAACTAACACACCATTGTAAAGCAATTATACTCCAATAAAAATGTTAAAAAAAAAGTGAATCTGGAGCTGAGAAATAATAGCTAAAAAACTGGCACACAGAATTAGTTACTTTTTCATTCTTTACATTCTAGATCTGCATTACCTTTTTCTTACCTTGTTTATATTTGCTGCTATGCCAGATTATATCTCTATTTAGAGATATCATTCACCCACTAGACTCAGGTATAGCTGAGACGAGTTCAATGAACAACTTATAGAGTGGCTGTTATTTCTAACCAGTTAGATGATGATGATATAAAGATGAAAATGATGCAATTTTGTTCTTACAATCTTGGCTTATAACCTGATATTTTCAACACAATGAAGCAAACACAATGATAACCTAGCTACTAAGAGACCCGGAAGAGGAGCAATTAGTCAAGCCTCTGGCAGGAAGGAGTAATAAAAAGACATGAGAAAAGGATGCTTGAATGGGACTTGAGCTTAATCTTGAAAGATGAGGAAAGGTGCAGAGGTGAACAGCCTGGGGAATGTGTTTTTTTGTTTTTTTGTTTTTTTAGAGCATAAAGCGTGACCTAAGGAATGAGAAGAGATGAGACTAGAGATATAGGCAAGGGATTGTGCCTTATTTCTACACATAATTCCAATCATTTGTGTAATGTCAGGCATACAGTGAACACGCAATAAATACTTGGTGAACAGTGGAATCAATGAGGTATGATTCAGAACATAGTATAATATATAGATGGTGATAAGCTGTGAGAGGTTACAGGATTATAGCTTACCATTAAACACCTAGGATATCAGGCAGCTAAAGATGTAGTAGTGGAACCCCAAACATAAACTTTATGATCTCAAATAACAGGTGTTCTTCTCATAATGAAATTGCATGAGAGATGGCTATGACCAATTTCTAGACAGACAGTCAACTAACATTTCTGAATGGTGATTTGAAATTAAATTGAAGTGCCCAGGATAGAAAGAATAAACATGAGAGCAAACTGTAAAAGAATGTAAGAAAATGTTCTTTTGATATTTGCTCCGAGTTTCTTTGAGGTTGCAGGTAGAGGCAGGAGACAATGCTTTTGGACTGACAGCCCACCACAGGGTGTTATACCTAAAGAGATGAGAAAACAGAGATGTTAAATTGGCCTACTGCCTCATGAAACCCTGACAGAGAGACCTACCTGTATTGGCTATTTCATATGTAACTTCCATGAAAATAAGAATGAAAATAATTTTAGGAATGTCTCTTTGAAAAATTAAGTGTATTTTAATTCTCTGGCCAACCGTTTGTAATAGTTAAATAAATGAAGCGGACAAAGACTGAAAAAAATGAGAAGGTAGTAAATGTCTCATACCTCATAAGTAGTCAGCTGATATTTTTATCATGAATGAATAAAAATGGATAACATTTTGAATTCAATTTGTTTTAGCAACTTTTACTTTTAGTTCCAAAGCATTTCCTTGTTAATTAAAATTTTGTCTCCTGATGAAACTGTTTAACCTGGTTAGCTGATCAAAGGGAATTAAATTTCTTCAGTGACTAAAGTCAGAATCTCCTGAAATACATAATTAGTATATATTCAGGCTAAGAATGAAATCAATATATGAAAGTGAGAAAATTTAATTGCTTGTTTTGAAGAGTCAAAAAAATGCAAATGTGATAGTGTCTCACTATAATCCCATGAATATTTTTAAAGTAGTTGTAAGTCAAAGTGGATTGAATTATCAAAGATAATGCATTTTCATAGAAGTTAAGTATGTAATTTTTATGAAGAATTTCTCTAATGCTTACTCTTTCTCCCTTTCCAGAAAAGGCAATAAGCTTAAGAAAGGAGAGAAATCCACAGTTGTTATCAAGGAGAAAATGGTTATAACATCTAAAGTAAAATTGTGAGTTGATGGCTCTTTTAAATAATATATTAAATTAAAAAATACTTTCTGACTTTATATTAATGATATTAACCCATTTTCTATCAGATGAGTTGAAAGTATTTTTCCCAGAATGCACTGACCTTTCACTTTTGTTTTTGGTATTCTCTGGTATGAGATTTTTATTGTTTATGAAGCAAATCTCTTTTATACCCACAATAAATGGGAATGCCTCTACTATTTCACTATAATAGTTGAGTCTTTCTATCCTAGTTTCTCCACTTACTATCTGTATAAAATAAAAGTTTCTTTAAAATCAGGACAGTAACTTACCTTCTAGTACTGTTGAAATAATTAATTTAAATAAATGCCCAATAAATGGCAGAAACTATTAAAATTATTCTTAAACATAATTTTACCATTGGTGCAAGATTTTCCTTATGTTAAGACTATGTTTAGTACTTTTTTGTTTAAATTTATTTATTTTTGACTGTTTTGGGTCTTTGTTGCTGCACGCTGGCTTTCTCTAGTTGCGGTGAGCAGGAGCTACTCTTCGTTGTGGTGCGCAGCCTTCTCATTGTGGTGGCTTCTCTCGTTGCGGAGCACATGCTCTAGGTGCGTGGGCTTCAATAGTTGTGGCACGTGGCTCAGAAGTTGTGGCTCACAGGCTTTAGAGCACAGGTTCAGTAGTTGTGGCACACGGGTTGTTGCTCTGTGGCATGTGGGATTTTCCTGGACCAGGGCTCGAACCCGTATCCCCTGCATTGGCAGGCAGATTCTTAACCACTGTGCCACCAGGGAAGCCGGAAGCCCAATGTTTAGTACTTCTTAAAACCATTTTAAAAGTAAGAAATGGGGGCTTCCCTGGTGGCGCAGTAGCTGAGAGTCCGCCTGCCGATGCGGGGGACACGGGCTCGTGCCCCGGTCCGGGAGGATCCCACATGCCGCGGAGCGACTGGGCCCGTGAGCCATGGCCGCTGAGCCTGTGCGTCCGGAGCCTGTGCTCCGCAATGGGAGACGCCACAACGGTGAGAGGCCCGCGTACCGCAAAAAAAAAAAAAAAAAAAAAGTCTGAATCTTTATGCAAATAAAATTGTCTACATAATTCTTTTCTGCATCCTTTATTGATTTCACTTTCGAATTATCCTAGACACATCAAATTAATTGGACAGCTCTTTTTCATTTTTCTTGGCCTGGAATAAATTATGCCAGGATCAGAAATAGCTATTCTTTAAAATATTGAAAGCCCACATCCACAAACCTTTGTGGCCCAGAATCTTTCGAGCAGTGATAATTATAATTATGTGATATTTGTCCCAAAATTATCTTATATAAATAGTCTGTTTAGTAGATATATTCCAGTGTCAATTATGGCACTTTTAATATTTCTACAAAAAACATCTATTCCATTGACATGTATTAGTTTAGATCTGTGTATAGCATTCTTTTAAATTAAAACAATCAATTATTGTTAACTTACTTGCTTTTTCATATTATTTTAAATTTTTCTCACTTTTTGTAATTAGATTTATCTATTTAAGTCTTTTTCAATATACTGGTTTTCTAGAATTAGTAATTCCAATATTTTCCTGATTTCTAGTTTTAATGTGTATATATAAATGATTTATTTTTTAAGTTATTTTCCCTAAAGTTTAAAAAATTTTTAAATAATGTTTTCCTAAATATGTATTTATGAATTTTTTCTTTGTTAAATAAGAAAATAATTGAAGCCTATTTATTTCTGTATCCATATGATATTTTATATGGTTTCTGTCTTTGATCTATCTGCAATTGTTTTCGATATATGGTGTGAATTAGGATCTAACTTTTTTTTTCTAAGAGTACTTAGGGGTTGTAATGTTATTTATTTAATCAATCTTCCTTTCTTCACTGACTCAAAACACTACATTTACGACAAAATAATTACATTCGTAGATAATGTAGTTCTTCTATCTGTCTATGAGCTTTTTATTTTACTCAACTGATATATCTGACACCTGTACCACACTTGTAATATTTGTGACCTAATGGTTAATATCAATACCTGAAATAAACATTGCTATCCTTACCCATTTCCCTTTTTCTTTATCTTAACCTCACAGTATCAGCCAATGAGTTAGTCTTTTCTACAGTTTTGAATAATCTTCTCGACTTTCATTATTCCACATTCTCTTGGTTTTACTTCTGTCCATTCATCTATTTCTTTTTAGTCACCTGCAAGTGTATTTCCCCCATATCTAACTTTAAATGCATTTTCTATAATAGACATACATGAAATAAGCTGAATTTATTGGTTTTTGTGCATGTGTGTGATTATAACAGAAATAAAAAGTTGCTCAAAATTTTAATACCTCAGAAATAACTAATTCAGACTTCTACTTTTGGCTATTAAGAGTCTACTTGTATCAGATTAATATTCTCACAGTGAATGAAAAAGCTTTATAGATAAAAAAATTTAAACTGTTCATAAACATTAGAGAATGACCAAGGAGTTCGGAACCTGAGAGACCAGGATCCCTGAGAGAAGAAAAATGCATTGAGCTTGGTCTAACATTTGGTGTCACTATTCCCCTTGAAGTGTTTATTGTTTGTAAATTGTAGCTAAGAGTCTGAGAAGTCAAGCAGAAAGCAGCAACTAAAAAGCTGAGAAGCCTAGAAGAATTTTCAACACTCTCATGGTGTGAGGAAGACAAAATTCAGTTCAGGACCTGCCAAGGGTGAGGCCTCTGGAAGTTATAGTTGGTGTTCCTGAAGGGTCACATCCAAGGAATAAGGATAAAAGGAAATTGATTATCCCTCACAAAGATTGAAACCCAGTTTCTCAACAGTTCAGTCCACACTGGATTAAGGTGATCCACTTCCATAGCAGGCTGACAGCCAGAAACAAATGTAAATCTTCTCTGAAGAAAGAAGATGTCACCCAGAACCTCATGTAAGCTTCAATGTGTGTGTACACATTGGCATTAAAAACAAAACAAAACAAAATTCCTGTAAGATAGGATACAGTATTAAATAATTGAAAGCAAGAGAAAATAGGCAGTATAAAAAGAACCACAGGTGGTACATAGTTTGAAGTAATTTGACTTAGACTTAAAATAACTTTGATTAATATATTTTTAAATAGATGACAAAATAGATACTTTTAGTAGAACTGAAATCCATAAAAAGAGCAAAATGGATACCCTAGAATGCACAAATAAAATAATTAAATTAAGAAATCAATAGATTGATTTAACAGTAGATTAAAGACAGGTGAAGATAACATTAGTGAACTGGGAGAAAGGTCAATAGAAAATATCTGGACTGAAACATGGAGAGGACAAACAAGATGGTAAATTCAGAAAAGAGCCTAAAAGACATATGGAAATGATAAAAAAAAAACACTAAAATATTTGTACTTAAAATATCAGGATAGAGGAAAGAATGAGAAAGGAGCAATATTGAAAGAGATTATGGCTAAGAATTTTAGAAATTGAGAACTGGAGTCATCACTGATAGATTCAAATTGCTGCAAACCCCAAGCAAGTCAAATACAAAGGAAACTTTCACACCAAGGCTCATAAGACAAAGAGTATATCACAAACTGTTAAAAGGAAACAGACACATTACTTTAAAATAGAAAAATAAGAGCTTCAGCTTCTTTTTAAAACAAACATTATAAGCCAAACCCAGAAGCAGAGTATTAGAGTGCCGAAATAAACCCACTGCTAACCAATGAAATTATTTTTCAGAAATGAAGGTGAAAACGTAAAATAGATAGCTAGTTGGAAGCAGCCACATAGCACAGGGAGATCAGCTCGGTGCTCTGTGACCACCTAGAGGGGTGGGATAAGGAGGGTGGGAGGGAGATGCAAGAGGGAGGAGATATGGGGATATATGTATACATATAGCTGATTCACTTTGTTATAAAGCAGAAACTAACACACCATTGTAAAGCAATTATACTCCAATAAAGTTGTTAAAAAATTTTTTTAATAAATAAATAAATAAAAACCAATAACAAAAGAAAAAAATGAAGGTGAATTTAGATATTTTTGAACAAACAAAAACTGAGAGAATTTGTTTCTCATAAGCTGACTAAAAACTGATACTAAAGTGAGTTCTGTAAGTCAAGGAAAATGCTGAATAAAAATGTCGAAAAAAATTTTGAATTACTACAAACCATGTCATCGTATGGGTGAACCATAATTTATTTAACCATTGTTATGGATTGAATGTTTGTGCCCCCTCCACTAATTCATAGATTGAAGCCTTAATCCCCAATGTGCTGGTGTTTGGAGGTAGAGCCTTTGGGAGGTAATTAAATTTAGGTGAGGTCATGAAGGTAGAGGTAGAGCCCCCATGATGAGACCTGAGCTCTGGAGCTCTCTTTGCCAAGCAAGGAAACCAGGAAGAGAGCCCCAGAACCCGACCATGCTGGCACCCTGATCTCAGACTTCCCAGCCTCCAGAACAGTGAGAAATAAATATTTGTTGTTTAAGCCACCCAGTCTATGGCATTCCAGTTATAGAAGCCTGAACTAAGAAATCGTTACTGGTTTTGCTATTAAAAACGCTTCAATAAATAAACTTATACATATGTCATTTGGCAATTTTGCCAGTATACCTGCAGGTATCACTCAGTTGAACTACCTCATAGAAGAGTGTGTGCAGTTGTAATTTTGATAGACATTGCCAAATCAGTCTCTACAAAGTTTATGTAATTTATGCTCCCACTGGTAGTGTCTGAGGATGCCTTTTCTTCCATACCCTGTCTGAAAGTGTGAGTTTTCAAATATTTTTTCATTTCTTAAAATAATAGGTTAAGTGATATCCTTATTTTTATTTAGGATGTCTTTATAATCAAGATAAAGCAACTTTTTTAAAATATTTAAACACCGAATATTTTTCATTTGCTGAGAACTGTCATCTGGCTTTTTAAAAATTGCCAGTGTTTTTCTTATTAATTTGAAATACCTCTACAAAGATGAAAGAAATTAGCCATTTGTCAAATATGTTGCACTGTTTCCAACTTATTGTCTTTTGACTTCATGTTTTTATGTGGATATTTCAATTTTCAAATAGTCAAATTTATTAATTTCTCTCATGGCTTTTGAGTTTTATGTCTTTAAAGCATTCCTAATTCTAAGATTATGGAGGAAAAATATTCCTATATTTAATTTTAGAACTTTTTTGGGTTTATTATTTATTAAATCAATGTTATTTCAAAACACTGATATTTCAAAGTTGGCTGACTATTCTCACTAATTTATTTTTTCCATATATACTTTAGAATTAGCTTGCATAATTTTGAAATTTAAAAAAATGCCATATTTACAATATTGACTTCTCTTATCCACGAATATAACAAATCTTGGCATTTATTCAAATCCTTTTGATATGTCTTAGTAACATTAAAAATTTTTCATTATATAAATGTACTGCTTTTATCATTGTTTTTCCTTTAGTGTCTCATATAGAAGGTTTCTTAAATTTGACTTTTATTTCCATTGTATTTCATAACAGGCTGCTGTTTATATATAGATGTAATAAATTTTTATGTAAATCCAGCATACTTACTGAATTCTCTCTCTGTGTCTAGTAGTTGGACAAATTATTCCCTTGAATTTTTTAGGTGCATAATAATAGTTATCTGCCTTAATGAAAATATTGCATTCTCCTTTTAATGTTTATAACTTATATTTCTTTCTCTTGCTATTTATCTTGGCTAGATTTGCCAGACTCATTAATGATAGTAGCAATAATGAGCATTTTTCTTCTTTCTGGTTTTAATGTGAATGTTTCTATTGTTGAAACCTTCAGTCTGAGGTTAGCTTTTGGACTGATGCATATACACACACACATTCATGTTAATGCTTTACATTATGTGTACAAATACTTATGTACACTTATTCACCACAATAAGGAGGTATCTCTCTGTTCCTATTTTTATGGGACTCTTTTAAATAAATGTTTTGAATTTTATCTAATACCTTTTAGTCTTATGAAGATAATTATTTCTCTCCCCCTTGGACATACCAAACAGTAGATCATAATAATAGATTGCTTTATATCTATTTTTATCTATTTATATCTATTGTATTTTTAAATCATCTACTCCTAGCAAGAACTTTTTATCACAAAAAATACATACTTTGAATGCTATTTAGAATTTTTTGCATTGATATACAACAGTACTGTTGGTCCTTAAATTTACTATATTAAGCTGGGTTTGGACAGTAACAAAAGGAAGCGTTTTCCCTTCCTATTTGATGGAGCTCTAGCTCACAGGTAAATCTGGTGTAACAGTTTTTGTGTAAGGCAATTTGGTCCTGAGCCTTTGTTTCTTTTAAGAAGATGAGGGTAGGCAGTGAGAGCCATCTTGCTATACATGATTTCACCTCCTCCTACCCATTCTGCTAGCCTGTTTCTGGTGAACATGGCACTTCCTTGCATTTTCTCAATTATCTGGGTCTCTCTCACCTCCCCCAATATCAATTATTTATTTTTATAGTGTGTCTGTTTTTTTCCTTTTTAAAGTGCAGACCTAGTTCTATTAACCCATTCTCATTTCCTTGCATTATTTTCTCATTCAGTCATATTCCTTTTCATTTTGGCCATTATCTTCAACTGCCCCTTGCTTGTGGTACATTGTGGAGATGCCTATTTGAGTTTACAGAAGATATGAAGCATGTTTCTAAACTTTTCTTCTGTTTCCTATGTTGTCACTTTCAAAGTTGGGGTGTTTCAGTGATTCTTCCTTTCTCTTGGCATCAAAATGTTTTTCAAGGACTCCATATTGTTATTGTTTTTCTGTTGTTTCCTCATTACTCATTTTCAAATAGAAGAGATCTATGCAGGTCTTTAATTTGCTGTCAGACAAGGTAGATGCAGTTTTCTTATAGTTCCTTACATTCTGCTTGTTCACTCTCACACTTCACCTTAGATTTAGTCCCAGAAATTAGGTGGATATTCATATGCAGTCCTTGGCTAAATTTCCAATGCCAAAAATGTAGGACAGGGACTATTTAAGTAGCAGACTGGGAGATCTGTAACACTCTCCTTGACTTTCCATAGGAATGTTCTTAACGATACACACACAGAAAGAGAGAGAAACCTTGCCTGTGTGCTTGAAAAGAAAGAGTAAAAATAGGCCTTCCTGGGAAATTTTTTTACTAGCAGCATTTTCATTGGGGATTTTGTTTTTGTAAGAATAAACTAGTAGTATATATGCTCTATATTCTGAACTAGAAAAGTATTAGTGGCCAAAAGAAGATATAAAGACTTTGAATGACTTCTAGAGACAGCATTTAACATTTGGTTGGAGAGGTCATTCTGATCAGAACATCAGATGACACTTCATGCATAAATGTCAGTGTCCTTCCCTAGCCTTTACCCCTTTGCCACATCAACATCTAATATCTTCCCTTTACTCCCTTACTGCACTAGCATCCACTGCATTTGTTCGCATATTAGGAGAGTACGATTTCCAGGAAGCAAATGCTGAAAATAGTAGATGAGGGGTTGTACATTACATTCTGCATTGTGTTCTGGAACATGCAGTCATATTAGAATAGTGCTATTGATGGAGCAAAAAGAGGAAGAGTCCTTGGGAATGGATGGTTTATGTAACACACACATACACAAACACACACATGCACAAATATAAAACTTTAAAGGCATAATTTGGCCTTCACTTATTAACATTTCCTCCTAAAATGCATTTTTTTTCCTTGAGACCATGCTGTACCAGTGTTAGAAACACTCAAACTTTAGTAGAAAGAGCACATTATACTTCAGTAAATTATAATTCAGTGAAGGAAGTTCTTAGCCTAGCCTAAGAAATCTAAAAATAATAAACATCACATCTTCTAATTTTGTGTGAGAAGTATTTCATTTAATCTCCAACCTCACATTTTCTTCCTATTAAAAGATGATGAAAATATTGAGCTAGATTATTGGCAAGTGATGAGCCAAAATTTAGAAATAATTGCATAGTTCCTTAAATATATAACATTATATAAATGCTATGAGAAGCTCAAAACAATAAGTAATCCATAAAGAGTATTGACTTTCTACTTTCATTATAAAGCTATGTTCCCTCAAGGCTTGAATATTCCATGAAGAATTCCATTAATCTTTTATATATAGAAGACACAATGAAAAACACTGATAATGTTGCATATAAAGCACTTCTTAAAATAAGATTTTTTAAAATTACCTAAATTATATCTAAGCTCATCTTTTCTTATTCAAAAAGCGATGGTAAGTGCAAAAGATCAATTATTTTTTCTCATAGTATAATCTAGTTTTAGTTTAATGCATTTTAGTGACAGATGAACTCACCCTGATCTATTATATATCATACTTTTATATTGTCATCCAAAAGTAAAATAGGCAAGTATAAGCTTTTAGTAAGTGGGTTTTATAAAGCACACTGGTCATGTCAGCAATTTCAGTTACTCTCTTTTACCTCCTCTTCATCATTCCCAGTTCTTCACAATTTTCAGTTATAACTTATGGATGCATTTACTCATTGGTTTCCTTTGTTGGGATTCTTTTAGCCATGTGGAAAAAAATTTCTGTGGTCTGGTTTATATGATGAATTTGAGGATGGAGGTTACTGTGTGGCTTTTAAGCAGTAAAACTGAAACAAGTTTTTCTGCATCAGGTATTGATATGTTTCTGTTTCTATATTATAAATATTATTATCCATTTATTTACTTATGTGAATATACATTGAGACAATGATGCCCTAGACAATCAGGAGTGGACAGCTGCCAATATGTTTTAATTTAAATTATAAATGATGACCTTAAAATAAAGAAAATGCAAACATCCAAAGAAACATTATTTTAATTCTACAGAGATTTTTTTGTCTTCTATAGAAAAAGTAAATACTACGTACTGAGGGAGTTTTAGCATTCCATGTTAAAAGAGAATTCTACATCATACCATACAAAAGCAAATTTTTCTTAGCTGAAAAATTAAAAACTGAAAGATGAAATTTTAAAAACATTTTAGAATAAAATATAGAAGATTTTTTGTAACGTTTTGGAGAAGGAAAGCATATTAAAATAAATGTCATACAGTCAAAGAACAGTTCTAAAGCTAGATTATATTTAAATCTCATCTATTGCTATAAACTTGGGTAATTAAGTTTTGGGGGTTTTTTTGCTTCAACTTCCTAATCTGTAAAATAGAGGCAACAATCTTATCTACCTCTGAGTGTTGTTATGAGGATAAAATTTGCTTAACTCATAAAGCAATTAGAACAATACCTGCAACATAGCAGGACTGTGGATCAATTGGCACCCAGATTGAGGACAGCAGTTGGTCACAGTGATGTTCTTATTATGGTCAAGGATGGAAGTACTCCAAAGCATACACAGACGCAAGGGTTTTGCCTCTTAAGCCCTAGATATATCACCTATTCCATTTGCTGAAACAAGTCACATGGCCAAGCACAACTTCCACGTGTTGGGGAAATATACACTTGCCATGTAATGAATGGGGTAAAGAATGAATATTTTGGAAATATTATCAAATATACTATGCTCATTAAAGTCACCACTTGCAAGATTGGTTCTTTGAGGTTTGGTCATATAGAACTGTGATGTGGCACGGCTGTTTCAGTAAAAAATGAAGATTTTTACACATAGGCTTCTTTTGGAAGAGTTTAAAAGACAGAAGCGTGGAATCACCTGCATTTGAGGAAATGGAGCATAAGGGATTTTAAGGAGTGTAACTTTGATCTATGCGTACCCTTCACAGTTTTCAAGAAAGGCAAATAAGGTAAAGAGTTATTTTGAAAGTATTTTTTGCTTGCTGTTTCTTTGATTATGCCATCAATCTGGGCCAGGAGTATGTGAACAGTAGCTTACTACACACAAAGTGCGACCAAGTCACCACAATCCCAATAAGCTTTTAAAAAGAATTTACAAAGTAACAGTTTAAATACCTTACCCATTTTGCCATGCAGATTCATCGTGCATTCATAAAGTTGAGCATCTCTGTTTTCTCCCCATATGACTGGGCTGGAATTCTGAGAATTATCTTTTCCACGATCCCTTGCCAGAGGCATCCATTTAAAATTCTGTCATGCAGAAGTTTTTTTCTGTCAATGGTAGGCAAACGCAGGAGCTTTAACCAAAGTGCAAATCTCCCACCTCTGCCTGTGGCAGCTGTGATTACCAGGGACATAGGTTACCATGGTTCCTGGCCTTGGTGACAGTAGCAGCTTCCTAGTTTTCTGAAGCCTAGTGATGAACCTCAGAGCCAGAGTAGCCTTTCCTGACTTTTTCCTCCAGCTATTTCAATGAACATGTAAGCACTTAATTTCCTGTAATAAATCTCTTCCTGTTAGAAATACTTACAGTGATTTCTGTTTTCCTTCTCTGAACACGAACTGATAGAGCATTTTTCATGTTGATTGACCATTTATATTTCCTTGTTCACCAAATGCCTGTTCATAATCATTGCCCATTTTTTATCCTATTGTGCTTTAAAATTAATTTTAGAAATAGTAACGTTTCATTCCTTTTGTGCTACTCCTTTTTCCTGGCTTTTTTTTTAGCTTTGGTAACGATTTCTTGTCACACTGAAATTTTCATTTTTATGTATTCAAATCAGGTATTGTTTTTCTCTATGGCTCCTGATTTCCTCTAAATGCTTAGAAAGATCTTCCTCACTCCACGTTATAACTATACTTACCTATATTATTTTTCATACTTAGTTACTTTATTTTTTGTTGTTTATCTTTACTAAATTTGGAACTTATTTTTATGTGTATAATAAAATAGGGTTATACATTTATTTTCCTCTAATTTGAGAGCCAGTTGTCCTACAAAAATAATTTTTAAATACTTTCTTTCCCCTTTCTCATATGAATTTTTAAAATTTGTACTTGAATTTTTTTTTTTTTTTTTTTTGCGGTACGGGGGCCTCTCCCATTGCGGAGCACCGGCTCCCGGCGCGCAGG
>NC_041217.1:96971651-96983845 GCF_002837175.3 Physeter macrocephalus
GAGCACAGGCTCCGGACGCGCAGGCTCAGTGGCCATGGCTCACGGGCCCAGCCACTCCGCGGCATGTGGCATCCTCCCGGACTGGGGCGCAAACCCGTGTCCCCCGCATCGGCAGGCGGACTCCCAACCACTGTGCCACCAGGGAAGCCCTGTACTTGAATTTTTTTAACATGTAAACATTATTAGGACTTCTCTTTCACTGATATTTCTGTGTACTATTTGTTCACTACTTTATTTTTTTGATCATCATTGCTTTTTAATAAGATTTATTCTCTGATAAGGCAATTTCCTTGAAAATTCTCACATCTATGCTTTCCTATGAACTTTAGAATATTTTTTTTCCAGTTTGTCAAGCATTACATCTAATGTAATTTAATTTCATTAAATATGCATAAATAGACAAATACACATAAGTTTGGAAAGGATTGGTATTTTAAGGCTCTTAGATCAAATACTGGAACATAGAATGTTTCTGCATTTATTCAGATTATATTGTATATCTTTCAATAAAATTATAGTTTTCTTCAATAACTTGTATTTTTATTACTAAAACACCTGTATATGGTACACCATATTCCATTCAATTAGATATTACTAATCACTAAAATATTGACATGACTTATTTACTTATCCATATATTTCATTGTCTTCTCATATAATAATTAAGGAATCCAATGATTCATTACTTGAGGAGTTGCCATATACTTGTCTGTGAATATACCCATTTTTTTCAGACGCCATAAGACAATTTTTCAAGCATCTGAACCAAGAGATCCTTATGTGCCTGCAACTTTTTTTTTTTAATCTTTTTTATTTTTGGCTGTGTTGGGTGTTCATTGCTGCGCACAGGCCTTCTCTCGTTGTGGCAAGCAGGGGCTACTCCTCATTGCGGTGCGTGAGCTTCTCATTGTGGTGTCTTCTCATTGCAAAGCACAGGCTCTAGGCGCGCTGGCTTTAGTAGTTGTGGCTCGCGAGCTCAAGAGGGCAGGCTCAGTAGTTGTGGCACACGGGCTTAGTTGCTCCGTGGCATGTGGGATCTTCCCAGACCGGGGATCGAACCCATGTCCCATGCATTGGCAGGTGGATTCTTAACCACTGCGCCACCAGGGAAGTCCAGTGCCTGCAACTTTTATAACCATTTTATCCAGTATATTAAGATGCAAAATAGTTGTCATGTTAAATGTTATACAATGTAGAAATTTGAATACTGAATTATAAAGATCATATTTATATGTGCTCATAAGCAGTGATCACCTGTTATGAATATTAGCATATAAAATGATTTGTATACTATAAATCATCTATATGTGATTTTTTTCCCACAAGATTACTAGATGCTAGTGCAATTATTGCTTAGCATCATCAAAACCTCTGCAGAAGATTGGCAAAACAGACCTAAATTAGAAAAATTTATTTCAAAATAGAAGACAGCTTACTAAGGGCATTAAGAGACCTTAGTTTGTTCTCTTCTACCTTGATGTCTCCAGTTATAGGCAGAGAGAGACCATCTTTTTTCATCTATAGGGAAAGAGAATAGTTTTCCCAGAAGTGGAGTATTCTACTATGAAAATCAGCTTCAGGACAAACAACAGCATATGAGAGCAATACTTCTTCGTGTGTTGTAGTTTATAACATGTAGAAGGAAATGTTGAGCAACAACACAAAGGCTGGAAGGGAAAAATGAAGTGATATTATTGTAAGGAATATATGCTCAAGGTAAAATGGAATGTTACTTAGAAGCAGATCAGTTAAAGATGTACTCCATAAATGCTGATGCAACCACTAAACTAACAAAACACGATGTTATAACTAATAAGTAACAAAGAAGATGAAATAATAAAAAATACTCAATCCAAAAGAAGGAAAAAGGAGAGCCACCCAGTCTATGGTGTTTTGTTATGGCAGCCTGAGCAGACTAAGGTAGGTATCTTCAAAAAACCTACAGATAACATCCTACTTAATGGTTAAGTGAGTGAGTTATTTTCCCCTTAGACATGTAATGAAGCAAGAATTTCTGCTCTCATCATCCCTGCTAAGCATTGTTCTGGAGGTTCTAGCCTATGAAATAGGCAATAAAAGAAATAAAAGGCATCCAGATTGTAACAAAAGAAGTAAATCAGTCTTTATCCACAGACAACATGATCACGTATGCAGAAGATTCTATGGAATCTACAAAAAAATTAACTACAACTAATACATCAGTTTAGCAAGATTGCAGGATACCAGGTCAATAAATAAAAATTAGTTGTATCATGGTAATTTTCAATTTCCCTCATATCTTCTACATTTACTAATTAGAATTTTTCTGAAAAGAACAGTTGTCTCTTCTCACTCATTTATTCAGTCAATAGTTTATTTATTTTAGTATGAAATCGTGAATATTTATTTTATAATTTGGGTTGTAATCCAATACTATGTTATTTTTTGTTGTTGTTCCTCAAATTGTTCCAGCTTTGGACACTGAGGGGCTCTTCTTGGTTGGCGAGTCTCCATTCCTCCCTCCCTCCCTCCTCCATCCTTTCTTTTCCTTTCTCTTTCTTTTTCTTCCTCCCTCCCTCCCTTCTTTCCTTCTTTCTTTCCTTGCTTCCTTTTTTACTTATTTTTTTTCATTTTTGGAGTTCTTTCCTTTTTGACACCACACAATGCTTCAGGCTCACCTTTTCTTTTCCCAGCTCAAGGCCAATATTCAACCACTTCACAAGAATCCCTAATACTTTTTATTAAAAAAATGGTACTTAGAAATCAAAATCTTAAAATTAATATGCTCCTTTCTCCAAAGACTCTAATGCAACATTACATTAGAGTAATATATTTAGTATACATTAGGAACATCAAGGGGTTCCTTATAGCCTGCCACCTTGATTATTTGTTACTTCTTGTAACAGTGAGAAACCTGGTTGTCATTATCTACAATATATTTACTTATTTCTTCAGCCTTGTTATACATGTAGCATAGTTTCAGATTTACTAACCCATACGCTGTGAGAAACAATTTTACCAATTAAAGAGTTTGTGTAGTTCTTTTTGTCTTTAGCATTACAATATCTACTTAAAGTACTGTTTTACAGCATTACAAAGGTCAGCTCCTTTCTTTCACATCCTCTTCAGTGTGGTTGTGTCGTACATTTGTAATACAGTTAGATTCATGTAGCGCCAACTATATTCCGTTTGGGATCCTTTTAACATCATGGTTGATTATTTTTTCAATCGCATACAGTAAACATCACTCTTTTTTGGTGTACAGTTCTATGGGTTTTGACAAATGTATAATCCTGTATTTACCATACAGAATATTTCTATCACCGTCAAAATTTTCTTGTGTGCTCCTTTATAATCAACTCTTCCCTCTATTCTGCATCTGTTTTCTGTCTTTATAGTTTTGTTTTTCACAGAATGTCATATATACATGTAGACTATTTAGCTGGCTTCTTTCATTTAGCAAAATGCACTTAAGATTTATCCATGTTGTTACTTGAAGCAGTAGTTAATTAATTTTGGTTGCTAAGTAGTATTCTATCATATTGGTATAACTGTTGAACCACTCACCCATTAAAGGGCAATTGCATGTTTTCAGGTTTTGGTGATTATGAATAAAGTTGCTATAAACATTCTCATACAGATTTTGTGTGAACAAAATATTTTAACTCACTTGGCTAAATATCTAGCAACAGGGTTGGTGGGTTTGTATGGTAAGTATATGTTTAACTTTATAAGAAACTGCCAAATCATTTTTAATTTTGATTAAATCCAAAATATTAGTTTTGTGGATTGTGTTTCTAGTGTCATATCTAAGAACTGTTTACAAAACCCAAGATCAGGTAGACTTTTTCTAGAAATTTTAGAGTTTTATATTTCACTGTTACATCTATAACTCCATTTTAGTTAATTTTTGTGTTAGATGTGACAATTAGATCAGGTTCACTTTTTTTGCATATGGTCATCTGATTACTCCAGAACCTTTCTTTGGAAAGACTTTGCTTTCTCCTTTGAATTGCCTTTGTACCTATGTCAAAAATCAGTTGACTGTATTGTGTGGGTCTATTTCTAGGCTTTCCATTCTGTTCCATTGATCTGTGTGTCTATTCACCAGTACCATATTCTTTTCTTCATTACTGTAGTTTACATGTAGTCTTGAAATCAGGTAGTGTGAGTCTTCTATTTTGATCTTTTTCAGAATTGTTTTGACTATTCTGTTCCTTTGTCTTTCTGTTTAAATTTTATACGCAACTTGTAAATATTAAAAAAACACACACACCTGTGGTTTTGATTAGAATTACATTGAATCTATATATTAAATGGAGAAGGATTTACATAAGAGCAATACTGTATCCTCAATCCATAATCACAGTATGCCTCTCCATTTATTTAGGTCTTCTTTAATTTCTTTCATCAATGATTTTTTACTTTTCAGCATATAGATTTAGTATGAATTTTGTTAGCTTTGTTCCCAGTGATTTCATATTATAGAATGCTACTATAAATGCTATTTTTTAAATTGTAAATTCCAATTTTGCTGGTAATTAAGAATATGATTGACTTCTGTATGTTTTTCTTGTATCCCAAGACCATTCTTAAAAATGCTCTTTAGTTCCAGAAGATGTTATGTAGACTCTTTTGGGTTTTCTACGTATATAATCATATATTTAAACATGGCAATTGTTTGGGTAGCTAAAAAGTAAGAAACAGTACTATGTCTTCCAAATAATTTAGATTTTAAAGAGAGATTACCCTATTTAAAAAAGTAAAATATATACAAAATTCTAATCATGATAAAACTGTAGCCTAACTGATGTTTTTAAGCATATCTAAAGAAAATGTTCATAGATATGGCATTTAGAACAAATAAGCCAAGAGAGCAGACAGAGTTTTGACATTTATAGGTTAGTAATTAAACAATCAGCACATTTCAGGGAAGATGGACACTGAATCTTAAGGACAATGAATAAGGTTTCTGGTGTGGACAGGAATGATTCATCCTATCTGAACTTGGCCTGGATGAAATTAACCTCTATTTGTCTGATTTCATTTCCTCCAAGCATCCTATTGATTATCATTTGGTTTCAGGTTCTGAAGTCAGAGTGCTTTGGTTCAATTCAGCCCCAGCATTCAATAGTTAGGTGCAGGCTTTTTAATATCTTTGAGCTCCATTTTCCTCATTTGTAAAATGAAGCTAAGAATAGTACTTACTTCCTAGGATTGATGCGAGAATTAAATAAGATAATACAGTTTGGTATGCTAATGTGGGCATCTCATAAGTAAAACGGACATGGCAGATATCTGAGTTTTCATTGTTCTTACAGGCATCCCAAACTGGCATCTCTCTCAAGAAGATGGCCAGATGAGAGACCCCAGCAGCCAGAGGCAGTGGAGTGTACCAAAGGCTGTGGGAACATAGGGGGCTAGAGATGAATACATCTTTTACATGAGGGAATTGAGCAGTGGCAATTAGCCTCTTCTCGTGGGGCTTCCCAGATGACTCAGGGAGAAGCAAGTGGGCACCCACTTGTGCCCAGGACATCATCAACTAAGAGTGGACTATAATAGCTAGTAAGACTTAACCTTTCTGTAATATATGGCTACCCAGGAAGACTTTTGCTAGAAAGACTTATGCCTCTTGTCTTTTCCTGATCCTGGAGATGCTGGAAGGAGGAGAGGTATTATGGGGCAAGAGAACTGAAAATGTCCTCCACCTGGCACTTCCTTTTCACTTGATACCTTGCAGGTAGTGACAGTGAGAAGGTGAACACCGAATTATCTATGAGATACAATCAACTGGATTTTTAATATCTGAAAATGAATGCATAGCTATATATTCTGCCCAATATGTCTTAAGAGACCAAAAAGGAAAAGTAAACAGAGCAGGTTTTGAAGAAAAAATAAAACATTTTCATATTTGTATTCTACAGAAAACAGACTGTGCAATTAACAGGTTTTTGTAGCTGGGAACAATTTCTTCCTAATTGGGAACTCTTTTTTTTTTTAACTTACTTTTTCATGTCAAGAAAAATGTTTTATTTTTCCTTTCATCATTTTAATGAAGTGTTGAAAGAATATATGTAGGATATGAAGCATAATAATAAAACTAACAGCACAAACCAAGCTGCAACTTAAGAACTAGAGGTGACAAATATTTCCTACTAAGTGCTCTCTCCCTATCGTGTATACCTGTTTCCACTCTAGAAGCAATCACTCTCTTCAATTTGTGTTTATTTTTTGTGTAGCAGATACTGTCCGTGCCCCACCTTCATACTCTTGGCACTCGCCATTCTTGTAAATGCAGATGGATTCTTACTGCCAGTGTCTGCAGCTCTCTGCCTAGGGGATTTCTCTGGAGTGGATAAGGTAGGCTAGAAGTTCCAGAGAACTTGCTTTTTGTTCTTTTTTAGTATGTTTGAACACATGCACATACATACACACACACACACACACATACACACACCTCTAAGCAATATATTGTTCAGTCTTGTGTTATCATAAATGTGATATCACACGTTATATAGTTTTCTGAGACTTGCTTTTTTCATTCAACATGATGTTTCCAAAATTCATCTGTTTTGTGTATACCTGTAGTTCATTCATTTTATGACTATGTATACTGTCTTGTGACTACAACTTGAATCAACATAATTTTTAAAATTCATTCTCCCATTGATGGATATTTGGGTTGCTTCCATATTCTTTCTATAATGAATAGTGCAAGACTCTCAGGGAACCTGTGCAAAAATTATTGTATGATAGTTCATGGGAATGTTCATTCCAAATTGCATTCCAAAGTGGTTGTAGCAACTTACATTCCCTCTGGCATAAGAATTCCCATTGAAACAAATTCTCTGCAACATCTGATCTTGACATTTCTTCACTGATTTGTAGTGCTGCCTTCATTGTATGTGAAGTTATCATCATGTATGGATCCATCTGGACTCATTGGAATAGTCATTAGCTCATTTATCTGTTATTGAGCCAATGGCATGTTACATTTATACTATATTTTGTAGACTATCCTAGTATATCTGGTAGAACAAGTTCCCCTCTTTTGTTTGTAAAGGTTGACTTTACTATTTGTGGATCATTTCTTTTTTTCAAAATCATTCCTCAATAAAATATAAAATTTTTTGCGGGCTTCCCTGGTGGCGCAGTGGTTGAGAATCTGCCTGCCGATGCAGGGGACACGGGTTCGTACCCCGGTCCGGGAAGATCCCACGTGCCGCGGAGCGGCTAGGCCCGTGAGCCATGGCCGCTGAGCCTGCATGTCCGGAGCCTGTGCTCCGCAATGCGAGAGGCCACAACATTAAGAGGCCCGCGTACCACAAAATAAATAAATAAATAAATAAAAATAAAACTTTTTGTTTGTGGTTTCCTTGAATATTTATGTTAATTTAGAGAGTAGTGACTTTTTATAGTATTGAGACATATCATCCAAGAGCATGGAATGCCTCTCTCTTTATTCAGATCATTTTCTATGTTACTTTGAGTTCTAAGTTTTGTCCATAGACATCTTGTGTATTCTTCTAAAGGAATTCCTAGGCGCTTTACTGTCTTTGTTACTATTGTGAAAGTTATCCTCTTAAGGTTAATTTGGCTATTGTAGTAGAGAACCAAATCTCTCATAAGTAGATATTCACATCACCTGCAAATTATGGCAGTGTTATGTGTTACCTCCTAATGCTTATCTTCTTTATTTCTTTTTATTTCTTTGTAGTCTTTACCAGAACTTCCAATATTACAGTAAACATGAGCAGTGTTAGTAGATCTTCTTGTCTAGTTCCTATCTTAAAGGGAATGCATTAAAAGTGTTTTCATTTCTTACAAGGTTTACTGTAGATCTTGGTATATACCTTTGACCAAGTTAAAGATAGTTCTCTTTTATTCCTAATTTGCTAATGTCTCTTGTGAAAAATAAAGCTTGCCTTTTATCAAATGCCTTTCTAGCTCAGTTGTGAAAATTACATATTTTTTCCCTTTAGACTATTAATGTCACAAATTATAATTGATAGATGAAATTCAATTTATTTTATAATTATAAGACTATTCATTGGATATGATGAGAGAGAAATATGATGTCTAGAGCTGCTATAGCTTGGGCAAAGACCTTGTCTGAGAATGAAGCCAACACACAGAAAAAAGCAGAACAAAACTAAGAGATGGAGAAAACCGGGTCCTGGCAATATGCATTGTGGCATCAACCAACATGTGAACTCAGCGGTCTCCTAAACGTTCATTTGGAAAGCCAATAAATTCTCTAAAACCACTTTGAGGTTGCTTTTTCCTGCTATGTACTTGATTTGAACACATTACTCACATAATTCAAGGTCTGATTTTTTAAGTGACTAACATTTATAAAATTGCCGATTCTATCTTTATGATTTGAATGACTCCTTTTATGTAACATCAATTTGCAAAAATTTATGAATCTGTTCCTTAACACTAATCCACTTCTTTGTCTATTTTGTCTCTTTCTAAACCAATAGTATTCTCATTTTTTAACATTTATATTGCTTTTTAATTATATTTATTTTTGAATGGTTCAAAGTCAGAAAGTTTAGAACAGTGTACATTAAAAACTCTCCTCCCGACTCCTGACTCTCAATCACAGTATTTCCCATTCAGATCGCCCAGTTTGATAGATTTCCTGTATATCCTCCCTGAGAACTTTAAGCATACACAAGCAAATATATTATAAGCCAAAAAAGTAGTGTACTATAAAAATTGATCTGTACCTTTAAAATAGTGAATCTTACAGATTATTCCACTTCAGGATATAATGCACATTTTCATTATTTTTATAGCTGGGTAGTATTCTGTTGAATGAATATAGCCTCTTTTGTTTTACCAATCCTCTATTGACATTTCTTTTTTTTTTTTTTTAGTATTACAAATAGTTAAGGATTGAAAACCTTGTGCACATATCATGTTGAATATGGGTGTATGTAACTCTAGTACACATTCTTTGTTGTGAAAATACTGAGTCAGAAGGTGTGTATATATATATATATATATATATATAAGTACATATATATACAAATTTTTAATTTTTGGAAAAATATTGTGAAATTGCCTTGGCTTAAAAATTATGCATTTCAAGTGGTAATATGTTTGAAAATATCTATTTTTCCACAGCCTATTATCAAAATATTTTATACTGGTGAATGAAAAGTGGTATCCACTATTTTAAAATCAACCTTATTGAGATATAATTTACATATGACAAAACACACCCATTTTAAATGTACACTTCAATATGCTTTGACAAATTTATACACCTGTATAACTACCTCCACAATTAAGAGAAAAAAATTTTTATCACCCTAAATGTTCCTTTGAGCCCCATGCAAGTGATTCCCATACCCATCCTTAGTACCTGGAGGTCATTGGTCAGCTTTGTGTTGCTATATATTATATATGCTGTTTGTCAAGTTTCACATGAGTGGAATTGTACAGTATGTACTCCTTTGTGCCCAGATTCAGTCATGTTTTTGTGTGTATCAGTAGTCTATTATTTTTTTATTGCTGAGTAGTATTTCATTGTAAAAATACAATTCATTTATCAATACACCTATTAATGAATATGAGTTATTTTTAGTTTTGGATATTTGAATAAAGTTACTATCAACATTGATGTACAAATTTTTATGTGTACATATGTTTTCCATTCTTTGGGGTAGATACTTAAAAGTGGAATCTCTGGGTCAAACTTTATAAGAGATTGCCAACTGGAGCAAACTGGTCGTAAAATTTTGCATTCCTATCACTAATACAGAGAATTCTGTTTGCTCTGCATTCTTTCTAACACTTGATATCATCAGTCATTTACATTTTTGCCATTTTAGTGAGTCTATAATGCTATCTTATTACAGTTTTAATTTGCATTTCTCTGATGATGCAGGATGTTGAGCATCTTTACATATACTCATTAACCACTCTTACATCTTCTTTTCTGAATTTCTATTCAATCTTTTGCTCAAACAAATTTAGTTGTTTGTTTGTTACAGAGTTGTAGGAGTTTATAACTATACCTATATCTGTATCTATTATCTAGCTATCATTTATCATCATCTATTATCAATCATCTATCTATATAGTTTGGATACAAGCCTTTTGTCAGATAAATGTACAACTTTCTGCCAGTTTGTGGCTCACCTTTTCATTTTTTAAACAATGTCTTTTGAAGAGCAGAAGTTTTTCATTTTGATTAATACAAATTTATCACTGTGTAAAAGTGTGTTTATTTGTTTTAGCTGAGAAATCTCTGCATGTCCCAAAATAATGAAGATTTTACCCTATGTTTCCTCCTAGGTTCTTTATACTATTGGCTTTTATGTTCATGTCTGTGAATCTTTTTGAATTATTTTTTTGCATGTGGAGGGAGGTAAGGTTCATCTAAATCAAGTTTATTTTCTTACATGTAGATATGTAATTTTTCCAGGCCCATTTCTTGAAAACATTCTCTATTACCCATAAATTACATTTTCATCTTAAAAAAAATAATTGACCATACATTTGTAGACATACTTATGAACTCTCAATTCAATTCCATTGGATTATATACCTGTCTTCACAACAGTATCATGCTATCTTGATTGCTGTAGTTGTACAGTGAATCTTGAAATTAGGTGGTGTAACTCCTCCAAATATTTTCTGCTTTTTCAAAATTGTTTTACCTATATAGGTTCTTTTGATTCCAATACAGATTTTAAATTCATCTTGTCAATTTCTATTAAAAAGCTTGCTGGGATTTTTTGATCAAGATTGTGTTAAATCTCTTGGTCAGTTTGGGGAGACTTAAAGTTCTAAAAAGCTGAGTCATCCAGTCTATGAATAGGATATAACTCTTCACTTATTTCATCCTCTTCTTTGCCATGTTTTACAGTTGTTCTTGTGTATATCTTGTATATATTGTTCCCCAGAAGATATTTATGTTTTTTTGATGATGTTGTAAATGGTAGTCTTTAAATTTCAATTTCCATTTTTTTATTAGTAATACAGAAATGCAATGCATTTTGTGTCTTAAGCCTAGTATCCTGTGACCTTAAGGATAAAGAGATTTCTACACCTTCCTTTCCAATTTGTATGCATCTTTTTGTATTCTTACATATTACACTAAATAAGACTTCTTTGTTCCTAACATTAAGAGGAAAACATCCAGTGTTTCACTATTAATTATGAGGTTAGAGAAAGATTTGACACAAAACCGCATATCCAATTGAAGATGCTCTCTCTTTTTTTTTTTACAGCCAGTTTTTATTAGTTATTTATTTTATACATATTAATGTATATATGTCAACCCCAATCTCCCAGTTCATCCCACCACCACCACCCCCCTGCTCTCCCCGCTGGTGTCCATATGTTTGTTCTCTACATGTGTGTCTCTATTTCTGGATTGCAAACGGTTCTTCTATAACATTTTACTAGATTCCGCATATATGTGTTAATATACGATATTTGTTTTTCTCTTTCTGACATACTTCACTCTGTATGACAGGCTCTAGGTCCATCCATGTCTCTACAAATGACCCAATTTCATTCATTTTTATGGCTGAGTAATATTCCATTGTATATATGTACCACAACTTCTTTATCCATTCAGCTGTCAATGGGCATTTAGGTTGCTTCCATGACCTGGCTATTGTAAATAGTGCTGCAAGGAACATTGGGGTGCATGTGTCTTTCTGAATATGGTTTGCTCTGGATATATGCCCAGTAGTGGGATTGCTGGGTCAAATGGTAATTCTATTTTTAGTTTTTTGAGTTTTTTTTAAATAAATTTATTGATTTTATTTATTCTCTTTTTTGGCTGTGTTGTGTCTTCGTTGCTGCATGCAGGCTTTCTCTAGTTGTGGCGAGCAGGGGCTACTCTTCGCTGCGGTGCGCTGGCTTCTCATTGTGGCACACAAGCACAGTAGTTGTGGCTCATGGGCTCTAGAGTGCAGGCTCAGAAGTTGTGGCGCAAGGGCTTAGTTGCTCTGTGGCATGTGGGATCTTCCAGGACCAGGACTCGAACCTGTGTCCCCTGCACTGGCAGGTGGATTCTTAACCACTGTGCCACCAGGGAAGCCCTATTTTTAGTTTTTTAAGGAACCTCCATACTGTTCTCCATAGTGGCTGTATCCATTTACATTCCCACCAACAGTGCAAGAGGGTTCCCTTTTCTCCACACCCTCTCCAGGATTTATTGTTTGTAGATTTTTTTTTTCTTT
>NC_041217.1:96983889-96986026 GCF_002837175.3 Physeter macrocephalus
TGTGGGATCTTCCTGGACCGGGGCACGAACCCATGTCCCCTGCATCAGCAGGCGGACTCTCAACCACTGCGCCACCAGGGAAGCCACTGTTTGTAGATTTTTTGATGAGGGCCATTATGACTGGTGTGAGGTCATACCTCATTGTAGTTTTGATTTGCATTTCTTCATTTGCAAACATTTACTCCCATTCTGAGGGTGTCTTTTTGTCTTGTTTATGGTTTCCTTGGCTGTACAAAAGTTTTTAAGTTTCATTAGGTCCCATTTGTTTATTTTTGTTTTTATTTCCATTCCTCTAGGAGGTGGGTCAAAAAGGATCTTGCTGTGATTTATGTCATAGAGTGCTCTGCCTATGTTTTCCTCTCAGAGTTTTATAGTGTCTAGCCTTACATTTAGGTCTTTAATCCATTTTGAATTTATTTTTGTATACAGTGTTAGGAAGTGTTCTAATTTCATTCTTTTACATGTAGCTGTCCAGTTTTCCCAGCATAACTTACTGAAGAAGCTGTCTTTTCTCCATTGTATATTATTGCTTCCTTTATCAAAGATAACGTGACCATATGTGCATAGGTTTATCTCTGGGCTGTCTATCCTGTTCCATTGCTCTATATTTCTGTTTTTGTGCCAGTACCATATTATCTTACTTACTGTAGCTTTGTAGTATAGTCTGAAGTCAGGGAGTGTGATTCCTCCAGCTCCATTTTTCTTTCTCAAGATTGCATTGGCTATTCGGGACTTTTGTGTTTCCATACATAATGTGAAATTTTTTGTTCTAGTTCTCTGAAAAATGCCATCGGTAGTTTGATACGAATTGCTTTGAATCTGTAGATTGCTTTGGGTAGTAGAGTCATTTTTACAATGTTGATTCTTCCAATCCAGGAACATGGTATATCTCTCCATCTGTTTGTATCATCTTTAATTTCTTTCATCAGTGTCTTATACTTTTCTACATATAGATCTTTTCTCTCCTTAGGTAGGTTTATTCCTAGGTATTTTATTCTTTTTGCTGCAGTGGTAAAGGGGAGTGTTTCCTTAATTTCTCTTTCAGGTTTTTCATCATTAGTGTATAAGAATGCAAGAGGTTTCTGTGCATTAATTTTGTATCCTGCTACTCTATGAAATTCATTGGTTAACTCTAGTAGTTGTTTGATAGCATCTTTAGGATTCTCTGTGTATAGTATCATGTCATTTGCAACCAGTGACAGCTTTACTTCTTCTTTTATGATTTGGATTCCTTTTATTTCTTTTTTTTCTCTGATTGCTTTGGCTAAAACTTCCAAAACTATGTTGAATAATAGTGGTGAGAGTGGGCAACCTTTTCTTGTTCCTGATCTTAGTGGAAATGGTTTCAGTTTTTCACCATTGAGAATGATGTTGGCTGTGGGTTTGTCATATATGGCCTTTATTATGTTGAGGTAAGTTCCCTCTATGCCTACTTTCTGGAGGGTTTTTATCATAAATGGGTATTGAATTTTGTCCAAAGATTTTTCTGCATCTATTGAGATGATCCTATGGTTTTTCTCCTTCAATTTGTTAATATGGTGTATTACACTGATTGATTTACCTATATTGAAGAATCCTTGCATTCCTGGAATAAACCCCACTTGATCATGGTGTATGATCCTTTTAATGTGCTGTTGGATTCTGTTTGCTAGTATTTTATTGAGGATTTTTGCATCTATGCTCATCAGTGATATTGGCCTGTAGTTTTCTTTCTTTGTGACGTCTTTGTCTGGTTTTGGTATCAGGGTGATGCTGGCCTCATAGAATGAGTTTGGGAGTGTTCCTCCCTCTGCTATCTTTTGGAAGAGTTTGAGAAGGATAGGTGTTAGCTCTTCTCTAAATGTTTGATAGAATTCGCCTGTGAAGCCATCTGGTCCTGGGCCTTTATTTGTTGGAATATTTTTAATCACATTCTCAATTTCAGTGCTTGTGATTGTTCTCTTTATATTTTCTATTTCTTCCTGGTTCAGTCTCAGAAGGTTGTGCTTTTCTAAGAATTTGTCCATTTCTTCCAGGTTGTCCAATTTATTGGCATAGAGTTGCTTGTAGTAATCTCTCACGATCCTTTGTATTTCTGCAGTGCCAATTGTTACTTCTCCTTTTTCATTTCTAATTCTATTGATTTGAGTCTTTTCCC
>NC_041217.1:96986118-96986414 GCF_002837175.3 Physeter macrocephalus
AACACTGGCCTTTTTTTTTTTTGGTTCTTCTTTCTCTAATTGCTTTAGGTATAAGTTTAGCTTATTTATTTGAGATGTTTCTTTTCTCTTGAGGTGGGATTGTATTGCTCTAAACCACCCTCTTAGAACTGCTTTTGCTGCGTCCCATAGGTTTTGGGTCATCGTGTTTTCATTCTCATTTGTTTCTAGGTATTTTTTGATTTCCTCTTTGACTTCTACAGTGATCTCCTGGTTATTAAGTAGTGTATTGTTTAGCCTCCATGTGTTTGTATTTTTTACAGATTTTTTTTTGTAAC
>NC_041217.1:96987200-97048083 GCF_002837175.3 Physeter macrocephalus
CTGTATGTGTCCCTAGGTCTGAAGTGGGTCTCTTATAGACAGCATATATTTGGGTTTTGTTTTTGTATCCATTCAGCAAGCCTGTGTCTTTTGGTTCGAGCATTTAATTGATTCACATTTAAGGTAATTATTGATATGTATGTTCCTATGACCATTTTCTTAATTGTTTTGGGTTTGTTTTTGTAGGTCCTTTTCTGCTCTTGTGTTTCCCACTTAGAGAAGTTCCTTTAGCATTTGTTGTAAAGCTGGTTTGGTGGTGCTGAATTCTCTTAGCTTTTGTTTGTCTGTAAAGCTGTTGATTTCTCCATCAAATCTGAATGAGATGCTTGCTGGGTAGAGTAATCTTGGTTGTAGGTTCTTCCCTTTCACCACTTTTAATATATCAAGCCACTCCCTTCTGGCTTGTAGAGTTTCTGCTGACAAATCAGCTATTAACCTTTTGGGAATTCCCTTTTATGTTATTTCTCGTTTTTCCCTTGTTGCTTTTAATAATTTTTCTTTGTCCTTAATTTTTGTCCATTTGATTACTATGTGTCGTGGCATGTTTCTCCTTGGGTTTATCCTGCCTGGGACTCTTCGCTTCCTGGGCTTGGGTGGCTGTTTCCTTTCCCATGTTAGGGAAGTTTTCGACTATAATCTCTTCAAATATTTTCTCGGGTCCTTTCTCTCTCTCTTCTCCTCCTGGGACTCCTATAATGCGAATGTTGGTGCGTTTATTGTTGTCCCAGAGGTCTCTTAGGCTGTCTTCATTTCTTTTCATTCTTTTTTCTTTATTCTGTTCTGCAGCAGTGAATTCCACCATTCTGTCTTCCAGGTCACTTATCCGTTCTTCTGCTATTGATTCCTTCTACTGTATTTTTCACTTCTGTTATTGTTTTGTTCATCTCTGTTTGTTTGTTCTTTAATTCTTCTAGGTCTTTGTTAAACATTTCTTGCATCTTCTAGATCTTTGCCTCCATTCTTTTTCCAAGGTCCTGGATCATCTTCACTATCATTATTCTGAATTCTTTTTCTGGAAGGCTGCCTATCTCCACCTCATTTAGTTGTTTTTCTGGGGTTTTATCTTGTTCCTTCATCTGGTACATAGTCCTCTGCCCTTTCATTTAGTCTATCTTTCTGTGAATGTGGTTTTCATTCCACAGGCTGCAGGATTATAGTTTTCTTGCTTCTGCTGTCTGCCCTCTGGTGGATGAGGCTATCTAAGAGGCTTGTGCAAGCTTCCTGATGGGAGGGACTGGTGGTGGGTAGAGCTGGGTGTTGGTCTGCTGGGCAGAGCTCAGTGAAACTTTAATCCACTTGTCTGCTGATGGGTGAGGCTGAGTTCCCATCCTGTTGGTTGTTTGGCCTTAGGTGACCCAGCACTGGCACCTACAGACTCTTTGGTGGGGCTAGTGGCAGACTCCTGGAGGGCTCATGCCAAGCAGTACTTCCCAGAACTTCTGCTGCCGGTGTCCTTGTCCCCTCAGTGAGGCACAGCCACCACCTGCCTCTGCAGGAGACCCTCCAACAGTAGCAGGTAAGTCTGGTTCAGCCTCCTATGGGGTCACTGCTCCTTCCCCTGGTCCTGACGGGCACACTACTTTGTGTGTGCCCTCCAAGAGTGGAGTCTCTGTTTCCTCACGTCCTGTTGAAGTCCTGCAATCAAATCCCTCTAGCCTTCAAAATATAATTCTCTGGAAATTCCTCCTCCCATTGCTGGACCCCCAGGTTGGGAAGCCTGACGTGGGACTCAGAACTTTCACTCCAGTGGGTGGGCTTCTGTGTTATATTTGTTCTCCGGTTTGTGAGTCACCCACCCAGGGGTTATGGGATTTGATTTTTATTGTAATTGCACCCCTCCTAGCATCTCATTGCAGCTTCTCCTTTGTCTTTGGATGTGGGATATCTTTTTTGGTGAGTTGCAGTGTCTTCCTGTTGATAACTGTTCAGTAGTTAGTTGTGATTCTGGTACTCTCACAAGAGGGAGTGAACACACGTCCTTCTACTCTGCCATCTTGAACTAATCTCGAAGATGCTGCTCCCTCTTGAGATGCTCCCTGTTGTTCCTTTTTATTTCTTTCAAGAACTCATCATCAATGGAAGTCAAATTTTGTTAAATGATTTTCTACATCTTTTGAGATAGTTGTATGTGTTTTCTCCTTATTCTGTTAAAATGGTGGATTATGATTGATTTTTAAATGCTAAACTAACCTTGGGATAACCACCACTTCTGGAATAAATTCCACTTGGTCAAGATTTCTCATACTTATAAATATTGTTGAATGTTATTGCTAATTTTTCTTTAAGTTTTTTTCTTATTGTTGTTCATATGATATATTGGTCTGCTATTCTTTTTCTCTTTCTCTCTGCCTTGTTTTATTTAGTTTTAGTATCAGTGCAATGCATCCTCAATTGTCTCAAAGAGTAAGTATTAATATTTTTATTTTTTAAAGATTTGATATTATTCACCAGTTAAACCATCTGGCTGAAAGTTTTTTTGTAGGAAGCTTTTATATCACAACTCTATTTCTATAACAGAGTTGGGCTTATTCAGATTTTCAATTTCTTTTTGAGACAGTTTTGGTAATTTTTTCTTCAAAGGAAATTTTTTATTCATCTAAGTTCTTGAATTTATTGGTATAAAGTTTTTCATAATTTTTCCTTATTGTCCTTCTGATGTCTGTATGATCTCTAGTGATAACTCCTCTTATGTTCCTCAACTGGTAATTTGTGTTTGCTTTCTCTTTTTTTTCTTCATCAGTCTAGTAAGGTTTTACCAATTTTATTTATAATTTCAAAGAACTGACATGTGGTTTTGCTATTTTTTAAAATTCTTTATCTCTTCTCTATTTTGTTTTCAGATTTCTTTTTTTAGATTCTAAAGGTAGAAGCTTAGAGAATTCATTTTGGATCTTTCTTTTTTATAATGTCAACATTTATAATTATACATTGCTCTCTAATCACTTTTTTAACTGCATCTCACAGATATTCATGTTGTATTTTCGTTTTCATTTAGTTAATTTATTTCACGATGTATTCTAATTTCCTGTTTGATTTCTTCTTTGAGCAACAAATTATTTAGAAATGTATTGTTTAATCTCCAAATATTTTAGATTTTCTAGAAAGCTTTCTGTTACTGATTTTTAACTTGAATTCATTGTGGTGAAAAAAATACTGTATGATTTCATTCTTTTTAAAATTGATGTGACTTGTCTTATGAATGAGCATGAATATTGCTTATCTTGATTAATAGTCCATGTACACATGAAAATAATTTATATTCAATGTTTTAGGATGGATATATATATAATTATATTTATGAATTTATTATTTATGTTATAATACTGTGTAATAATATAATTTTACATTTTTATAGTCCAGAAAGTTGATGGTGTTATTAAAATATTCTATAACTTTGTTACTTTACCTATTCAATTCCACATACAAGAAAACAAAAAAGAGGAATACAGATTGGAAAGCAAGGTGGAGAAATGTATCCAGTCACTAATGACATGAGAATGTACATAAAACTGACTGTTCTTTTCTAATGGAAAGTTAAACTTATTGTTTTTTTAAAAATAGTTCCTATTTTAAAAGAAGAGAATTAAACCTGTAAGCTCTGATCTTGAAAGAGAGAGAAAGAGAGAGGAAATCTAAATAAATACAATGCTTCCCTTTTCGTTTCTTTGAAAAGAAAAAAATTTTTTTTTTCATTTGTTTCTTGACTCCTATTCTTCTAGGAGGGAATGAGAATTTCTCTACTACATTCACGTAACTTTATTCAGAGATATTTTATCTGCCAAGGATCAAGGGTGGCCATCAGACAGAACCAAAAGGCCAACCTTGATATTTTCCCATCCCACTTGTGTGAGACAAGTCACTTGGATATTTCTTGAAGTATTTAGAAATGTTTGTATTTTCTGCATATCTAAAGATCTACCATCTTTGTCCATTATTTTCTAATGAAAAATTAAACTTACCATTTCTATTTAATAATTTCTACTTAATATACAGAAAGGCTTATTTCTCCTGGGAAACTTTCTATTGCTATAAATATTCAATGTATCCTTACAGTTTTTATTTTATCTTCACCATTGGTTGTAAAGAGTTGAAAATAGTATAATCATTCTTTGTGTGTAGATAGACTTATGCTACACAAAAGTTGTAATAATGATGATGATTGCCATGAAAAATGAGCTTAAACAGCTAAAACATTAACAGTGGAATTATCTAATAAACTTAAAGCAACTTGAGACATATTGCCCCAAACTGAGATTATATCAGCATGTAAGCTCAGTTTGTGTTTAAATATCTTATTTATTTTTGTCATATTTTATCAGTCTAAGCAAATGCTTTTAAGGTACTTGAATGTAATTGAATTTTCTCTACTATAGCACTTCAATTATTTAATAATTTATACCACTCTTGAAGGTTTCTATTTAGTAATGTTTCTTTCTTTATATTTCATCTAAGATGTGAGATATATTCTGGGGGCTAACAGAATCATATTTCTAAAGGGTTGCATTTATCTTGTATTCTTACTATTCACTTTTAATTGTAAGCATAATCAATAGTCTAGCTTTTAAGATACGTTATATAATAGAGAAGTAATAAGGCTCTTTGAATGTTTTCCAGCATTTGCCTGACAAAAGTGACAATAAAAACAGATATTAAGATTCAAGCATACACTATGACCTAGCATGTACTCTCCTGCATTTTGCAGCAAAAGATTGTCCAGAAGGAGCTAGTCTAAATTTTTACATTTTATTTTGAACTTTATTTTAAAACATTGTTGTTTAAAATAGTGCTTATTAAAACAAAAACCTTATTTTATTTCAGCTCGCTCTTCATTTTACTGTAAGAAGACTTCATAACTTAGTAATTGAGAGGGTTCTGAGTCAGACTACCTGGCTTTATCACTTCTAATTCTGGGACCTTGGTCAAATTACTTGAGCTCTTTGTACCTCTAGTTTCTTATATATATGTAAAGGAAATAATGATATGGTTTATTTCATAAGACTATGTTTTATGAGATAATATATGTTAGGGATTATAAAATTGGCACATAGGTAGCACCTAATTAACATCAAGAACTTCTTATTACTCTGAACTCACATAGAATGTTTAGTTATACACAGTTGTCATTTTCACAAAAAAAAACTTTTAGGAAGAGAATTCTTTCATTCACTCAGTAAAGATATGTTGAAAGTTTACAATCTGTCAGGCAATGTGCTAAGTGTTGAAGGGAGGATAAAAACTGTTTCTGACCTAAAGGAGGTAACTGGTTGTAGGGAGACAAGTGAGGAGACAGCAAAACAAGATGATGGCTGCTATGATATAATAGAGCAGGGATCAGCAAACGTTTTCTGAAAAGGGTCAGATAGATAGTTAATTATTTTTGGCTCTGTGGGTCATGCAGTTTCTGTTGCAAGTACTCAGTTCTGCTGTTGTACTGCCAGCTAAAAATTGGCATTTGCCATCTGCCTCTACAAGTGTTAAATCACAAGCTGCTGTGACTGCTGACCTTCAGCACCCCCTGAAAGGAGTTCAGGGTAGAGATCAAGAATGAGGCAGTCTGTGCTCTGGGAAAAACTGGCAGAACAGGCCTTCAGATAGATAGATATTTTCAGAAGATTTTATGATCCCAACTCTTGGATCTCCTCATATCTAGAAAAGCACTAAAATCATAAATGGTGACATCTGCTCTTTGGGACTAGCAGTAGCCTTCACAAGACTATCAGCAACCTTGTGTAAAAATATGTGTATAATTGCATGTACTCCCCCTTCACCAAAATCACATATATACTGACCTACCCCCTTACATCTTTGGAGCAGTTTCTCAGAGCTATCTGAAATGCTGCCTCCCGGGCTATAGTCTTCATTTGGCCCACAAATGAGGCAAACTTAACTCACAACTCTCATGTTGTGCATTTTTTTCAATCGACAGTACTAAAGCACTTGTTTCAGACTATACAAAAATAGGTAGGAGGCCAGATTTGTCTCTAGGCCATAGTTCTTTTGTCTGTAGTTTGTTGACTCCTGAGATAGAAGGATCAGGGTTCCTGGGAGGAGTGGTTTTAAGGGAAGTCTTTCTGGACAAAAGTATGAAAAACAGGTTTAAATATAGAGTACAGATAATTCAGGTGAAAATGAGTGAAGGAATATCATGCAAAACATAAAATAGCATGTGCAAATAATAGCCATCTATAATAGCCTCCAAAACTGAGTACTTACTTTGTACTCTGCACTTTACATAAATTATTTAATTTATTCATCTCAATATCTATATGAAGTAGTCATTATTATGTCTATTTTGCAGAGAAGAAAATTGAGACTTAAAAAATTAAGCATCTTGCTATTGTCACATAGATTATAAGTACCAAAGGGGTGTTTTGAAACCAGATCTAAGTGATTCCATGCATGCATGAGCTCTTAAACATTATATTATACGATGCCAACAGATTTTTAGCTATTTAGAAAACAGCAAATACCATGGCCAAGGCATTGAATGGATTTGAGTTGATGGAAGAAATAGGGCAAGATCAATGCTTTATTAATGACTTTGGAATTTATCCTGAGGGTGAAGGAAGAATTATTACAGGATTTTAAGCAACAGACCTGTGTTTTAGAAAAATGATTCTAGCCACATGGTGGATAAAAACTCATTGATAATCAAGGCCCTCAATCAATATTTGTTAAATTTTTAAAAATAATGAGTGTATTAAAGGGGTTGAAACAGGATACATGAAATGTATTTGGAAACTAGAGCAGTGATCTAGGGAAGAGGTTATGAGGGTCTAAATGCAGACAGTGGTTGAGGGAATGGGAGAAGAGATAATAGACATACAGTGGTTCTCAAATTTAATTCCCTAGCATAATTACTGTGGTGCTTTTAAAAATTCCACATGCTAAATATCATTCCTGGAGATTCTGATTCAATAGGCCTGGGTAGGAGCTAAGCATCTACACTTTGTAAAGATTTCATGGATGATCCCGTCAGCCGCATAAAGAAGCCCTGGGAAATAGAATGAGTACCATGCAAATTATGGCACATTTACTAAGATTAGGAATGAATGAAGGGGAAGAAGATAAATTTCAAACTGAAGAAGGTGCAGTTCAGTCATTTTAGGTTCATTCAAATGGAGACATCTGACAGGCACTGGATAGAGTTTCCAGAGCTCAGGAGCAGGGCTAGACAGCCAATAGAAACACAGAAGTCAGTAATCATTCATAGAAAGAAGATTAAACATATGTTCTATAAGTTGTGTTACAGCTGAATTCAAGATCAGAATGCCTCCGAGGGTAATCAGGCATTGGAACAGAGGCCTATTGGCTTCCTAGTACCTTTAAAACACACCACTTTTCAACCGTGGGTTTGTCCTTTATTAGGGTCAGCAAGGTTCTACGTGCCAGCATGGTGCCATAAAATTTCCAGAAATTAGGCATTTTCTAGTGCTCTCCTCAAACACGCAGTATAAAGTTGTTTTTAATGGGGCTGAGTTGGGCAGGAGGAGACGATCCTCAACAGCACTAACACTCAGTGTACACCAGCTAATCAGCAGGACCCCCGGGGGAGGCAGTTGCCACAATTAGCAGAACTTCTTTCAAAGCCGAAGAAGTAAGTGAGTACAAAAGAGAATGGGCTGTACACTTAGTCAACACCTACAGCAATTTCTAATGTTTCATTTAACAGAAGTAGTCCATGCCATCAGTATAAAGGACAATGCCTATCTTTTGTTTGTTGGAAAGAAAGCATATATCCAACTCTCATAAGGATAACTAAAACCATTTTGATTTTTTTTAAAAAAGGGAAGCTACAGCAGAGACAGGTCTGAAACTTTCACAGTTTAGATGGCATCTTTCATGAAATTCTTGATACTGAGTCAAATTAACAAGAAGCTTTTGATAACTACTCTGAAGAAGCATTATAGAAGTGCATTTTTGTACATTTGGGCTTGAGGACAATTATCTAGTAAATCAATGACTGATGGTGGGTAAATGAATGCACAAAGAGCCTTAGTTATTTATTTATAATTTCTGCTCCTTAGATTCCCAAAAGAACTTGAGGTGGCCTACAATAAGAATGTTTATATGTATATTTTATTTTATTTTATTTTAAAAAAATTTTTATTGGAGACTAGTTGATTTAAAATGTGTTAGTTTCTGTTGTACAGCAAAATGAATCAATTATATATATATGTATATCCACTGTTTTTTTAGATTCTTTTCCCATATAGGTCATTATAGAGTATTGAGAAGAGTTCCCTGTGCTATACAGGGAACTGTATTTTAGTTATCTGTGTATTAGTTATTAGTTATCTATTTTATATATAGTAATGTGTATATGTCATTCCCAATCTCCCAACTGATCCTCCTCCCCTTTTCCCCCCTGGTAACCACAGGTTTGTTTTCTACATCTGTGACTCTATTTCTGTTTTGTAAATAAGTTCATTTGTACCCTTTTTTTAAATTCCACATATAAGTGATATCATATGATGTTTGTCTCTCTCTGTCTGACTTACTTCACTCAGTATGACAATCTCTAGGTCCAAAAATTTTTATTTTTATTAAGGCAAAAAATTTAAAAGTCAGTATTAAAAGGGCCATAATGAGACACAGTGACCCTCTCTCTGCTTTATCCCTCAGTCCTTAGCCCCCCAAACAATTATTTTTCAACTTTTTCATGTTTTTTCCTGATATTTGAACATAATATATATGTTGCTATTACTTGACTTAATCTTTTTAATATATTAACTTCATTTTATATTAGTTCTCCTAACCCCCCTTAATTCTCCCTTTTCCATCCTTCTAATAATAGTTCTATCACAACGTTTGATTGAATCAATAGGCAGTGTCTACCTCATGTCACTATGGATATTATTCATTGTGGAGCCAAGTAGCATATCATGACTGTTTCCCTTCTGGCACAATCTTCTCTGTCCTCCATATCCCCAGAATTAATAATTTGCTTGATTTTTCAATTACTGAACTTTATGTATGTATTGCTAATTCTTCCCAGTAGCACCAACAATTTCATATGGTTTTCCAAATACTTACACAACTAACCTATATTTATTATTTTTCCTCTCTGGAGAATGTCCTCCAGACCCTTCCACTTATCCTCTCTATTCTGGACAGGCTTCTTCTAATGCATAGGTGTCCTTTTGGGAACTTCTCTTTCTACTTTTCTACATTGGATTCCTGTTTCTTGAATCCAATGGTTTCTTCTTTCTTGGTTTAGTGCCTTGTTTTTCTGGATGACATCCTTCACTAGCCTACAAAGAAGTGGTGCATGAAAAAGAATATTTTTTAAGTCTCACTTTTTGAAGATGTCTTTTGCCATTCCATGGAATTTTAAAATTTGGGTTATCTTATTTTTAAGTTCCACGTGCTCTTTCTTGTCCCTTTATCACAGCATCTCTTTTGTGTTAGAAATGAAATAAATCTTTTTTGGTGGTATTAATTATAACGATTTCTTAAAGTTTTCTTATTTTTCCCTGCTAACATTCCCTGAATGTTAATTCAGTACAGTGTTCTATGTATGTCAATTAGGACAAGCTGGTTGATAGTGTTGTTCAATTCTTCCATATCCTTACTGATTTCCAGTACATATATTCTATCAGTTACTAAGAGAGATGTGTGAAGTCTCCAACTGTAATTGTGGATTTGTTGATTTCTACTGTCAGTTCTACCAGTTTTGCTTCATGTATTTTAAAGTTCTATTGTTAGGTGTATATACATTTAGTATTATTATACCTTCTTAATAAATAAACCCTTTTATTATTAGTGATGATAATCATTAACATTATGTAATGTCTCTCTTTCTCTTCTTTTTTTTTGGTAATAATCCTTGTTTTGAAGTCTACTTTGTCTGATACTAATATAACCGATCAAATTTTAAAAAATTATTTTATTTTATTTTTTGGCTGCTCCGTGCAGCATGTGGGATCTTAGTTCCCCGACCAGGGATCGAACCCATGCCCCCTGCATTAGAAGCAGAGAGTCTTAACCACTGGACTGCCAGGGAAGTTCCCAATTTTTCTTTTGATTAAATTTTACATGGTATGTCTTCTTTTTCCACTTTTATTCTTACCAATCTATGTTTTTATATTTAAAGTTGGGTTCTTATAGTTACCTCAGCAGTTAGATATTGATTTTTTTTAATCCAATCTTACCATCTCTGCCTTTTAATTGGAATGCTTAGACAATTTACTTTTAATGTGATTATTGTTATTGTTACATTTAAATCAACAATGCAGTTTTTTTCTCTATTTTTCCTATTATTTTTTTTCCCTCTTTCCCTTTATTTTCTGGGTATCTACTATAGGTTTTTGCTTTGTGGTTACCATGAGGCTTACATAAAACAACTTATATTGATAACAGTCTATTTAAGTTGATATCAACTTAAGTTTGAACACATTCTAAAGCTCTATGTTTTTATTCCCCCACTGATGCTTTATGTTTTTGATGTCACAATTTACATCTTTTTATCTGTGTATCCATTAACAAAATACTATATAGTTATTTTTATTATTGTTGTCTTTTAATCTTCTTGCTAGCTTTATAAATAATTAAGTCACCACCTTTACACTATTAGATTATTTAAATTTTACTATGTATTTACTTTTACCAATGAGATTTACACAGTTCACTCTTGAACAATGCAGGGGTTGGGGTATCGACCACCCTGCATAGTTGAAAATTTTCATATAACTTTACAGTCAGCCCTCCACATCCTTGGTTCTGCATCCATGGATTCAACCAACAGTAAATCATGTAGGACTGTAGTATGCATTTACTGGAAAAAAATCCATGTTTAAGTGGACCACACAGTTCAAGGGTCATGTTGTTCAAGGGTCAACTGTGCTTTGCTATGTTTTTCTGTTACTAATTAGTGCCCTTTTATTTCAGCTTAAAGAGGTCTCTTTAACATTTCTTGTAAGACATGTTATTTCTTTCATTTGTCTTCTTTTTCTGTCTGTTTTTGATTAGTTGAATATTTTATATAATTATACTTCATCTCCTTAGTTGTTTTACTAGTTAAACTACTTTCTCTAATTTTGTTTTTAGTAGTTGCCCTACTACTAAACAAAGTTTACAGCATACAGCCTTAATTTATTGCAGTCTAGCTTCAAATATTATAATATCACTTTGTTTATCCTGTAAGAAACTTGTAACAGTAAACGTTCAATTTGTCCCTCCCTTTCACTGTGCTATTATTATCATACTTTTTATTTTACCTGTGTTATAAATTCAAAAACATTGTTACTGGTATTTTTTTTCTTTAGATAATTTTGGGATAGAACATTTAAAAATATTCTTTTATAGCTATCTTAATTTCTATTATTTCCAGGGCTCTTCATTTTTTTATATATATTTCTAATTTGCTCTCTGAAGGACTTCATTTAACATTTCTTAAAGTGTGTGACTACTGGTAATGAATTCTATTATCTCTTGTTTATATAAAGAGATCTTTACTTTTACTGGGTATACAATTCTGAGTTGACAGATTTTTTTCTTCATTTCTTTCTTTCTTTTAGTACTTTAAAGATGATATTGTCTTGTGACTTGTATAGTTTCTAATAAGGTCTGTTGTAATTCTAACTTTTGCTCCTCTATACGTAGTTTGTCTTTTTTTTCCATGTCAGCCTTCAAATTTTCTCATTTTCTTTGTTTGTTTTTTAACAATTTGTGTATTGTCTTTGTGATTTTAAAATATTATTTTTACTGCTTGGGTTTCTCAGATTCTTGGATATATTTTTTGTCATGTTTTATTACTTCTGGAAAATTCTTTGCTTTTAACTCTTTACATATTTCTTCATAAAATAATTTCTTATTTTTCCTCTTCTTCTAGGGTTCAAGTTACATGTATATTGGACCATTTGATATTGTCCCACAGTTCTTGAATGCTTTTTTCTGTTTGTTTTTCATACAATTTTTTTTTCTTTTCAGGTTGATTAATTTCTACTAACTTTTCCTAAAGTTTTCTGCTCCTCAGTTTATTTGTACTTTCTTTATTTAAAAAAAAATCAGATCTTCTCTGTTCTTCATTTTAATCAAGGTATTTCTGAGTCATTTTGTTCCATGATTATTTCTACTTAACAAAATAGAAATGCTTTCTTTTGTTTCTATTTTGTTATTTTGAGATTTTGCATTAACTATTTTATCATTTCTATTGTTTTTAGTTTTACTCTTTTTTCACCCTAGTTTACTGAATGGAATGCTCAGCTCTTTCAAGAAAAAATGGTTTTTTGTAATGTTTTCATTTCATACTATTTCTTCTAAGTGATGTTTACTTAATGCACCCCATGTTTTGATATATAATGCTTTCATTATTGTTCAATTTTAAGTATTTTCTAATTTTCATTATAATTTCTTTTATAAACTCCTTTCCATTGCTGAACTCTGGCAAAATCAAATAAAGAAATAAATTTTAAAAACTTCCCTTCCATTATGATTTCTTTATTTTAAAGCTTTAATATTATAATTGTAACTTTCAAATGGGTTTTTGTCATCATTTTTTTATGTTATTGAGACTTAGAGGAAAAAAGGGGTCCTTATTAGCAACTGGCATGAGATTTACACAGCACAATTTTGAAAATTATAACCAGTTTTATATACAGTTCACCCTTGAACAACTTGGATTTGAACTACACAGGTCCACATATATACAAATTTTTTTCAATAAATACGACAGTAATACATGATCTGTGGTTCATTGAATCTTCAAATGCTGAACCACAGATACGGAGGGCCAACTGTGGGACTCGAGCGTCACTAAAATGTTGATATCCATTGCCGGTCCTGGAACCCATCCCTCATGGATACCGAGGGACGACTGTATTCCATTCGTAGCAAATCTTGGCCTTGTACTTCTGGTCTTCTACTGTAGGTACACCAAATATTAATACTCAGGTTAATGGGAAGGTGTATAAAAATGTATATAGGAGAAGCCAGGAAATACAAAGATGGAATAAAATATAAGATTAAGAAAATACTTGGTCTGTTGTTTCAGCTGTGGTCCTGAAGTTGAACTTCACAGCAATCAAAACACAAATAGTGAACACTAATTTAAATTTCCCACAAGGAAAATGTGAACTTATTCTTTAGATAACAGTTTTTCTTAGTATTCAGGACACATTTGTCTCAAAAAAGTTTTTCACAAGAGGGACACTTCATTGTGTAAGTGAGCTACTCAACAACTTCTCAATAATAAACATAGTAATGGTATCACAGCAGTGCCCATGTCCACACCTCTATGTAGTTCATGACTCTAGAAGGCATCATTTGCAATGTCTTCTGTGCCAATGGCTCTCACTGACATTACACAAGATTTACACTGCCCATCTATACACATAGTTCCTGCAATATATAAACCGAGGCCAGCTTAGTGAAAAGCATTCTCCAAGAGAGAAATTTGCTGTGATTCCTTTGAATAATTTCACCCTGAGCAATGGTCCCAAAACTAAGGGCTATGGAAAAACCCTAACCATTATTCATGACAACGTAATATCTGCCTCTTCTAAATGGCTCCACAGTTTTAGTAGCTGTGTGGTCTTAGGCAAGTTAGTTAACCTTTCTAAACTTCAGTTTGCTCATATGTAATATAAGGATAATAGTTAAACCTGCTTCATAGGGTAGTTTTAAGATCTAAGTGAGAACATCTATATAAAACACTGAGCAGGGCTTCCCTGGTTGCGCACTGGTTGGGAGTCCGCCTGCCGATGCAGGGGACACGGATTCGTGCCCCGTGTCCGGGAAGATCCCACATGCCGCAGAGCGGCTGGGCCCGTGAGCCATGGCCACTGAGCCTGCGCGTCCGGAGCCTGTGCTCCGCAACGGGAGAGGCCACAACAGTGAGAGGCCCGCGTACCGCAAAAAAAAAAAAAAAAAAAAGCACTGACTTAAATATAAAACTATAATTATTTTAAAGTTGAAAATGTTCTTAGACTTCAATACAACAGGGTTTCCATATGGTAATGGAAATACAAATATTTAATTGTGCATTTATTCTCCTATATTGATTTTACTTTTAATAAAGGATGAACTATTAAAAACAAATCAGTTATTAACTCTTATAAAGAAAGCATACAAGATTACTCACACATGCTCATATTTAGCTTAAGGAAAGCCATCTGTGGTATTCCTCCCTGCAGATGGAGTCATAAGGCCCAGTTTCAAGTGATGTCATTGCTACTTAGTAAATATGCATTCTTAAGTACATAACATACTATCTCTTGGTTCATTTCTTCAACTGTAGAACTGAGGGATTGGAGTGGATGATTTCTGAGGTCCCACTGTGCATTCACCCTATATGATTCTTTGGCTCTTGTTGGTACTACTTTTTGAATAGTTCAAAACAACAGGATCAACAAATTTGAAATCCATCATGGTCCAAAAGTCTGAGATTAGTGGGAAATGTGGTAGTAAAGTTCCAGTGCAACAACAAATCAATATCTAACTGCCATTTTGCTGTCTTCAAAATGCAGCCCTTTATATCAACAGAATGATACAGAGCTCCGTTTCTTGGAAAGCAATCCAAGGAAGAGTGATTTAGAGAGAAAAGCCCAAGGAAAGATAAGCAAAGTCAAGGAGAAATACAAAGGTGACTCATAAAATTGACCCACATCAAGAATCAAATTGATGTTAGGATTCAAGCTAATATTTACTAGCTGCTTAGAAAAAAATCCCCTGCAAGACGAAAAAAAATGTTTGAAAGGATACAAATTTGTGAGATGTCTATAAGCATTTGGAAAGGGATATGGAAAAAGAAAAAGAAGAAAATTGAAAGCCCTGAATGTCTTAGGTTATTTTAGAGTAGAAATTAAATGCACAGATTGAAGGAGGCTTTTTGCATGTAACTGCAACAGCTACACCTACCCAGTGCTCTCCTTTGTTCCCCTTAGCCAGTCTAATTGTTTCATATAATAAAAACATCAGGGTTACTTTCAGTTTTTTTTTTAACTTGCAAGCAAAAGATATCATTAGTGCTGCTAATCATCCCTTTAATATTTCACGAACAAATAAATTGTGCAGGTGTCCCATCAGAATAAAATAATCCCTCACCCTAGAGTAAATTCCATGTAATTCCCTCACACTATCTTGCCTCTGTAACTCAACTTTCTAAGCAGAGTTCACATTTGTGTTCTGCTTGGTTTTTATACCTACAACTCATAACAGTGGGATGGGAGAGTGTGAAAGGTTCCCTTCTATTTTATTGTGAGGGATAGATCTGTTGATATACGGTGACCTGAAGGAAAAAAATGAACACATTTAACTGATTCCAAATATGTTATTTTCATTGATGATTCTCTGGTTATAAAGTCGGGATATTTTGATTGAGCCTTAGAAGAATTGGACTTTTCTTTCTGTAGTTTACCACAGAATTATCCCAGCTGGGGGTCCAAAATAAAATTTATTGTTTATACTTGGCTCTGCCTTCTGTAGATTTCAAATAGAAACATTAAAGCCCTGTGGGGAATGGCGAACTGTCATTGATTTTGAACTGAATTATCAGATATTCACTGGGATGATAGATAAACCTGTAGCAGTTTATATTACCCTTAAAAATGGCAAGACTTTACAATTTCTCCAAAGCCCCTCGAAAAACTAAAAAACATAAATATCAGTGCCAATCAGTGTTAAGAGCTCATTCAACTTTTATTAAGAAAACTAAGTTCATTTATTTTCTCACTTAGTCTTTCGTATATAAAGAAGAAATACATTAGTAAACAATATGCATCCTCCTTTTTGACTTAGGCAATCCTACCATAGATATGATTGTGCAGCTTGTTTCTATAGTTACCATTTTTATGATATTTTGATTCTGTTATTCCTTTGTCAGTCAATACTTAGACAGTTTTTTGTATCTTCTTAAGTTTGAAAGTCTGACACATCTTAAGCTTAAAATGTTTGCTAGGTGAAATGCTCCCAAGTGCTTTTTTCTTTTTTTTTTTCAGGATCTAAAAACATTTTCTGTGACCCCTTAGAGCAAGAAGTATTGATTTTTTTAATGGGTACACTTTTCTCAAATGGAGTCCATCGCTTAAATCCAACATCCACTCCTTGGATGTTGGAGCAGTTTCTTGTTTCCAAGTAATTACTGTTCTCTTTTTTTGCCACTGATAATGCTATGTTTAAGGATCTATATATTCTTTCTCTCAAGGAAATTTAAAGTTGGTCTTCCATGCCAGAAAACAAGGAAGAAAGTGAATGTTAAAAATTGATAAGTTGTTATAAAAATTATGTCACAGAATTTTAAAATATAGCATTTTAAAACAGAATTTTCAGCTTTATTCTATATAATAAACATCTTTTATATCTTTTGAGATCAGGTGGGTATATCTCCCCAGATTGGAGTAGATAGGTCCACTATTTTTTTTTTCACTTTGTACAAATTTTCTCAAGAAGTTAGGGATTGAAATCTGTCAGAGATTAAGATTTTTTTATTCTACCTTTATGAAAAATATGAAAAGCATCCTGAGAGCGAAGAAGTCATGGTATCCACTCGTCCAGAAGTTCCAGTCACTTACATTGTTGATCACATAACCACTAGGCCCTCTGCCAATAACCTAAGATATATGATGGTAGATGATGATAAGGAAGGCATTCTTTTATGGATTTGCAGTTACTCTCTTACCTTAGGCAAGGCGGAGTTGAGACTTCTCTGGTCTCTCGGTTCTTTCTAGCTGCCTGGACAAGGTGTAGCTCATCCATCCATTTTGACACCAACCTCCTAAGATGGCCTTGCTCATAGACCTGGGCTACTAGCCAATATTCATTAATTAAACAAAAGTTATCTGACAGTTTGTTAATTCAAGGACAGTTTGCTCTGACTCTGTACAGCTTAGGAAGATAGTCCAACCAGAGAAAGTTGAGAGTTCATGGTATGGTGAAAAAGCACAAATAGCTCAATGGGTCTAAAACGTAGCATTCAAGAGGCTCATTATGAGAGATGAGGCTGGAGAAGTTTGAAGGAAGAAGAAGGCAAATTGTTGGGTGCCTTATATGCTGTGGTATAGAGTTTGTACTGAATTCTGAAAGCAGGAGAGCCATTGAGTGACTATGAGCAGGAGAGTGACATATTAATTAATTGTTTTTGTTTGTTTTGTTATTTTGCAAAAATTCACTCTGGAAGCTCTTTGAAGAAAAGCTTAGAGCAGGAGAAACTGGAGTCCATCTGACCAGCCAGGAAACTCTTTATCAACTTATTTAAGAAATCTAAATGCATAACAAAAGCAGCAACTATGGACTGGGGTACAAAGACAGATTGGAAAGATGTTGAGAGAATAGAATAGGTAACATTTATTGTTTAGTTAGATATGGGGATATAGATATAGGTAGAAACAAATTCACTGCTGCAGAAACTCATAATCATTTCCTGTCCTGCAACCAGAGAAATTCACATCCAGGAAGTAATACCATTCCCTGAAAGAAAAAACAGGGGAGGTGGGGGAACAGATTTTAGAGGGAAATAATGCTGAATTCAGTTGAATCAGTATTAATTCATACCGTGTTTAATTAAATGGATATTTTACTTCTTCCAAATACTCTCTTTACTATCCAACACCTGTGGTCTTCTTGACTCCTGTCTCAGTGGGCCAGGAAGCAACCATTTTTGGGGTATCTGCAATATATTTTTGCCAAAGAAGTTTCCCTTGCATAAACTGCTTTCCTCTCTGCCTTAACAACCCTACTTCTCCTTTAAGGCCTAGCTCATTCTCTAACTCTTATATAGTGTAAGTAATCTATACTACATTTTAACAGTTGTGTCCGCTGGGCCCTATAGGCCTTAAATATTTGAAATCTTCTTTCCTCTCCATTTGCTCTCTCTACCACCACCATTCTGTAGACCAGCTTTTCTAAAGTATGAGATATGTCCCAATGGTAGTACTTGAAATGATTTTGGAAGATACACTAAGATGGTCTTAAATAAGATAGAATCACATAGTGAGAAAATATTCCTCTTTCAATTCTCTTTCATATATTCAGGTTGATTCAAGAGGGAAGGTTCAATTTTGACTGTAATGAAATAACATTAATCTCCTTTAAACCAAAAGCTAGTAGATCTCCATTAGAGCCTTTTAAGAGTCAATGTTACATAGCTAGAATTAGATAATTTCTTTGTTTTGTTTTTATTGCATTCCCTTCTGTTTTCAAAAAGTGATAGTAGTGTTGTGTGTTTTTTAAAAATTATTTAGGGCAGTGAGATAGAACTTTCTTTTTAAATACATTTATTTCAGTTAAGAAATGAATTGAGTAAATTAATGATAGTATTAAAGAATTAATATAGACGGTGTGCCAATATGGGAAAAATTATGAGAGTATTATATTTGTATCATGGATATAGCAAAAATCAGAAATCTCAGATGCAGATCACTAAGTCTGGGAAACATAACTATGATTCCCACCAAGCCAAACTACTTGGCTTTCTGCAAATACACTTTCCTATTTCAGACTTTTATGCATTTGCTGTGTAGGTACCTTAGCTTGGATATTTCCCCCAGCCTTTTCCACTTAACTTAGTTTCTACATCTCTTCCAATGTGAAACCTTTGCTTATCTTCTCCTATTTACTCTGTATAAACTGTCACATTAAACTGTACTACAAGTATTTGTACAAATATCAAACTCCCCAATTGATTGCAAACTCTTCGTAGGCAGAGATAAGGTGTTATTCATCTTTAAATCTCTAGTTTCTAGCACAAGTACAGATACAAAATAAGCAAATGTTTGATGAATGAAGATACTACTAATTATCTAATAGCATTTTGGTAAAGATGTATAAGGACAGCATGCACAGTGTGTCTAGCACACTGACTGGCTCAGAGTTAGAACTCAATAAATATGAGGTTTTGACCCTCCCCCCATGCTTTTTTTCCCTTCACTATTGGCACACCTAATTATCCTATTTCAAGCTTATTCCATACATTTCATTAAAAACAATTATTGTTAAACATTTCCAGTGAGCTAGAGAAGGCCTTATTGTAGATTAATCACTCTCCCGTCAGATACTTCTTTGTTTCCCTTATACTTTCCACCTTTAACAAATGTTTTATTTATAGGTATATATTAACTAACATGTGATAAAAGTAAAAATTTATATATAGCAATCTCTAGCTTAATATTATTAATCCACTCAGATATTCTGTGCAAAATATAAATAAATCTAGCCAGGAGGCATTCCCATCACTTTAAAAGGAAAAACTGTAAAGTGTGCTGGTCAACTCCAAACTCCTAATCAAAGCTAGACCGGAAGAAAAAAAAAAGCTTACATATAATAACAAACTATTACATTGGGAACATGGAAAACATCATTTTGAAACCATCAAATAATTAACGTATTTGTAAAAAACAAAACAAAAGCCCCACATCTCTGTGTATGTAGTACCATGGCCTCCCTTAATACCAGCAGCATTTGAGATGCATAATCACTTTATTGATGTTCTGCTGACACTTTTCAAATAATCTATATTTACTACTAATTATAATTAGATTACATTTCTAGACTTTTTCCATTAAACTTTTTTTTTAATGTTGTATTGAGTTCTGGGGATATTGATATAAAATTTCCATATAAACATTAGATGAAAAATGTAGTGAAGGATATTTACATTCTGGGAAGTTTGGGTATTGAAATAAAGAAGTATTTTTACCGGCAAAACATTGATGTGGAGACATTCTGCCGTTGTGCAAGCATACAAGCTCTAATACAGTTCCATTTAAAGGGAAAAGTTTGAATGGTTATAGTATTGATGTTTTTAAAAATAAAAATTGAAATAGATACTTTTATTATCTTACACTACCTGAAATCACTAGAATCACAGCTTAGGATATATTTATCTAAGGCAACACCTTTATTGTAATAGGATAAAATTTAGGTCCACAGAAGTGAATTGATATTCAAAAGACATATTAAGTTAGTGGAAGAGCTGGTTATTGCAGTGAAACTCCTTGTTCTGTGCTCTTTGATGTAAAGCACTCTTGAATTATGTTTAAATTTTAAGGGAAGGCTTTAATCAGAGCCAGAACCTATATATTAAGGTAATTTCTGTGATAATTTTCTCCTGTCATTCAAGAATTGCCAAAATAACAAGGGACATGCATTTTTAGAACGTTATTTCACGTTTGAAGAGTAATATAATTAGGGCAAGTATCTAAACTAAAAGAAAAAATTCAAGTGATTCTTACAAAGATAAGTGGCAATTCAAGTTACAAATTTATAAAAATAGTCTTTAACTTTACAAATCAATTAGGTTTTCAACTTTCAGCCTGAGTATATTTAAAAGTTCAAGTATTTATTTATGATCTTTGGCCTGTACAAAACTCAGGCAATATACTATTTTCTCCTAGCATAGATAACTTGTGCTTGATTTTAACTTCCTTATCAATATCAAAATTCATCCAAATTTTTAAACCTCATCAAAGGCACTTTATCAATTGGATTTCTGTCAATTTTAAAACTGTATTCATGACCCTTCCCTAGTGGCGCAGTGGTTAAGAATCCACCTGCCAATGCAGGGGACACGGGTTCGAGCCCTGGTCCGGGAAGATCCCCCATGCCGCGGAGCAACTAAGCCCGTACACCACAACTACTGAGCCTGTGCTCTAGAGCCCGCGAGCCACAACTACTGAAGCCCGCGCGCCTAGAGCCCCTGCTCTGCAACAAGAGAAGACACCACAATGAGAAGCCCGCGCACCGCAACGAAGAGTAGCCCCCGCTCACCTCAACTAGAGAAGGCCCGCGCGCAGCAATGAAGACCTAACACAGCCAAAAATAAATAAATAAATTTATTTTTAAAAAACTGTATTCATTCAATATTAAAGATTCTTTAAATTATAAATGGCAATTTGATTAATTCTTGAAAAACTGAACTTACTGTTGCATAAAAAACAGTGAATCTTTGAATAGTATATTTGATAAGGCATGATTTCCACTGCAACACATTTTCAATATATCCAATATACCTTTGTGTTTAAAATCATACATCTATGGGATTTGGGGGAGAAATGGTTATTTTTAATTCTGCTGTCCATCTCTCATATTTTACAGATGAAGAGGTAGCATTAGAAACATGTGCTTTATCCAAGGTTACAGCATAATGGTACCATTTTAAAGAGTTGCTACATTGAAAGTTCATGAAAATCCTAAAATTGATTTAAGTCTATTCTGTTATTTCTTTCTTCTTTCTCCATGAGAAAAACAGCAAAGTCACTTAGGACATCAGATGACTTCTTTTTTCTAAGTATTTTTTAATGTTTTAAATATGCTTGAATTTGCTCTTAATGAGACCATTTGATTCCAGAAATGTCAAAAGTGGCAATCAATAATAATAAAAAATATTTATCGAACACTTACTATTGAGTGCTTTGGTCCTGGGGACAGTGAATTTTATTTTGATCTTAGCACTTTACTCAAAAACAAGAACAAAGTCAGATTGCTAAATCTTAGGAGGGGAGAGTTGTCAGGGGGAGGCTTTTGCTATAAACAAATCATCAACCAACCAACCACTTTCTGGGACTTCTACCTATATGTATGCTGTTAGTTCCTTCATTCATTTTAAGTTCCCAGTGCAATTTTTAGTTTTAAATACAAGTAGTCAGGGGAAAGATAGTACAATATAAAAACAAACTCTGATCCAGTCATCCTGCTGAACCAGTGAGCTTTGGCCAGAAAGAGGTGGGCTACCAAGACTGAGAATAGTGATGGGAATATTACTAGACATCTCAGAAGACCCAGAGACTGAAGTTAGAGGAAATCTAGAAGCACCTGAAATGGTAGTAAAGGGCAAAACAAGAGTTTATCAGTGGCAAGTGGATGGACATTGAGAATTAGAATTTTGCATTGTTCAGGAATTGAGGCAGACAAGACAAAGACTGAAAGAACCAACACTGACCAGAGGTCAAAGCTGGCAGGCAGGGATGTCCATAAGAAGCATGAGGGGCTTTGAGATAAAGTTGAGAAAAAAAAATGCAGATGAGGCCATTTTCTGTTCCAAACAGGAAGTTCATATAAACTGCTTACTAGCAAAACATTTAAATAAATATTAGTCAGTAAATCAGTCAGTGCCAGGCTTTGGACAGGCTAGAACCCAGTGGTGAGAGTAAGTAGAAGAGTTAACCTGGATGAAAAAGGGCTGGTGTTGCATACTTCAAAGAGGTCTACATTTTAATAGTTAGACGTTCAGCAAAATATGTTAGGATTTGTCAGAGTGCCAAGATAACTTCCTATTAAATATTATAACATAACAAACACTTGGTTTGATATTTGTCATTTGCTGTCTTAATTTTTGCACCTTTGAAAAGATTTTGTTAACACATGAAAAATCAACTCTACTATTTTCCTACCAACTCTACTATCACCTTACCATGGTGATCAGAAAAAAATGATAATAATTTATATTCCTTAAAAAATTAAACCCATGAGCTTCATTCAAGTTTAATGAAGTAGTAAAGTTAGATGTATGATTAATTCAGACTCTTAGGAATAAATCATTTTATCCTCTCATGCTATCATTTTTGTTTTGAGTGTATAGAAATGCACTGTGTTCATAAAGTCAAATGTATATTTTCAGTCTGGGAACATTGACCTACTCACCCAATCCTTCTTTAGAAAATTGATTTTTCTCAATGCAATATTTTATTGCTATTGCTATAGGACCACGGTTTTGACATTTTTTAAATTGGCAGTAAATGTGATATCATAATTTCTAGTTAATGCCTTATGGCATCCATAAATTAATAGGTGAATTGGAAGCAGGTATTGTCAAAGAGTGGATTTTTATAATCCATGTAAAGGGTTAGATTTTTAATCTGCATTGCTTTGAATTATGAAAGGTTACCTTTTTTTTTTTTTCTGGAAAAGTTCTGTGAAAAACATTTTTATTTTTTTCCACAAGGAGATTACTGTTTAAAGAGTACCATTTAATAGTGGAATAAATGATTCAAATTTTCCTGAAATAGAAGAGTGAAAGGATAAACTCTGGATAACTATGTAATGTTAGTATTTATGTCACAAGAGGAGTTTCCCTGAGGTAGCATGCAATTTAACACAATACAAGTGAGCCTGCGCCTGTGGAGACTGCAGGACTGGGAGGTGATCCAATATTGTTGAGGTTAATCAATACCCAACCTTAGCAAACAGTTAAATATATTCACAAGAATTCAAAATAGTGGTATGAAGTCAGAGTAAAAAAGTTTTTGCCTAGGTCACTAAACAGAGTAATTAGAAGCAAGCCTATATTTTAAGTCCTCATGGCATTGTGTCAGGCAAAATTTTTACCTTTGCTTCCTGCAGATGATTAATTCAGATCACCCATAAACCACATAGCCTTAGTATAAACAATGTGACTTTAGTAAGAGGAGACTGAGAAAGGGTAGAAGAGGGGAAGGTGGAAAGGTAACAGCATTTCTAACTGTGCACTAAGGCACATGGTAGACACGCCACAGATACTTGTGTATGAGTGAATAAATACGTGAAGTAAAGAATAAGTAGTGGGAAGAAAAAAGGAAAAGGGAAGGGGTTGTGGGTAGGGAGCAGCCGTAAGGACTGATGGAAAATGTGTTTAGAGAAGCAATAAGAAGGGAACTTTGACTGCCATTCTGGCCACAGTGACTCTACTGGCAATAAGTGGAGTACTTTAAAGCAGGCATGAAGGGGCCTTTACAGGACTGGGGGAACCCTCAAAAATGAAGGGGTTTTTAAAGCCTCACACAGGAGTAACCACTTGTGAACAGCCTCTCCTTATTCTCAGAAGATTTTGGCAGCATCAAATGGCCTCCAATTCACCTAGAGAAAGAATGCACATAATTATGATATGCACAGCCTTTGAAGTCAAACAGATTTGGATTCAAAATTGGGCTGTTACTTCATAGCTGTATGATTTATCTCCAGCAAATGACTTAACCATTCAGAACTCAAGGGAAACATAGTAGGTATTCAATAAATTGTGTACTTAAAATAAGCAGTGTTTACTTATCAATATTCATTGAAAATAGTACTTCTACATCTAATAGTAGAACTGTCACTTACATATTCTGATTTGGTTTTATTCTAATTCAGGTGGTTCTGGGCTGTTTTCTACATTGATGAAAAATCTTCCAACTACTGCTGACCACATATGCAATTAACAATATCATTCTTTGCTGGTCTTGTAATCAAGTAAGACTATAAATATGCAGGATTGATATGTAATGTTAATTATGATTATCTGATGAAATAAAAAAATTAGTGTAAAAGAAAATCTATTCCTATTGCTTATAATAAGAACATTTTGATCATAGAAATGTGGATTATTTCACAAAGAGGAGTTATCTACCCAAATTAAAACACTGCTGATCATGCAGCTAAACATCCAGCCCCACCAAAGACATTGAACATTTTTATTTTAACATTTATAAAAACCATTCTTATTAAAGGCTCTATTCAAATTATTAAATCTTTTCTAAGTTGAAGTTTCATTTCTCAGTTTTAAAAATGGAAATCTTTTCATGATAGAGACTCTTCTACGATTACCTAGCAACTTTACTGCTTGAGTTATTTACAAATTACTGAGATTTCAAAATGTCTACATAAATAAATGGAAATAAATACCTTATTTTGGATTTTAAAAGCTTAATATTATAGTGATATGAACCCCAGCCAAATTAATTTTAATTTTTATTTAATTCTGTTCAATTCTCAATATTATGAGAACTTGGTAAAATGATCTGAAAGAGTAAACATGCTTGGCTAAACAGCCAAGATATTCTGAAAATGAATATTAATGAAGAAGGCTGTGCCCTACCAGATATTAAAAACATATCTTAATGTTATATTTATTAAAACAGCATGGGGGCTTCCCTGGTGGCGCAGTGGTTGCGCGTCCACCTGCCGATGCAGGGGAGCCGGGTTCGCGCCCCGGTCTGGGAGGATCCCACATGCCGCGGAGCGGCTGGGCCCGTGAGCCATGGCCGCTGAGCCTGCGCGTCCGGAGCCTGTGCTCCGCAACGGGAGAGTTATATTTATTAAAACAGCATGGGACTGCTACATAAATAGATAGATCCATGGAAAAAAAAAAGGAAAATACAGAATCATACTCAAAAATACAGCTTGCACACACATACAGCATTAACCCTGTACCAGGTATGTTTTTAAACCTGTGACAACATTAATTCCTTTCCTTCTCACCACTACCCTGTGGGGTAGGCACAGGCTACCTAGCTCCTTTTTACAGGTAAAGCTTGGTAGAGCATAATAACTTGCCTGAAGCCACCCAACTCATTTGTGAAAGCTCAGTTTGCATCTAGGCAGTCTGGCTCCCAGAGTCCACATTCTTAGACACTGCTTTAACCTACTTTTATTGTAGGCTAAAGAAGCGGTCCTTAAAGTATGTGTTGGAGACCCCTGAGGTCCATGAGACTCTTCCAAAGTTCATAAGATCAAAGGTATTTTTTAAATGTACTAAAAATAGTATTTTCCCTTTTCACTCTCATTCTCTTACAACATATAATACAGTTTTCCAGAGGCTGTGTAGCATGTGCTATTGCAACAGATTCAATACAGACCCAGGTAAGAGAATCCTGCTGTCTTCTCTGAAGTTAGACATTAAAGATATTTGCAAAAATACAAGACAAAGCCACTCAGATCACTAAATGCTTTTCTTTTGGAAATATTATTTTTTATGCAATGTTATTTATATTAACATGTAAAAGAGGTCTATTATTGTTTTTCAATAAATAAATATTACACAAATTTCTGAATTTTCATTTTTAAAATAGTAAATATTGAGAGGTATAACCTGTTTTTGTTGTTTAAATTCCATAAGCAGGTCTATGAGGTCCTCAATAATACTTAAGAGCATAAAGGGGTTCTGAAACCAAAATGTTTGAGAATTGCTATGCTAAATTAAGCATTTCAAATCATATGGCAGAGAAAGTTTTATTGAACAGTGTATTGGACACATGGTTCAACCATTTTGGAAAAATAAAAATTATAGTCTTCCAAAGACTCTACAAATTTCTGATAGAAGTAGAAATAGATAACAATCTTTCTCTGAAGCAATCTGGCAATACAGAACAAAAGCCTTAAAAATATGACTCTAATTCATCAGTCTCAAAGTTAGCAATATATCTTAAAGAAATAATGACTACTGTGTTAAAATAACTTAATTAAAATAACGCTAATTATTGCTTTCTAAAATGCTGAAATCTTAATTGTATAAAAATAGGAGATTGATTAAATAATTATGAAATGAGTAAAGAAGTTCCAAGCAGCCATTGGAATGAAATAATTGAGGACTATTTCTTAATGTAGAAATTTGATTGTATAATTATGAAATGAGTAAAGAAGGGCCGCTGGGCCTGCGCGTCCGGAGCCTGTGCTCCGCAACGGGAGAGGCCGCAGCAGAGGGAGGCCAGCATACCACAAAAAAAAAAAAAAAAAAAAAAAGACTCTAATTCATCAGTCTCAAAGTTAGCAATATATCTTAAAGAAATAATGACTAATGTGTTAAAATAACTTAATTAAAATAACGCTAATTATTGCTTTCTAAAAATGCTGAAATCTTAATTGTATAAAAATAGGAGATTGATTAAATAATTATGAAATGAGTAAAGAAGTTCCAAGCAGCCATTAGAATGAAATAATCAAGTACTATTTCCTGATGTAGAAATACTTCCCTACATACTGTTACCCCCCAAAATTTATATGCATGCATACATGTGTATAATATACATATATAAAATACATATATTTTTATGATCATGTTCTTGTAAACATTTTTATATAAATCTCTACCTATGCATATAGCATAGCAGAATGAATATATATCAACATTTAAGCAGGGCTATTCTTTAGTTTTTCATCTGTATTTTTTATTTCTATATTATGAACATATATTAATTTCATGAATTTAAAATTTTACTTATGACAGTACAATTATTCAACAGTGAGGAAATGGTAAAATTGTGACACTGCATGATATATTACGCTGCAACCAAAATGTTCAGGAAAAAACATGAAAGTAAATGTACTGAGGGAATTCCCTGGCGGTCCAGTGGTTAGGACTCCACGCTTCCACTGCAGGGGGCACGGGTCGATCCCTCATGGGGGAGCTAAAATCCTGCAAGCCATGCGGCCAAAAAAATTAAATAAATAAAAAATAAATTCAATGAGTGATACGTGATTGAATCTTGCAACAACAGAAAGAAAAATAACAAAAATAGCTATCAAGAACATAGGTTGCACAGTGGGGGAAATGTGTATATAAATCGGATATCCATGTTTAATATCATTCTTGCATACATATTACATTTCTTAGGTGTAAAAATGGTTTGTAGTTATGTAGGAGAATGCTCTTGTTCTTAGCAAATATGTGCTAAAGTATTTAAGGGCAAAATGTCATGAAGTTTCTAACTTGCTTTCAAATGACTCAATAAAAAGTGTATATTGATGCAAAAAAATAAAAGAAAGAGCAAATGTGGCAGAAGGTGACAATAAGTGAACATAGGTGAAGGGTACAAGGGTGTTGACTGTACTATTATTGCTTTAAATAATCGGTTTGAAATCTTTTCAAAATAAACTGTTGGTGGGGGAAAGGAGGTGAATAGCAATACTAAAGGCTGCAATGAGGAGTTGCGATTAAAGAGGAAGAGATACAGCAGATAATTAGCCATTAAAGGAGGTCTGGGTGGAGACCTCTTTTTAACATTCATTGAGCACCTACTGCATGCTCAATAAATACATAAGTGCTGTGGAAAAATAGTCATGAGAAAGTTTTAGTGACGAGGAAATGTTTAGGCAGGGCATAAAACAATTACAGTATCATCACAGCTATAAAAAACATATATGTACAGAAAAAGACTATTAGGAAATATACAAAGTTGTTAAGAGTGGTTTTTTTAAGGAGTTAAATGCATGGGTGATTTTCATTTATTTCTCTATACAGTTCTTTATATTCCAAAGTTTTGACAATGACTAAATATTACTTTTCAAATGAGAAAAACATAGCTCTGAAATCAAATGCACCATGCCATGTGGAATCTTTGTACTTCTGATTTATACCTATTACATTTTATTGAAACAGGATGATAAACCATTTTGTACTCTCTAGCCTGTGAGAGCCTAACAGCCACAGCCAAGGTAACACATTTCCAAGAACATATCCGAACAGTTTGTGAAAGTTTATGCATGGCAAAAAACCAGCAAGTACTGTGAGTAGGGCTGTATAAAGAGATGTCCAGCACTTGGATATTAGGATAAACTCTGAAAATTTTACTCTGAAAATTAAATCAGGGGCTTCCCTGGTGGCGCAGTGGTTAAGAATCTGCCTTCCAATGCAAGGGACACGGGTCTGAGCCCTGGCCGGGGAAGATCCCACATGCCGCGGTGTAACTAAGCCCGTGCGCCACAACTACTGAGCCTGTGCTCTAGAGCCTGTGAGCCACAACTACTGAGCCCACATGCCACAACTACTGAAGCCCGTGCGCCTAGAGCCCGTGCTCCCAACAAGAGAAGCCACCACAATGAGAAGCCCGCGCACCACAGCGAAGAGTAGCCCCCGCTTGCCGTAACCACAGAAAGCCCGTGCACAGCAACGAAGACCCAATGCAGCCAAAACTAAAAAGAAATAATAAAAGAAATACATTTATTTTTTTTAAAAAATGAAGAGTAGCCCCCGCTCGCCGTAACCACAGAAAGCCCGTGCACAGCAACGAAGACCCAATGCAGCCAAAACTAAAAAGAAATAATAAAAGAAATACATTTATTTTTTTTAAAAAATACATCAATTAGGTAAATACCTATTGGAAATAAGCAACTCTCATCACTTGACCTTAGCTAACTGAAGCCATTAATGGATCCAAAGAAAGAATATCAGTATGTGACAGGGGCCACTTTACAAAGGCAGTTGTGAGGGGTAGATTAGCAGATTTTCCTTCATAATTCAGTAAAGACTCTCTGGGCATCAAGTTTTGCCTCATAACTAGAGCAATGAGTCTGGAATCAATCACAATCATCATTTTTATTTTGATATCCTTGTTGATAGGATAACTTTAACTTTGCCTATGTTGTCAGAGACAAAGGATGAATTACAGTTCATAAATAAAAGATGACCAGTATTGAAATGAGAGCATAGTTTTCAAAAGGTACTTATTTCAAAAATTCTACTTATTTTATGGGCCAGAGTTTCTGATTCAAGGTGAAATTTCTTGTTTAAATAAAAACAAGTGAAATTTCATTACAACATCAGATTTTAAAGTTGATATTTAACATGTATCTTAGTCTGTTGGGCTGCTATACAAAATGCCACAGACCTGGTAGTTTATAAACAACAGAAATTTATTTCTCTCAGCTCTGGATGTCAGAAGTCCAAAATCAAAGCATCAACATGGTCGCATTCTTTGGTGAGAGTCCTCTTCCTAGTTTATAACCAGCACCTTCTCAGTGTGTCCTCACATGGTGGAAGAGGCTAGGGATCTCTCTGGAGCCTCTTTTATAAGATACCCCCCAAAGTCCCCATTTCCTAGTACCATCATCTTTGGGGGGTTAGGATTTCAACATATTAATTTGAGGGGTATACAAATATTCAGACCATAGTAACATAATAAAGGAAATTGAACTACATTTCTATTTGTAAATGGACTGCCGCCATTATCCACAAACAATCCCATCAACTAGCAAATCTAAAATATAGCTCAGTGTTGGGTAATAATATAGTTTTGAGTGACCTGATGATATCTCTCTAAATTGCAAGTTATTTATTTTTAAAACTTATTGTCCATATCTTTGTTTCAATATGGCAGGTTATCTCAAATCAAGATAAGTATATTTTAGTTTGCCAAATTGTGTCAAAATTTATCAATATTATCCAAAGTTATACTGCAGGAATCAAACTGCCAAAGACATCAGGCTAAATGCAAGAACAGCAATCTTAAAATTGAAACAGTAAATTCACATTTTAGTTTTTGGTTAGTAATTATCACTCAAACAAAGCCCACATCTAGTGGCATTACTTCCCTCTGCAATATTCCTATGAAGCTAGTGAATGTTGATTAATTACTTTTGGGCATTTTTGTTTCATTTTGGCCAATTGGCCTAATATTTATCTATTCTAATGGGTTGATATTCTGAATAAACATGGAGTACAACCAAAGGGCCTTCAGATATATTTTATTATAATATATTTCTTGGTAAGAAATGAATGAGATCCTATTATCTAAAAAGTCAACATATCACCTACAGCACTTATATGATTTATGAACTGCCTTCTCTAAACATCAAATTTTAAATTTGACCCAGAATTCCAACTCTTGTAATTTATTCTGGAAGTAATCAGGAAAATGCATAAAATGTATACACAGAATATTATTCCAGTATTGTTGGTAATACTTTTTTTAAATGGAAACAATGTTGACAATCAATTTTGATACTTCATAAACAAGGAAAAAGTGTGTTTACATTTATATTTATTGACATAAATAGAGGTCCACTAGAAGTTTTATGGTACAGGTAGAACCTTATTATAGCATGGTCCTATCTGAGATGTTTATGTGTCCATAATATTTGATAAATTGAAAATAAAGTTGTAAGACATACCCCAAGCTGTTAGCTGCAGTCATAGAAATTGTAAGGAGATTTTAATTTATATTTTGTATCTCTCTTTCATACCATTTGCATTTTAAACAAAAACCAAATCATTTTATAATTATAAAAAACTAAAATTCCAACAACACAACCTGCCCCAGCCTATATTGATTGATATGTGACAAATGTATATTAGTGACCTAAGCAGTCCCCTACTCCATCTTCAATCCCATCTTCATTTAGTTTGTTCCTACTCACCTTCTTTGGACTCAACCTAAATATCACTTCCCTAGGAAACCATCCCTAACACTTGTAAGCAGTAGGCTTTCCTATTATAAACATGTTGCACTTATGTTTTGTAATAAAATTTACAATTGCAGTTTCTTGTTCCTATACATTTTATTTGCAGGATTATACAATTCATTATGCGTGGTCTGTGTCTGTGTTGATCACTGCTATATTCCTAACACCTAGCCTTCTGCCAGGCTCATGGGAGGGCTCAGGTACCTATTTGTTATACGTATCAATGAATGAATTTTTAAATGTGATACATTATCTGAGAAAGGATAACCTTCTTGATTTCTAAGTTTGTTTACATAAAATATTATAAAAAATATACGTTTAGTTCATATTCAATAATTTGACAACTAAAAGAACATGTTACACAGAATTGTCCTAAAATATTGAGAATATATAAGGTCTCTAAACATAGCACTGAATTTTGTTTGACTGAATGAGATTATAAGACAATTGAACCAACAGTTATTATTAATCCTATTTGTAGGTTGGAAAGCTGAGGGTTATGTCCCTTGCCCTAGAAATCTTTTTACGCTGTGACTCTTTATATGAAATACCGAGACTTGGATCATTTGGTTTTTAAATGGTATGGGAATTAGAGTTGAAATGATCTGTGTTTTATGTTCTAACTTTTTCAGTTACTAGCTGCACGTCTTAAAGAGGCAGCTAACCTCTTTGGGGTTAATTTCAGTTACAACCTAGTCACAATTCAATACTTAGAATGTGTTGCACTATGTAATGATCAAAACTCTTTGCTTAACCTACTGTATAGCACAGGGAAGTCTACTCAGTGCTCTGTGGTGACCTAAATGAGAAGGAAATCCATAAAAGAAGGGCTATATATATATATATGTATAGCTGATTCACTATGCTGTACAGTACAAACTAACACAATATTGTAAAGCAACTATACTCCAATAAAAAAAACTCTTTGCTTAATTTACAATTAAATCTCCTCTTTCCTATTTTGTGCAGTTGCTTGGAAGCTAGTGGTGGAGATGGGAGGCATGGTGCTTCTACTATCTATTCTCTCTTTGCTCACTTCCTCATTACCTGCTACTTTGATTGAAGCTGGGAGAGGGAGAACAGGTAAAGAGGATAGGTGAATTCCTATCTGGCTGGTTGGGTTCATGCTCTGGTCTTGGCAGAGTTGGTATACTTGAGTAGATGTTTAGAAGATTAAAGTTGACAGTGTTCTGGAGCATTTTTAGAGGCTATTCAAAGATATTTTGCCTGCATTCCATTCTGGAATACACTTTACCCAAGAAGATGCATATGCTTTCCTTGTAGTTGCTGGTTCTCCTTTCCTATCCACTAATAATGATACAGCTCCACTTAGCACCTCATTCTGCAGAGAACATAGACCAAGATGATAGCCTGTGGTGCTCTCCTATGTACCCCATGTCTGGATCACAGAATTCCTTCCTTCCAAAAACTCTATGAGGTTAGAATGATTTCAGTGCATCAGTAGCACTCTCCTACCACCAAAGCAGTTATTCATCATATCTCTAATCCTTTCACAGGATTAACAGCAGATTAGAAACTGTGGAGTGAAAGATTAGTGAACTTGTAGACATAGCAATAGAAAATATCCAAAATAAAACACAGAGAGAAAAAAGACTGAAAAAATTAACAGAACATGAGTGATATGTGGGACAATTTCAAGCAGGCTATGTCTATGTAATCGAAGCTGCTGATGGAGCAAAGAAATGAAATAAGATAGAAAAATATTTTTTTAAGTTATGGCTGAAAAGTTCCAAATTGATGAAAACTATAAGGCCAGGCTTTCAAGAACCTCAAAAATACCAACCACAAGAAACATGAAGGAAACTACTGCAAGGTACCCCATGATAAAATTACTTTCAGCCAGTTAAAAAGCACAAGACAACTAGAGAACAAAAGGCATGATAAATATAAATCAGTAGTTCTAAACTGGGGACTATTTCACTCTCTCAAGGGGACATTGAACAATGTCCAGATACATTTTTCATTGTCAAAACTGAGGGAATGAGTGAGTAGAGGCCAGAGATGCTGAATGAAAACAGACTTTGTGTCAGAAATAATGCAAGCCAGAGGATATGGAGCAACTTTAAAGAACTGATAGGAAATGTCAGCCTAGAATTCTACATTCTGCAAAATAGTTGTTTTCAAAACGACAGTGAAATACAGACCTTATCAGACATAAAATGTTGAGAGAACTAATTACCATGAATTATAATTAAAGAAGTGTTAAAGGAAGTCTTTCAGGAAGAAGAGAAATAAGACCAGAGAGAAACAGGGATCTACAAAAAGAAATAAAAAGCACTGGAAATGGAAAGTGTACAGGTAGATACAAAATACTTATTTTATTACTTTTAAAGATATCTTTAAAAGGTGGCTGCTTAAAGCAAAAATAACAACAATGTATTAAGTGGTTTATAATGTATATTTAAGTAGAACACACAAAGACAATAGCACAAAGTCTGAGATGGGAGGAGAAACGGAAAATGCTATCATAATATTCTTATGTGTGAAATGATAGAATATTACTTGGAAGGAAGACTGCAATAAGTTAAACGTGTATACTGTATACTTTTAACAACTACTGGAAGAAGTAATTATGGCTTAATAACAAACAAATGAGATAAGATAAATCAGGAAAAATACATAACTCTCCAAAGAAGGCAGAAAAGGAGACAAAAAGGAATAAAGAACAGATTAATCAACCAGAAAACAAGTAGCAAGATAGTAAACTCAAATTCAACCATATCCAAAAGCACATTAATGGATAAGGTGAAGACGATAGTAGACTCAAACTCAACCATATCCAAAAGCACATTAATGGATAAGGTGAAGACATTCTAATTAGAATGCAGAGACTGATGGATTAGATTTTTTTAAAGCGAGATCTAATTATATGTAACAAAACAGAAACCTACTTTAAATACAAATACAGAAGTAGTTTTAAAGCAAAAGGATGGAGACAGCTAACATTAATCAAAAGAAATCTGGAGTGGCTATATAAATATCAGAAAAAGTTGATTTCAGGGAAAAGAATATTACCTGATAAAGATGGTCATTTCATAATGATAAATGGGTCAATTTATCAACAGGATATAAAAATCTTAAACGCTTTATATAAAAAATCTGTGAAGGAAAATACACAAAGCAAAACACATTAAAAAATACAAGAAGAAATAGGAAATTTTACAATTACTATTGTGCAAATACTGTCAAAATATAGTATTGTAAAAGTACAAATACTGAAAATTTCAATAATTGATAGAATAAGTAGACATGAAATCAATTAGATATAGACATTTATTGTACACTCTATCTTACAACAGCAGAATACACATTCTTTTTAAGTCCACAAGCACCAGTTATTAAGATTGGCATATTTAAGGGTAATAATTTGAATAGACACTTCACACAAAACAACTAAACACATGAAAAAATACTTGACATTATTAGTCATGAGGGAGAAGAAATCTAAAGCACAAAGTTCTATTACTATATACCCATTACAAAGGCTAACATTTGAAAGATTGACCATATGGAGTGTTGGTAGGAGTGCCAAAAATGTATGTTATGGAAAGCTTTTAGAATTTTTTGAGCAGGAGAGAAATATATGGTTTATGTTTTACATGATCAATATAGTATAGCTGTTGTATCATTATGATAATAACTGATACAGATTATTCAAAAATTCCTTTGAGTTCAACAACTTATCTAACTAATTGAGTACAGAATGTTCATGATTTGATATGTTCAGATAGTTGACATGGGTGAAAAATGAAAATCCAGACATAATTCCATGTTCTGAATCTGTGTACAAACTATGCTATGCAAAGGATTAATAATCTCTAAAAGTGAAAATTGGTCTTACAACTCTGCAAAGCACAGTTTTGTTTCTGGATAATTACAGAATAATATAAAATATCTATTTTATGTATCCCTTAGAGCAGTGGTCCCCAACTTTTTGGCACCAGGGACTCGTTTCATGGAAGACAATTTTTCCACGAAAAATTAGGGATGGTTCAGGATGTAATGCGAGTGATGGGGAGTGATGGAGAGCCGCAGATGAAGCTTCACTCATGCGCCCTGCTCACCTCCTGCTGTGCGGCCCCATTCCTAAGGCCGCGGACTGGTACCAGGGTTTGGGGACACCTGCCTTAGAGAACTCTTTAGACTAATTCAAAGTCTTACAAGCAGTAATAGCTTACTGCCTTCCATTTTGCATAATAACAAGATACTGATTACTTGGAGAAATTATTTCAGTATATTTAATTTTTCTTTACATTTCACCTACCAGCTTACTAAGGAAAACTTGATATTATTGTCCACCTCAAAGAGCTTAAAAGAAGTCACAGAGGATTTAAAGTAAACAAGACAGTGGGTGTTAACAGAAAATTAAATACATTTTGATGCCTTATTTTTCCATTTCCTTTTTTTTTTTTTTTTTTTGGCTCTTGGAGGATTATGGGTGGTCAGGCTCTATTTCCTGCTTAGAGATGCTAATATTCTGTTTTGCTAATGAAATAATGGGAAAAAAAGAAAAAGAAAAACATGATTCACATAGTGCAAAATGCCATCCATGCCATTTTCATTCAAGGTATATTTACTAAGCACCTTCTATGTGGCAAACATATTAGGGATTCAGTAGTTAATACCACAGGAAAATTCTCTGCTTTTGAGAAATGTACATTCTAGTGAAAGATACAGACAAAAAGGAAATAAACAAATGTATATCTCAGGGGAGAATATAGTTAATGAGCACATGAAGGGAATGGAGGAAAAGGAGTGCTTCTAGGGTCCTCAGAGAAGGTAGTGCATTTGAGCTGAGATCTAAAGACAGTGAGGGAGGGAACTTAGGCAGATTTTCTTAAACGGTAACATTCCAGACTGAAGAAACTGCAAGTGCGAAGACCATGGGAATTATGCTTAGCCTGCTTGAAGAACAGAAAGGAAATCCGTGTGACTGATGCAGAGAAATGTGGAGGAGAGTAGTCAGAGAAATTGTCAGGGTGGGAGTGGATCACAGAGCACCATGAAAGTTTTGGGGACTTTACTGTGAGTGCATTTGGATGCCATTGTAAAGCTCATCAGAAGGGGTGCATGAGCTGACTTACATCTTGAAAGGATTACTCTGTCAGATGACCTGAGTTACTATAGGGAGACAAAGATAAAAGCAGGAAGACTTCCTGGGGAACTTTTCAGTAACCTAAAAGAAAGAAGATGTAGGAAAAGAAGTGAGTTGCCTATAACTGATTTCCTGACAGACTACATGCGGATGTGAGAGAAAGAGTCAAGGATGGGTCCGAGTTTTAGACTCCAAGCATCTACAGGGAGGGAACAGAAATTAACTGCAGGAAAAAAAAAAGCAGGTTTGGAAGTAGACCATTAGATATTCATTTGGAGTATGTTAAATTTAATATCTTAGAGATATCTGTTTAATTGACTTCTGCACCATTTGGATCAACACAGCCCAGCATATCTATTTTCTGATGGTAGAACACCAAGAAATGACCTGAACTATTCCTGTAGTCTTGGAGACAGGTCACAATTACCATTGACACCATTGCAGACCACAACATCCTAGCAGCGGGCAATTCAGGGCCTGTCAATTTATCGACTGACATGTCCTATCAGAGTGTCATATACTGTTCATGCCTCAAGTATTTTGCCTCCTTCCCTGGGACTTCTCCATAGACAATATGGTGTAGGATGTTGAAGACCTCATGTATTTCCCACATGTGATATCTGTAAGCAGGGAGTGGGGAGTGATGACTCTTGATTTGAATCCTTGACCAGTGAGAGGCAGGAACTGGTGAATATATTCTTCTATCTTTCTCCATGAAATACAGGGCTGTCCCAAAGGATGGAATAATTAGTCATACTTGGAAGTAGTAAGCTCCATGATGGATCCTTATTTTGACTCTCCCTAATTTCTTGCTTATCCCTAAGATAGTATTCCATAATAAAATAATGGAACACAAGCTCCTTGCCTCAAGCTAAGACAACATCCATGTGGAAAATCTAGTCAGCAACTGGATGGACAAGACTTGAGTTTAGAAAAGATGTCTAGAAATAGAAAATATGGAGTTGTTGGCATATTAATGGAATTTAAAGCTCTGAGACTGGATGAGAACCCCTAGAGAAGGGGTGTAGATAAAGAATTTGCATGAAGACTGAGAGTTGGGACACTCCATTATTCAAAGTTTAGAGGATGAGGAAATAGAGCAAAGGAGGCAAAGAAGAAGTAGTCGGTAAGATAGAGGAAAACCAGGAGAATGTGTGGTATCCTGACATCCAAGAGAAGAAAGTATTTGAAGGAGAGCAGTCAAATGCTGCTGAGAGGTTAAGAGGAAGACTGAGTTTGGATCATTTTCTTTGTCAACATGGTGGTCACTGTGTTCTTAAAAAGAGTTTATATCCTGGGATACTGAGGCAAAATTCAAACTGGAGTGGGTTCAGGAGAGAATGAGAAGATTGGAAGTAGGTTCAATAACTCACCCAAAGCATTTTTCTCCCTAATTTCTCTGCATTCATTCCTTTGGTGACTAAAACCAATCTAAATGCATTAAATACCATCTACATATTGAAAATGCCCAAATGCATATATTCAACCCAGACCTCTCACCTTATCTATAAAACTGTATGTCCAAATACTTTCTTGACATCTCAACTTGGATTTCTAATAGATGATGTAAATTTAACATACCCAAACAGACTTCTGAACTCCTCATCTTCTCCCCCAAAACCTTATTCTCCTTTAGTCTTCCACATCTCAATGAATGGACATTTCATTCCTTCAGATTTCATGTCCAAAAATCTTACAGCCATCCATGACTCCTCTCTACACATATAGCATTCAATTTGTCAGTAAACTCTGTAGATTCTATTTTTAAAATATATCTAAAACCCTACAGTTTTCACTTCTTCCATTGTTACTATCCTGGTCCAAACGATCATCATCTTTTACCTAGATTATTGCAAGAGCTTTCTCTCTGGCCTCCCTACTTCATTCCTTTCCTCCATCACTTTTCTCTATTTATATTCAATAGGGCAGCTAGGCATAATATTTTGGAAAGCAACCATACTCAAGTCTCTCCTTTTCCCAGAACCTGCTAATGACTTCCCCTGTCAGAGTACAAAGTCAATGTCTGTTCGATGGCCTACAAAGCCACATGCTTTCAGGCCCTTCTTCCTTCTCTAATTTTATCTCTTTCTGCTTTCTTCCTCAGTGTACATTAGTATCCTAGCTGCTTCTCCAACAGTCTGGGCACATTCTGGTCTCAGGGCTTTGCCTTGGCTGTTCCCTCTGTCTGGAATGTTCTTCCACCAGCTAACTAAAAGAATCATTTCCTTACTTCTATCAAGTCTTTGCCCAAATGTGACCATCTCACATTTGTAATACTTGATACTCCAACCCCAGCCCTGGCTCTCTCCCCTCCTGTCATCTTGATTTGTTTTCTTTCTATAGTACTTAATTGCTTTATAATTTATTTATTATGTTAATCTACTATCTTCTTCAAGTAGAATGTAAGTTCTTCTGACAGAGATTTTTATTTGATTTATTCATTCTTAATGCCTAGGATACTGACTGGTGTATAGTAGGTACTCAAAACATATTTATTGAATGAATAAAAATGACTACATCTGCATATGTATATGTATTTCTCAAGCAGCAAATATTGGTAAAATTTTAAAACAAGTTTGATATCATCCACATTGGAATCAAACTGCCTTGATTCATTAGCTTGCTTTAAAACTCATGTAATCTCTGCATTGATGCCATAACATTTTTGATGTAAACGTTCAAAGGTCTTACAAGTTCTGTTCCAGTATGTTAGAATGCTCTTATTGATGTGGAGAGCCAAAGATAAGGCAACACCAAGAACAAGATGAAAAGAGAGGTTTAAGATGGGGATATTTTGGAACATTTGCTGATAGAGCACAGAATATAGGTTTGTGGATATGAATTTCTTATTCAGAGCCAGGTTGAGCAATGTGACCCTTTGCTAAAGCTTCTTACATTTTCCTTGGATTACTGATGTGAAGCTTCTGTTTTATTGAAGCTTATGGTGATAAGAATGTTGGGCCCAGATTAATCTAACATCTCCTTTTTTCTTGAAATCCAATGAAAGCATTTTATCACTTATGAGGAACATCATACATCTGCATTCAGCTGAAAAATAGAAAGCCAAAAAAATAAGCTTTTTACTATGGGCATTCTGAACTAGGTTTCAACCTGTCATTGTCAAAAAACACTGTCTTCCATTTTTTAAACAAAATATGTTATTTCCAAAGACATGCTTTATTTCTCTGTAGAGATGTCCTGAAACTTAGCAAAGAAAAACAGATTGTTAGCACATGACTTAAAAATAAAACAACAAAAAAGTCTCTAACACAATGTCAAAAGAAAACCTAAGAAAATGTGCTGTCTTGGATTTTTAGCTTTGATTATAGAGTGACAAATGATAACTGTAAAACCTAAGGAATCTTTCTTTAAAAAAAAAATTTGTTGTTTGCAGATTTGGAGAGAATTTTAAAACGTTATATAAAAAACAATATAAAAGTGTAAGTGGATGATTGGCAAAAACAACCTAGAATTTGAGATCCATGACCTTTATTGTTATTCTACAATAAACATTAGAAGGGAAATAACCATTCATTAGACTCAACGATAGGTAGAAACCACAGTTGGCATGAAAGTTGTATTTCCCTTATATCTTTAAGTAGTGCTTTAGATTTGCTTAACAAGACAGACTGATTTACACTTCCTTATAGTTCTTTTTCTTTCTTGGCTTTCACCAGAGTGTACTGTTGGTGCCATTTTTCCTTAAATTTTAATTTGTTTTCTGATCTATGAGTTCATTTTTCTAGTTGAAGGAATGGAAAAATGCCCACAACACAGTGAAAAATGAAGCTTTCAATCATGAATCCCAGTTATTGAGGAAAACAAATGGCAATATGTTTAATAGAATGCCATATCCAAATATGTTGAATGGCTAAATTTCTTAACATTTTAGTCACTAGTAATATTTTCCTATTTTTTCCTTGTGGTTCTTTTTTTAAATTTCTTTTTTCAGTTCTTTTTCTTTGTAATTTTATCAAATATTTTTCTTGTCACCTGGAGAATATGAATTTGACATAAACAAATAACCTTAACACTTATAAAATTGAAATCTATCACAGGCGCATGATTAGTTTAATGTAAAATATAATTACTTAAATATATAAAGCTTTTATCATTTCAGATGACTACATTATTACACAGTACTTTTATGAATGATTCTATACCAAATATATTCAAAATATTTTACATGTTCATTTAATACTAAGAATTATTTTTAGACCTTGGCTATAGCACATAAAAAGTTATTTCTATATTATGTAGATATTTGCTCAAATAATTTCTATAGTGAATCCAGTGCTGGGGAAGATGAAGTAAGCATACTCTACCCTCTCTCTCCAACTGAATGCAAATATTAAACTCTGAACTGAAGATAGAGAGATAGATAGATAGATGATAGACAGATGGCTATCTGACACTTAAAATAAATGGTAGCAGAAAGATTTGGGAAGGATTCCAGAATTTGATGTACCACCAAACCAGAGGTAAATATCCCTTTTTCCCCCCCTCTGTTATTACCTGTTGTGGTCTCAAAGGCAACATGAAACCTAGCAGTGCCACCCAGCAGGGATAGAGAAAGCCTCATTTTCTGTACCAAGAAGTTGTAAAGAAGATTCCTAAGGTCCAGAAAGAATAGGATTAAATCCTCTGTTTTTTTTTTTCTTTCCTCTCCTGTCCCAGCCTCCAGGCAAGACCTCAGTGGCAGAGAAGCTGAGCAGGCACCTAAAATACTGAAGAAAGGGACATTCCTTTATTACCAAAGGAGCTGTGATTCAAAGAACTGGCGATGAAGATACTTTGCTTTTTATTGTTCCTTTGTCCTCTTCCTACTAAGCCCCAACTACAGGACCAATTGTGGAAAGTGGAAAGATAGGGGCACTAAAGGCCTAGTTTTCTGATTAGAAGATGATGAAATGGGGACCCAGAAGACCAGAAAGTATTGAAGAGACCACAGAGAGAAGGGAACTCTAGGAAGATATTGCATAAACCGGTGTGTGAACTACTGGGCTCACATCCCCATGCTATGCATGTGTGAATCTGGTACACAACCAGCATCCAAAGGCTTTGAGAACTATGGTCAAAACCTCTTCTCAGGTCCAAGACTGGCCATTGAGTTAGTTGTACAAGAGATTTTCACTGGAACCACAGCCCACAGAAGGTGGGATGGAAACTGTAGCCTGAACCTAGGTAGGTCGATTGCCTAGTAAAACAAAACTAAACAAAAATTTGACTATTATCATAGGATTTAAATAAGACCCAGAGTCTCATAACCTAATATTCAAAATGTCCAGGTTACAATCCAAATGAAGAATCAGGCATATGAAGAACCAGGAAAAGATCAGCTCACAAGCAATAAAAACAATCAACAGATGTCAATCCTGAGAGGACACACATCTTAGAATTATCAGACAAAGTCTTTAAAGCAGCTATTATAACTCTGCCCCCAAGGGGTAAGGCTGAACACTTAAAACAAATGGGAAGATAGAAAGTCTCAGCAAAGAAAGGTAAGATGTAAAAAAGACTAATAGAAAATTTTAGAACTGAAAAATACAATAAACAAAATAAAAATGACACAGGAAAGAGTCAGTGACCTTGAAGATAAATCATTAAAAATTATCCAATCTCAACGACAGACAGTAAAAATATAAAAATAAATAAACAGAGCCTCAGGGACTGGTGGGAAAATATCTGACATCTAGCATTTGTCAATGGAGTCAGAGAAGGAGAGGAGAAAGAATGTGATGCAGAAAAAAATATTCAAATGGATGAAAATTCCCCACATTTGTTGAAAGGTCTAAATATACAAACTTGAATAACTCAGCAAGTTCTAAAGAGGATAAGCTCAAAGGAATCCATGCCCAGACACATGATAATGAAACTAAAGACCAAACAAACATAGCTAAAAACAGCCAGAGAAAAATGATGCATAACATATAGGTGTTTGATGATTCTAATAACTATGGATTTCTCATCAGCATCCATATTGATGGGAAGGAAATGGAACATTTTTAAATGCTGAAAGTAAAGAACTGTCATCCTAGAATTCTGTGTCCACTGAATATATTTTAAGAGTAAAGGTGAAATAAAGATGTTCTCAGATTAAGGAAAACAAAAAGAATTTACTTCCAGTAGACTGGCCAGAAGAAAAATGATACTAGAGGGAAACTTGAAACATCAGGAACAAAGGAAGAAATAGAAATGGTAAATATCTGGATAAATGTATTAAACTATTTTTACTTAAATTCTTTAAAATATGTATAACGGTTCAAAGCAAAAATTAACATGGGCAGATAAGGTTTTCTATATATCTAAATGTAATACATATGAAAACTGCAGCATAAAGAGGAAGGTGAAAAGGTCTTACCTATATGGTGGTAAGGTTTCTATATTCCACTTGAAGTGATAAATATTAATTATAAGTAGAATGCAAAAAGTTAAGTATCTATATTGTAATCTCTAAGGAAATCACTGGAAAAAAATGTCTACAAGTAGATATAATAGAAAACTCAATCAATAGATTTAAAAATGGAAATTAAAAAATGAAACAATCCAAAAATACCAGGAAAGAAGAGACAGAGGAAGGAAAATATAAAAAATAAGAAGAAAACAAATACTAAAATGCTATACCTAAATTCTAACACATCAAAGCACATGTCAATAATTACATTATATGTAAGTGGTTTAAACACACCAACTAAAAAGACATTGCTGAGTAAATGGAGCCATTTTCAAAAGGTTACATGCTGTATAATTCCATTTATATGACATTCTAGAAAAGACAAAACTACAGTGATGGAAAACAGATCAGTGGTTGCAAAGGGTAGGCATGGGGGGAAGGTGTGACTATAAAGGGATAGCAACAGAGTTTTGGGATTGATGACTCTGTTCTATATCTAAATTGTGGTGATGGTTACATAAAACTATACATGTTTTAATATCCATAGAATTACTTACCAAAAAAAGGTCAGTTTTACTATATGCAAGTTAAAAAAACAAAATTAAAAATAATATCTGTATACTTAATCTTTGCTGTATGCCAGGCACTGTCCTTTAAAACATAATTTTGTATAATCTTTAGAACAATGTTATGAACTAGATAGATTCTCCTCTATTTCACAAGTGATGAAAATTAATAATTGAATGCCTTACTAAAGTTTAGTAAATGACTCACTGAAGAATAAACAATTAGCAGTTCACACCAGAATATAACCAAAATCTTTCTGATTCAAAAATCTTATTCTCTGTTTGATGATGCTTATTTACTCAGAAGCAGTGGTCCACATCTAAAATTGGGGAAAAAAATGTTACTATCACACAAATTAGAAAACAGAGAAACAAAGACATTATAACACAACAAGCATATTTTCTGCTAATTATTTTTATTTATTTTGCTGTGCTTTGTTTAAAGATAAAGTTTCTGTAGGATACTAGTAGTGTAGGAAGAATCTGTTCATTAATTTAATAAATATTTACTGAATATATATGCAAAACATACTATGCACTATGGTTGGTTCAAAAATGAATCAGATACAGATCATATTCTCAAGGTGCTTATGATCTACAATGGAAATTAGAACACCTTTATGGACAATGTTAAGTGTCTGTTCTGATTGTATCTCCATGAGTAACAAACCACACCAAAACTTAGAGATTTTTAGTAACTTAAAACAAAAATGTATTATTCTGACAGTGACATTTATGAACTGGGATCAGCTGGGTGGTTTGAACTTGGGATCTCTGATGTCGTTCACACTCTCTTAAGAGTTGAGCTGGAGATATCTGAAGGTTCCAGTGGATTGAATTTCCAAGATGCATCATTCACATGGCTAGCAATTGATTCTGGCTGTCGGCAGGAAGTTCAGCAGGGGCTATCCATAGGAATGCCTACACATGGCCTTGCCATGTGTCTTGAGCCTCTCATAGCATGGCAGCTGGATTCCAAGAGCGGGTGTTCCAAGAAGCCCAGGTATAGCTACGAGACTTCTTAAGACATAGTTTCGGAAATAACACAGAATCATTTCTTATACATTCTATTGGTCAGTTCTGAGTCAGACAGATTTAAGTGGAGGGGACGGAATAGGGTCATGAATATTGAGAAGTGTGGCTCATTTTCAGACTATTTTCATAAACTACCACTCTCTGCCCTTTGGTCCCCAGTGAGCCACATCTCTAATACATGCAATATTTACTCATCTCCTACCCAAGACCTGTGAAGTCTCATCCTATTACCACACTGGCTCAAACTTGAAATTGAGGAACTTATCACTTAAACTGGGTCAAGTTACATCATTCTGTTTGATCTTAAGGACTGTGAAATAATGACAACAAGTTATCTGTCTCCCACAGTAATAATATATTTTGTATGTTGTGTGTGGGGAAGATACGTACAATATACACATCTGACATAAAATGGTGACAAGTATGAGATACCCACAATAGACCTTCAAAAAGAGGGTGAGAGACAGAAGTATCTACACAATTCCAAAATGCAGGCCAGCACAAGTCACCAATTCCTTGATTAGAGAGCAGGTGTGTTCCCTGGGAGTGATTCTCCACTCTTTACTATGAGTTACCCTTCACTCTTTACTGTAAATGGCCTATGTGTGCCATTAACTTTCTCAGCCTGCTCTACCTGGAGCCTTAATGGCTCTTTTCACTTTGAACTGTCCTTAGAACAACAGTCCAAGCTGGTGGTGCTTCTGCCAATACAATTTTCTTCAAACTTCATGAGTTTCTAATGAATCTCATTAAGGTTCAGTCTAGACAAAAAGAGAAGGAAAAAAATCCTCACCCACAAATTTCTTTGAAGTAGTTTATTTTCTGCCTTTGGTTGAAAATCATTGTAATGAGGGACAATGCCCTTAAGGTTCTTTTAGGCATGCCATAAATCTTTCTGATGTGTTCTAAAGGAGCTTACAGCCACACCCTTGATTTCAGCTTTACTCTGGGGCTACAGTTTACTGCAATGCCCTGGATTTGGTACATGCCTTAAGGCATTTCTTACTTTGAGACTCTTTTGCTGGTTACAAAGAGACAGGATGAGAAAGAGTTGTGTGTTTTTTTTGTTTTTTTTTAACCTAGTGTGTCCTAAGTCCTTTATATTTCCTATAGGTTTGTTAGAAATTGAATAGGACTCTTTTTAGTTCACCTCTTCTATAGCCATACCTTATCATATACAGCTAAAAGAAAACAGTTGGCACTTTCAACATATGCCCTAGAGTCTCCTTACCCAAATTCACCAATTTTTAGATATGTTTAGTGTTTGCAATGCTCTGAAATGTTTATAACTGAATAAAAAAAGATTGCCTTTTTAGCTTCCAATGACAATTTTCTGTCTTTCAAGTGTTCCCTATCTCTTTAAGGCTTTTGTAGTTTTCACCTACCATAAGATTTTGGGTTATTTTTTGCTGTAACACAGTCTAAACTCTCCTAAATGCTACACATATCTCATCTCATTTGATTTTCACAAGAAGCTTATTAACAAAGATGTGTCTTTTATTCCAGTACATGGCTAATCAAGAGGTGGCTGGGGGTTCTGCCTACGCCATTATTGTCCTCACTATCTGGAAAAGCCAGCATCTGGAACATTTCTAGGCATGTGGCAGAGGGAAAAGAGCGCTCCAGAGGATTGTATACAGACAAGTAAATGCTCAGCACAAAAGTGACACATGTCACTTCCCTTCACAAGTCATTAGCTAATGACAGCAACATGGCCATATTGAGTTCAACAAGGTGGGAAACTACAATCTTATCACATACTCAGAAGGAGAGAGAGAAATAAATATTTGTGACCAGCTCAAATGACTAACACCTCATGAAAAGTTCCTAATACAGTTCTTATCATAAAATGGATGCTCAACAAATAGTAACTATTGCAGCTGTTATCATTATGGTTATTGCATCTGCTATGGTCTACTTTTAGGCCTGCATTCTGCTGACCATCTGTCCACTTGTAACCTTGCGATATAATATAAAATAAATGGAATTGGTGTCTGAGTACAAACTTGGCCATTTACCAACTGTAAAAGTGGGCAAAACATTTTATTTCCATGTACCTCCATTTAAAATTTATTCTGCTAATTTTAAAGCATGATGCAAATGTAGGTCAATCCATGAGAGGCTGAGTCATGCCTCAACCTTGAGGCTCAGCCTAATTTTGGACCTATCCTCCCCAGTGTAACTGTTGCCTCCCGTGAAACTCAGGGTAAGTCAATTCTGCACCCTTTCAAAGAAACAAAACTGCCCACTAGAATGCCTCTTCCCATACATCTCCAGGGAATTTCCCGAATACTACCCATCACAAATTATCTCTTTCCATGCTCAGTGTTAGTCCACTATGCCTGAAAGGATTCCCTGAAACTGATTCCTTTTATTGTGAGTAAATTTCTCAGTAATCTTGGCTTCATTATGATATTTCTAGTTGATGTCCTTTAGACCTTTCTTGACTGCAGCACCTGATACAGTTTTCCAGTCCAATTCACCTCCTGGAATCATCTTTTTTCACATCAATGTTCTCACCATTTCTTCCAATACCGTGACTCCACTGTTCGTTGCAAACCTCCATCATCTTCAATTTAACTTATTTATTTTCATCTTCCTTCAATTCCAAGGACCATATCATCAGCCTTCCTGTCAAAGCATCAACAAAGCCACTTACAACTATGCTATGAAAGATAAATGTGTTCTGCAATGACTGTATATTAAAGGGTTGACCTAATTGGAGAGGTAAAGGGAGGTTTTCCCTGTGAAAGCATGATTAAGCTAAATTCTGAAGAAAAAGTGGGAAAAAATTATGTCTGCTACCATTTAGAGTTGCTCCAATTCCATTAGCTCAATTCCGAGTTTCTATTTGACCACAGTCATATTACCTTCTAGTGGTGCTGTATATTATGTTTCCAAATCTTTGTTCTTATATCAAACTTCAGACGTTTTAAACTTTTTTGCGTTTTCCTTATATACCGTCCACTTGCCTACCTACTCAAAATTGGCTTCTATTATCAACAATGTCATGTTACACACTAGAATATTCCAACATGTTGATTTTACTGCCAATCTCCATGTTTTTTAACCTATCTAATGTTTCCACCCTGCTCACAATTACTCTTTCATTATATCAGCTTATTTCTTTATAGTAAGTCAAAGTCTAAAATTACATTTATTTATTTACTTATTTATTTTGGGGCATCTGCTTACATTTTTGACATGGGATTGCCAGCATCTAGAATATTTCCTGGCGTAAAGCAGGTAGTCAATAAATGCTTGTTGAATGAATGAACAAATGAATGTTCTTTCCAGATTTCTTTCACAGAGAAAGTGGAGAAATCTTGATGATTGAGAGTACTATAAATTTAAGCAATCTAACTCAGTTTCCTTTTTTAAATCACCTGTTAAGTCTCCCTTACATTTCCTATAGTATTTGTTCCTAGCAACCATTCCTGCCACTCTCACTTTCAACAGATAACTTCTAACTTGCTAAGATCCAAATGAGCTCTTGCAAATAGCTTTCTTTTTTGATTTCCTCAGTTTTCTAGCATCAGTCTTGTTTGAACCATTCTCTTTAAATGACTGGAAAAGATTAAATCAATTTGATATAATGAACTCAGCTTTCACTCATTCATTTACTAGCTTATTTATCAAAAATGTTTTGATGTTCCTTTGTCTAGACCAACAGGGTTTATCCCTGCCATTAAGAGACTCAGAGAAGGGTCATGTTCTGTGATAACTGCATGTTCAAGGCCCTGCAAGTTCTGTCTGGTGTCTTTTTCTCTACATCCACTGCTTTTGTTTTTCTCCTTTTTACTTGCTGTGCCCTCATCCTTGTATTATCCATGCACTCTCCAGCAGAACTTTCTGAGATGATGAAAATATTTTGTTTTTGCACAATCCAATACAATAGCCGCTAGCCTCACCTAGCTCTAGAGCACTTGAAGCATGGACAGTGACACTGAAAACTGAATTTTAAATTTTATTTAATATTAATTTAGATTTAGATTTAAACTTAAATACACATATAATCACTACTGTATTAGATAGCACTTCTCTAGCAACTGTGGTGTTTTATCAGCTCTATTAGTTCCTTTCACATAGCAAATTATGTTTCTTTTCTATCTTTTCCCTTTGCTTGTTTCCTTCACAGCACTTATTAAAACTGAAAGTATTTTATTTATTCATTCTTTCTTGTTTATAGTGTGTCTTCCCCAGCAGAATGTAAGCTTAATGAAGGCAGGAACTATGAGTATCCTATAAATTCTTGTGATTCCACAGACTAAAACAGTGCCTATTATATAGTAAGCATTTAAAAATATTTTTGAATAGTTGAGCAGACAAATGATGGCTGTAATTTTAGCATGTAAAAAGTATTTGGGTGCAGTTAAGTAGTAAAAAAAATCTGCATAGAACAGAAGCAGGGATAGCGTTCAGTGAAGAATTTTATGAGCTTAAAATAATTAGCATATTCCAAAGACACATATTTGAGGTGGCAACTTCTGCTCCCCTATACCATCAAGTCCAAAAAAAACTCCATATTTTTTTCTACAACAAAGTTACCAAACTGTTCTATGCACACTGCCTTGACTTGCTCACCCCTTTGTCATGTCTTTTGTTCCACCACTTGATTAAACTGCTTTCCTAAAGGCAGTGCATCTCTGATCACTTTTCTTCCTTGCCCCAAACTTTGAATAGCCTTTCAGAATCAGATGAATGAGGGTGAATTTTTAAGCTTTGAATGTAAATCACACTCCACCCTGGCACGGCCCTGGCTTCATCTTTCAAAATGTTTCTAATACTAAAACATAATGTAGTTGAAATGGACTATTTAATAATATGCATTCTGTAATTGGTGAGCTTGGCTGTCGCCACATTTGAGAAGTCATCCCTGACTCTCCTGGACCTGATCTCGGGTGGCCTCGGCCTGCAGCGGCTTGAAGCAAGATCTCAGTTCCCCAGCCAGAGACTGAAGTCAGACGGCAGCAGTGAGAGTGATGAATCCTAGCCACTAGACCACGAGGGCCAGTGGCCAGTAACAAGATCCCTGGCTTGTCTACTTTGTAGACATAAATTTCAGCAAAGAGACAGAAAGTAGTGAAATAAGTAAAGTGTTTATTAGGAGGAAAAAAGTATGTGTGAATAGACACACAAGGGTGGGCTCAGAGAAGGAGTTGTGTCTTTGTGGTAGTTTAAATCACTTAAATGGGGCATTTCTTCCAGGTTCCCTCTGGCTAGTTATCTTGCACTGCCTGGATCTGAGTCCATATTTAGTATAACTCAGGGTCGCCTTCCCCGCCCCCCTGCACCCCCATGTGCACGTGCATCTCTTAGCCAAGATGTAGTCTAGTGCAGAGGCCTGTGGGAAGATTGACACCACCTACCATGGGGTGGTACCCCTTCCCTTTTGGGCCCCCAGGAGCCTTTCTGTGCATGTGTAGTCGGGAATGTCTTGACCTCGAGAATGAGAAATACGTGGTCTGTTTATTCCTTATCTGGGCAAGACTCAGCTCCTCCCTGCCCCTGACATTATCTTATCTTGGAGTATCTGCCCACAGGGAACAGGCTTCAGCTGCTCAGCTTGAGGCCCATCTATCTCCTGCTTCAGACCAAGCCCTCTGATGTCTCCCTGCTTGTCATTATATCTCCCTTCCTAGTGTGAGGTCTTACCTATGGTGGGTCCTTTATATGGTGAATGAGTGAAGATACATTCAATTCAGAGACTAATCTTGGATTTTGAAAAAAATTTTCCCCATGCATGCCTAAATCTCAGAATTTAGGTGCTGTCAGGAATATTACAGTTGAAAAAGTATCATTTACTGTTTTCTCTAAACGAGAAAGGCACATGGTTTTGAATAAAGAAATGAATGGATGGGGCTTCCCTGGTGGCGCAGTGGTTGAGAGTCTGCCTGCCGATGCAGGGGACACGGGTTTGTGCCCCGGTCCGGGAGGATCCCACATGCCGCGGAGTGGCTGGGCCCGTGAGCCGTGGCCGCTGAGCCTGCGCGTCCGGAGCCTGTGCTCCGCAACGGGAGAGGCCACAACAGTGAGAGGCCCGCATACCGCCAAAAAAAAAAAAAAAAAAAAAAGAAAAGAAATGAATGGATGGATGAAAAAAGAAAGGCATAACCACCTTCAATGTTTTATTCATATTAATAAGGAGTTTACATTTGATTGCAGTGAGCAGCAGTAGTCCAAAAACAAACAAATAAATAAATAGGCAGCCTCCATATTTGTCATTTAAAATTTATTTCAGATTCTCTAAGTAAGTATGCATGGCTTAAAGACTCAACTTAGGCTCATTCCTGTACTAGGAGACACCTGAGGCCAGATTAAAGGCATACAGGCCCTGCACACACCCTGATCCATATCAGCAGCCCTGCCCTTGAACCATTGCTATAAAACTCCTCACCAGATCCTCTGGGGTTGGGATACACAGTTTTCGAAGAGCATGAGCCTGCTGTGTCCCCCTGTGCCTGGCAAAGCAATAAAGCTATTCTTTTAGACTTCAACCAAAATTCTGTCTCTGAGATTCAATTCAGCACCGGTGCACAGAGGCCAAGTTTTTGGCATCATTCTTGTATTTTTAAAAAACCAGAAGGCCCAATTTATTATAGTTTTCCTTTATGAAAATTACCATCCTATGTTGCAGGTTTGCCTTCTAGATCTCTTTTGTAAGAATTTGTTTAGCAGTCCCTCGTTTCCCTACTGCTTCTTTCAACTATTTTCTGAATGTGTGTCCTCTGAAATACACTACCATTTGATTATAATTATTGTTCATCATCTGCTGCAGAAGGATCCCATCCATCTTCCTCAGTGACCTGCAAGGATGTGCCAGAGAATTCTGAGTAGAACAGACATCCTCTTTTTTGGCCTTTTCATATGGGAAAGTCATAAGTAGAATCAGAAGATGTATGAGAATTCATTCTGATCAACTGAAGAATGCCATTTTTTTTTTTTTTTTTTTGCGGAACGCGGGCCTCTCACTGTGTGGCCTCTCCCGTCGCGGAGCACAGGCTCCGGACGCGCAGGCTCAGCGGCCATGGCTCACGGGCCCAGCCGCTCCGCGGCATGTGGGATCTTCCCGGACCGGGGAACGAACCCGCGTCCCCTGCATCAGCAGGCGGACTCTCAACCACTGCGCCACCAGGGAAGCCTTGAAGAATGCTTTTTGAATACAGTTTTATAGCAAAAAACAAAAATGGTAGATATACAAAGGTTTGATATAAAAGTCCATAGCAAATTTCTATAATAGTAATAGAATAATAATTCTACAGTTACAGAAGAATGAGTACCGTGGATACAATCATGACATTTTCATATCATGGATAGTTGTTGCCCCAGCCAAAAAGAAAAAATTATCCAGTTTTCTACTCTTTCTCTGGACAATTAGACATCATCACTGCTATGCTTTTAGGAGCTGATACTGTTCTTAATGATGGAAAATTTTGTGATTGGCAGCTGGGTCTACAAAGTGGCCACATATCTTCAGCAGTCTGCTCATAAGTGTTTCTAAAATTTTGGAAGCAACGCACAAGAAATTTTGATGGCAGTTCAGGCCAGGATCTTGTGACCTTTCATTTCCTTAAATCTAGGGGAAAAAATGGATAAGGATGTCCGGGAGGAAGAAATTTTTTTTTTAAGTTTAATAACATATATACATAGGAGAGATCCAGAAAAACGAGTAACTCACCCAAATGGCAGAAGCCCTCACCTTAAATACCATCCTCAGCCAAAGACAAAAGAAGATGTTGAGGGTAGGGAGTCATTCATGGGGCTACCAGGAAAAGCACAGTAAAGAAGGGTAAGGTTGTGATACAGATTTAAGTCCTAGCCTTCTCCATTGTGAAGTGTCTAGAGATTTGGCCATCCTCCTCTTCCAGGTACGTGGTGGGAGACGCCCTTACACATGGAAATTTCCCTTACAACTGTAAATGTTTCTCACAAAAGGGCAGCTCCCTTTTTGTTTTCAGAGTTTTCCCCATGTATGCTGTTTCCTAGAAAATAACCAGCTTAAAATAATATGCCAGAGACATATTTTAGCATGGTAAATTCTGCTCCCCTACAAGAATTTAAGATTAGGATTATCTGATTAATCACTCAGTTTCCATACACAGGCTCTTGTTTTCCAAAGGCTCATCTGCGTATGGTGAAAATGGAGGTGAGGTGGGGTGTGGTAGAGGATAGGGAAACTAGAAATGCTATTTAAGGAATGCAAAGAGAAGGAATGAATTCACCCTCTATCATTCAAAAGAGATTATACAAGAAGTCCATTTTCTTACAAGCAAGGCTCCTGTCCTGAGGGAATATTTTCTAAATTTCTTTAAATCTTTAATCACAGTTTAAGCCTGGAGGGTTTCTCTCAATGTGTAGGGAAGATACCAATACTTCCTAGGACAGCAAGGCCAGGGACTTTCTATTTTATGGCAAAAGTATATGGGGATAGGAGAAGGGAGTGGTCAGTTGTGTGTCTGCTAATGCCCTGCAAGGACTTCAGCTCAGAGTAACTCGTGTGTGTGTGTGTGTGTGGTGTGTGTGTGTGTGTGTGTGTGTGTGTGTGTGTGTGTGTGGAGTTGGGAGGAAGAGAGCAAAAGGGGACAAAAAGATGATGATAACTCAGTAGGGGAGGAAAATGGGAATTTTGACTTGCCTCCCTATTTAGGAATCTGAGATGCCTTTGTTTCCTGTGTGTAAAGAAGGAACTCGGAAGTTTGAGAGCCTAGCTGGAGTGCTTGCCAGAGGGGACATCTAAGAGAGATGAAGTGGCTTTTCAGAGAGGCTACCAGGCAGTCAATTTAGGCAGGGGCTGAATTGTGCACAGCCAGACCACAAAGTACCTGAGATGAGCTAAGATCAGGCCAAGTCAGCCAGCGAGGATCACTGGGTCCAACCCAGTTGAGAGAGGCTACTACTCTTGATTACTCCAGGCAACAATGACAGACACAGCTGCTGGCTGGTGGGCAGTGCACAGACGCAGAGGGACACCCGTATGGGACTAAAGAAACCTGCAAACATCCTATGCAAGAATTTCTTCACCTCTCCCATGATGTTGCAAACACTCAAATATCACTTTGAAGAAGAACTCTTGGGTTGGGGGTAAAGTGTTTCAGAGCTAAGTAATACCAAGTAATGTGTAATCAAAGGAACATTTTACATTATAAGACTAGGCTAAGTTTAAGGTGCTACATACCTTCTGCATTGTAGACTCACTTAAATTTGTTATCCCATTACACATGTGTGTGGGTTAATATATATGACTATACATAATTACATGTGTTTTAAGACTTTACTCTTAAAAGGCTATAAGAAAATATTTGCCAAGTGGGTGGGTAAAACACCATCATCAAAACTGGAGGACTTTTGAGAGCAAAAAGGGTACTATTAATTACTCCAGCACAAAAATGCATAAACCTGGACCATCCCATGCCACCTGGGACACATTCTACAGAAGAAGCTGAATTCTGTTCAAGAAAAGAAGTTTTCTTTGATTGAGATGGGGAGAGATGAGGGAGATAACTTTTACCTTAATGTATATATTTGTTTAAAAATGGAGGTTACCTTGGGGCTAAGAGAGTTTATGCAGATAAGAATTAAATTGTACTATTTAAGAAATAAACAGAAATTTGGTGGATGCAAGTTGGCTAAAAATGGATATAAAGGACTTCCCCTGGTGGCGCAGTGGTTAAGAATCTGCCTGCTATTGCAGGGGATATGGGTTCAAGCCCTGGTCTGGGAAGATCCCACATGCCACGGAGCAACTAAGCCCGTGCGCCACAACTACTGAGCCCATGTGCCACAACTACTGAAGCCTGTGTGCCTAGAACCCGTGCTCTGCAACAAGAGAAGCCACCACAATGAGAAGCCTGCACACTGCAGCAAAGAGTAGCCCCCGCTTGCCGCAACTAAAGAAAGCCCGCATGCAGCAGCAAAGACCCAACGGAGCCAAAAATAAATAAATAAATAAATAAATTTTTTATTTTAATGGATATAAGAAGAATCCTTTGATGGAAAGAGTTACGTAAGAAACTAACAATACTTCAGCACGTTAAAAACTAGGGTTGGGGGGAGAGGGGCATGGTTGGCCAGAAATTTACACTGGAGGGATAGTTAGATGATTTGGATTTTAAACAGAACTTTGCTGTGCTGCCATCTGTATTTATACCCAGCGGACCCAAACCTTTGTAAAATCGGGAGTGTTCTTTGGTTACAGTGTTGAGGGATGGGAGGGAGGGAATGAAAACATGGAGCTGTCTGCAGTGCCAGGTGAAGCCAAAGCTGTACGAAAATAATTCATGAAGCCTAAGAACTAAGACTAGTGGAAATGCAAAATTCACCAGGAGCAAGACCGTAGAGAAAAACGTGACCTGAAGAATGTAAGCCCCTTATGAACTGAGAAGCTATCTGTGGGTGCAGCGGGTGGGTATGGGTTTCTACCAGGAAGATAAGTGTTCCAGCAAATCTACCATCATATTCAAGAAAAGATTGTTCTCCTAAGCCTGGAAACCTAGAAATAACTAGGCTGTAGAAATCTAGGTTAAACACACTTTACACAATTTTATACAATTAAAATATAATTTCAGGGCTTCCCTGGTGGCGCAGTGGTTGAGAGTCCGCCTGCCGAGGCAGAGGACATGGGTTCGTGCCCTGGTCCAGGAAGATCCCACATGCCGCGGAGCGGCTGGGCCCGTGAGCCATGGCCGCTGAGCCTGCGCGTCCGGAGCCTGTGCTCCGCAGAGGGAGAGGCCACAATAGTGAGAGGCCCGCGTACCGCAAAACAAACAAACAAACAAAAAATATAATTTCAGTGATTGGTCAATAACATTTATTAACTAGCCACTCCAAACACACTGTTGTCCTCAAAGCAAAGTCTCGAACTCACAAACTTAGTTAATTCCATAGTGAAAAATAAAATAAGGAAAGAGGTTCACATTTGCATTTTCTATGATTATTGAAATGTCTCTTCCTCCTCATGTGTTAACTATAAATAAACAATAGCAATTCTTCACCTTTATATTGTTTTTATTATTATTAAAGTAACTATAACTTACATACAGTGGCATAGAGTTATACCCCCTGGTTATTTAAAGTTCATGAAATACCTTCTGCTCCCTGGAGGAAATGTACCAAATATGTATAAAATAATAATAAAATAATACTATGCCCAAGGATAGACCGTGTTTCTATGTTTTCATACTGTGAGCATCATGGGTATCTTAGAGCACAGGCTGTTTATAAATGAGGCCTCCAGCTGTTACCGAGAGACTCAGGCAGAAAAAGGGAGTAAACGGAGTATAATAATCCTGATTATTATACTGTTTCTATAGTGACCCAGGATGAGTTGCATTCTCCTTAGGAATAAACTGCTCAGTCAGTAGCTCCTACGAAGTACCATGTGGTAAATTACCTCCTTCCATGTACTAAATGATACCTTGATGCCTTGGAAAAATTAATGGGTGATTGGTTTACTCTGAGAGCATTTTATTCCCTCTGAGTCAACATAGGATTCTGCCCAATTAAGTTTTGGAGGGCAGAATTTGCCCTAGAAAAAGTAGTTTAAAGGTTTAGAGTAATCGAAGCAATATAAAAACTAGTCCCTGATGTATAGTAAAGATTGGACTTCTCACCATGGCTAAGACTTTCATTATCACAGAGTTATTACATTTCCCTCGGTGGCCAAAAGAAGAGGGGGGAAAGGGTGGGAGCTACCATTAAAATATAAAATACGTTAACATATTTTTAAACATTTATTTACAGTCAATCAACTATCTCTTGGTGTCTTCTAAAACATGTCAAGTCATTTGGTCTATCACCATGTCTCAGACAATTCAGACTGTTGCCATGTCAGGTAAATAAAAGTTACTGTTTTCTTTAGAAATATATTTTCTACATGTAATGGATTATATACTCATTGACACAACATAGAATTCAAATAGGCTGGAGGCATTGTTGGATTTTGAACTAATTTTTTTTTTAATAGAGAAGGCCAAAATGCCATTTTGTGAAGTTTATCTATTTCTCAAGCTCTGTTCTACAGTTGGTTAAATTAAATTAACACAATTAAATTAATGAATTTTTGAGAAGGATTTTTCTTTAAAGAATTTGATATTATTGTGGTTATTTAAACAAAATAGATATACTTTTTTATATAGTAAAAGTGCTTAGAGTGTCTGAATCTAGTACAGGCATAAATTACCAAGTAATATTCTACCAGTAATTATTTTAGGTTGACAGACAGTGATATTAATATTATCACATTTATAAAGCAGTTTTATTTTCTGAGAAATGGTGGATCTTTCACTCAAATATTTAAATTGTTATCAAAAGGCATCTATGAAATATATTTTTTTTAAAGTTTAGGCTGTAGGGGTGGAAGCCCAAAAAGAGCTTTCCCTGACTTTAGTCTGCTTCCCTGGGACTCTAATACACCTGCCCTCACAATTGTCAAACTGCAGTTCAAAAATGAACATCTGGTCATGAAACTCATTGACATGGAAACAGAGGGCAATAAATATATGTGCATGCATTTGTTTTTAATAAAATGGTGACTGAGAAATAAATTACACAAAGTATCATTTTGAAACTGGAGGGAAGGGGTGGGGGGGTAGGGCACAACCTTTGAAAGAATGACATAGCCCGAGGACATGACATAAACGGATTAGAACCAGATGGGTCCAAGATGGTGGACAAGTTGACTTCCACTAGACCTTGAGCCTCAGTATATGCTCGTTGTAACACAATCAGCAAGCTAAATGACACACCCACAGATGCCATGACAGTTCTAAAGCAACCAAAGAATCAAAAAGTGGGCAGTGGCCCAATTCCTGGAAATCCCCACCCCTTCCCAAAATAGCTGGAATACTCCTCCCACTCAGCCTATGAAATTACCCGCCACTATAAAAACGGACAACCCCATACCCTGGTGCCTTTCTCACCTTCTGAGATGGCCCACACTCTGCCTGTGGAGTGTGTTTCTCTCTAAATAAATCCACTTCTTACCTATCACTTTGACTCTCAGTGAATTCTTTCTGCAATGAGACATCAAGAAACTGAGGTTCATTAAGTCCTGAAACCGGGTGTGTGATCTTAGTTGGAAGACTGGGTTTTGGCCAGGTTTGAGTCCCGGCCGCATGGGTTCAACTCCCAATCTGAGGTGCACGGTTTCAATTTTTTTTGGTTTCAATTTTTATACTCAGGGTGACACCGCTTAGATCTACCTCCTGTCACAGCCACTTAACAGCTGTGCAGTTACCCTGTGAACTTTACATTTCTCATCTGCAAGATGGGAATAATAATCACAAGACCTCATGCCAGTTGTCCTAATGATTAAGATATCTTAACTAATTTAAAACACATTGCCTAGCAATGGCAGCCCCCATGGTATGACCTATTTAGATTAGAGGGTCAGGAAGGCCTCATAAAAAAAGTGACATTTAAAATGAGAGTTGAGGGGGACCTTCAAGATGGTGGAGCAGTAAGACGTGGAGATCACCTTCCTCCCCACAAATACATCAGAAATACATCTGCATGTGGAACAACTCCTACGGAACACCTACTGAATGCTGGGAGAAGACCACAGACTTCCCAAAAGGCAAGGAAATCCCCATGTACCTGGGTAGGGCAAAAAAAAAAAGAAAAAACAGAGACAAAAGATTAGGGACGGGACTTGCACCTCTGGGAGGGAGCTGTGAAGGAGGAAAAGTTTCCACACACTAGGAAGCCCCTTCACTGGCAGAGATGGGGGTGGCAGTGGGGAAGCTTCAGAGCTACAGAGGAGAGCACAGCAACAGGGGTGCAGAGGGCAAAGCAGAGAGATCCCTTCACAGAGAATCAGTGCTGAGAGGCTTGTCTGCTCACCCGCCGGGGTGGGTGGGGGCTGGGAGCTGTGGCTCGGGCTTCGGAGGTCAGATCCGAGGGAGAGGACTGGGGTTGGCTGCATGAAGACAGCCTGAAGCGGGCTAGTGCACCACAGCTAGCCGGGAGGGAGTCCGGGAAAAGGTCTGGAACTGCCTAAGAGCAAGAGGCCATTGTCTTGGGGTGCGCGAGGAGAGGGGATTCCTTCCCTGTCTTCCCACAGAGGCAGAGCACCACCTAAACGAGCTCCAGGGATAGGCACAAGCCATGGCTATCAGCTCAGACACCAGAGACAGGCATGAAACGCTAAGGCTGCTGCTGCAGCCACCAAGAATCCTGTGTGCAAGCACAAGTCACTCTCCACAACTCCCCTCCCGGGAGCCTGTGCAACACACCAAGGCCAGGGACCTGTGATCCAGGGACAACTTCCCTGGAAGAACACACAGCGCATCTCAGGCTGTTGCAACATCACGCTGGCCTCTGCTACTCAACTCCCCTCCCGGGAGCCTGTGCAACACACCAAGGCCAAGGACCTGTGATCCAGGGACAACTTCCCTGGAAGAACACACAGCGCATCTCAGGCTGTTGCAACATCACGCTGGCCTCTGCTACTGCAGGCTCACCCTGCATTCCAATTATAACTACCATACCCCTCCCTCCCCGAGGCATGAGTGAGCCAGAGCCCCCTAATCAGCCACTCCTTTAACCCCGTCCTGTCTGGGCAAGGACAGATGCCAGAGGGCAACCTACACACAGAGGGGCATCCAAAACCAAAGCTGAATCCCAGGAGCTGTGAGAACAAAGAAGGGAAAGGGGAATCTCTCTGTGCAGCCTCAGGAGCAGCGGATTAAATCTCCAATCAACTTGTTGTACCCTGCATCTGTGGAATACCTGAATAGACAACAAATCACCCAAAATTGAGGTGGTGGACTTTGGGAGCAGCTGTAGACTTGGGGGGGGGGGGGTCTGCTGGCTATGACTGATTTGTTTCTGATTTTTTTATTTTTCTTAGTATAGTTTTTAATGCTTGTGTTCATTGGTGGATTTGATTATTGGTTTGGTTGCTCTCTTCTTTTTTAAAAAATTATTTATTTATTTTAATTTATTTATTTTAATAATTTTTTTTCTTTCTTTTTGTCTCCCTTTCCTTCTGAGCTGTGTGGATGACAGGCTGTTGGTGCTCCAGCCAGGCATCAGGGCTGTGCCTCTGAGGTGGGAGAGCCGAGGTCAGGAAATTGGACCACCAGAGACTTCCTGGCCCCACATAATATCAATCAGCAAGAGCTCTCTCAGAGATCTGCATCTCAACACTAAGACGCAGCTCCACCCAATGGCCAGCAAGCTCCACTGCTGGATGCCCCGTGCCAATCAACTAGCAAGACAGGAACACAACCCCACCCACTGGCAGAGAAGCTGCCTAAAATCATACTAAGTTCACAGAAACCCCAAAACACACCACAGGATGTGGTCTTGCCCACCAGAAAGACAAGATCCAGCCTCATCCACCAGAACACAGGCATCAGTACCCTCCACCAGGAAGCTTACAAAACACACTGAACCAATCTTACCCACTGTGGGCAGACACCAAAAACAATGGGAGCTATGAACCTGCAGCCTGCGAAAAGGAGACCCCAAACACAGTAAGTTAAACAAAATGAGAACAAGAGAAATATGCAGCAGAAGAAGGAGCAAGGTAAAAACCCACGACACCAAACAAATGAAGAGGAAATAGGCAGTCTACCTGGAAAGGAATTCAGAGTAATGATACTAAAGATGATGCAAAATCTTGGAAATAGAATGGAGAAAATACAAGAAAATTTTAACAAGGAACTAGAAGAACTAAAGAGCAAACAAACAATGATGAACAAAACAAAAAATGAAATTAAAAATTCTCTAGAAGGAATCAATAGCAGAATAACTGAGGCAGAAGAACAGAGAAGTTACCTGGAAGATAAAATAGTGGAAAAAAACTACTTCAGAGCAGAATAAAGAAAAAAGAATGAAGAGAATTGAGGACAGTCTCAGAGACCTCTGGGACAATATTAAACACACCAACATTCAAATTATAGGGGTCCCAGAAAAAAAAGAGAAAAAGAAAACTTCTGAGAAAATATTTGAAGAGATTATAGTTGAGAACTTCCTTAACATGGAAAAGGAAATAGTCAGTCAAGTCCAGGAAGGACAGAGAGTTCCATACAGGATAAATCCAAGGAGAAACACACCAAGACACATATTAATCAAACTATCAAAAATTAAATACAAAGAAAAAATATTAAAAACAGCAAGGGAAAAGAAACAAATAACATACAAGGGAATCCCCATAAGGTTAATTGCAGAACTTTCAGCAGAATCTCTGCAAGCCAGAAGGGAGTGGCAGTACATAGTTAAAGTGATGAAAGGGAAAAACCTACAACCAAGATTACCCTACCCAGCACGGATCTCATTCAGATTTGATCGTGAAATTAAAACCTTTACAGACAAACAAAAGTTAAGAGAATTCAGCACCACCAAACTAGCTCCACAACAAATGCTAAGGCAACTTCTTTTGGCAGGAAACACAAGAGAAGGAAAAGACCTACAATAACAAACCCAAAACAATTAAGAAAATCGTAATAGGATCATACATATCAATAATTGCCTTGTGCTTCCCTGGTGGCGCAGTGGTTGAGGATCTGCCTGCCAACTCAGGGGACATGGGTTCGAGCCCTGGTCTGGGAAGATCCCACATGCCGCAGAGCAACTAGGCCCATGAGCCACAACTACAGAGCCTGCGCGTCTGGAGCTTTTTCTCCACAACAAGAGAGGCTGCGACAGTGACAGGTCCACGCACCATGATGAAGAGTGGCCCCCTCTCGCCGCAACTAGAGAAAGCCCACGCACAGAAACAAAGACCCAACACAGCCAAAAATAAATAAATAAATAAAAATTTAAAAAATAAAAAAAATAATTGCCTTAAATGTGAATGGATTAAATGCTCCAACCAAAAGACACAGGCTTGCTGAATGGATACAAAAACAAGACCCAGATATATGCTGTCTACAAGAGACCAACTTCAGACCTAGGGACACATACAGACTGAAAGTGAGGGGATGG
>NC_041217.1:97052669-97054727 GCF_002837175.3 Physeter macrocephalus
TTGAGGACAGTCTCAGAGACCTCTGGGACAATATTAAACACACCAACATTCAAATTATAGGGGTCCCAGAAAAAAAAGAGAAAAAGAAAACTTCTGAGAAAATATTTGAAGAGATTATAGTTGAGAACTTCCTTAACATGGAAAAGGAAATAGTCAATCAAGTCCAGGAAGGACAGAGAGTTCCATACAGGATAAATCCAAGGAGAAACACACCAAGACACATATTAATCAAACTATCAAAAATTAAATACAAAGAAAAAATATTAAAAACAGCAAGGGAAAAGAAACAAATAACATACAAGGGAATCCCCATAAGGTTAATTGCAGAACTTTCAGCAGAATCTCTGCAAGCCAGAAGGGAGTGGCAGTACATAGTTAAAGTGATGAAAGGGAAAAACCTACAACCAAGATTACCCTACCCAGCACGGATCTCATTCAGATTTGATCGTGAAATTAAAACCTTTACAGACAAACAAAAGTTAAGAGAATTCAGCACCACCAAACTAGCTCCACAACAAATGCTAAGGCAACTTCTTTTGGCAGGAAACACAAGAGAAGGAAAAGACCTACAATAACAAACCCAAAACAATTAAGAAAATCGTAATAGGATCATACATATCAATAATTGCCTTGTGCTTCCCTGGTGGCGCAGTGGTTGAGGATCTGCCTGCCAACTCAGGGGACATGGGTTCGAGCCCTGGTCTGGGAAGATCCCACATGCCGCAGAGCAACTAGGCCCATGAGCCACAACTACAGAGCCTGCACGTCTGGAGCTTTTTCTCCACAACAAGAGAGGCCGCGACAGTGACAGGTCCACGCACCATGATGAAGAGTGGCCCCCTCTCGCCTCAACTAGAGAAAGCCCACGCACAGAAACAAAGACCCAACACAGCCAAAAATAAATAAATAAATAAAAATTTAAAAAATAAAAAAAATAATTGCCTTAAATGTGAATGGATTAAATGCTCCAACCAAAAGACACAGGCTTGCTGAATGGATACAAAAACAAGACCCAGATATATGCTGTCTACAAGAGACCAACTTCAGACCTAGGGACACATACAGACTGAAAGTGAGGGGATGGGAAAAGATATTCCATGCAACTGGAAATCAGAAGAAAGCTGGAATAACAATACTCATATCAGATAAAATAGACTTTAAAATAAATAATGTGACAAGAGACAAGGAAGGACACTATGTAATGAACAATAATAGTGGGGACTTTAACGCCTCACTTACAGCAATGGACAGATCATCCAGACTGAAAATTAATAAGCAAACACAAGCTTTAAATGACACAATAGACCAGACAGATTTAATTGACATTTACAGGACATTGCATCCGAAAACTGCAGATTACCCTTTCTTCTCAAGTGCACATGAAACATTCTCCAGGATAGATCATATTTTGGGTCATGTATCCCGACTTGGTAATTTAAGAAAATTGAAATCATATCAAATATCTTTTCCAATGACAACACTATGAGACTAGATATCAATTACAGGAAAAAAACTGTAAAATATAAAAACACATGGAGGTAAAACAATACGCTATTAAATAACCAAGAGATTACTGAAGAAATCAAAGAGGAAATCAAAAAATCATAAAAATCAGATCAGAAATAAATGAAAAAGAAATGAAGGAAACGATAGCAAAGATCAATGAAACTGAAAGCTGATTCTTGGAAAAGATAAAGAAAATTGATAAACCAGCAGCCAGACTCACCAAGAAAAAAAGGGAGATGACTCAAATCAACAGAATTAGAAATGAAAGAGGAGTAACAACTGACAGTGCAGAAATAAAAAGGATCATGAGAGATTATTACAAGCAACTATATGCCAATAAAATGGACAACCTGGAAGCATGGACAATTTCTTAGAAAAGCACAACCTTCCAAGACTGAACCAGGAAGAAATAGAAAATATAAACAGATCAATCACAAGAACTGAAATTGAAACTGTGATTAAAAATCTTCCAACAAACAGAAGCCCAGGACCAGATGGCTTCACAGGCGAATTCTATCAAACATTTACAGAAGAGCTAACACCGATCCTTCT
>NC_041217.1:97055097-97059257 GCF_002837175.3 Physeter macrocephalus
CCTTCTCAAACTCTTCCAAAATATAGCAGAGGGAGGAAAACTCCCAAACTCATTCTGCAAGGCCACCATCACCCTGATACCACAACCAGACAAAGATGTTACAAAAAAAGAAAACTACAAGCCAATATCACTGATGAACATAGATGCAAAAATCCTCAACAAAATACTAGCAAACAGAATCCAACAGCACATTAAAAGGATCATACACCATGATCAAGTGGGGTTTATCCTAGTAATGCAAGGATTCTTCAATATATGCAAACCAATCAATGTGATACACCATATTAACAAATTGAAGTATAAAAAGCATATGATCACCTCAACAGATGCTGAAAAAGCTTTTGAGAAAATTCAACACAAATTTATGATAAAAACTGTCCAGAAAGTAGGCATGGAGGGAACTTATCTCAACATAATAAAGGTCATATATGGCAAACCCACAGCCAAAATCATTCTCAATGGTGAAACTCTGAAAGCATTTCCTCTAAGATCAGAAACAAGACAAGGTTGCCGAATCTCACTGCTATTATTCAACATAGTTTTGGAAGTTTTAGCCACGACAGTCAGAGAAGAAAAAGAAATAAAAGGAATCCAAATCAGAATAGAAGATGTAAAACTGTCACTGTTTGCAGATGCCATGATACTATACATATAGAATTCTAGAGATGCTACCACAAAACTCCTAGAGCTAATCAATGAATTTGGTAAAGTAGCAGGATACAAAATTAATGCACAGAAATCTCTGGCATTCCTATACACTAATGATGAAAAATCTGAAAAGAAATTAAGGAAGCACTCTCATTTACCATTGCAACAAAAAGAATAAAATATTTAGGAATAAACCTACCTAAGGAGACAAAAGACCTGTATGCAGAAAACCATAAGACACAGATGAAAGAAATTAAAGATGATACAAACAGATGGAGAGATATACCATGTTCCTGGGTTGGAAGAATCAACATTGTGAAAAATGACTCTACTACCCAAAGCAATCTACAGATTTAATGAAATCCCTATGAAATTACCAATGGCATTTTTCACAGAACTTGAACAAAAAATTTCACAATTTGTATAGAAATTAAGGAAGCACTCTCATTTACCATTGCAACAAAAAGAATAAAATATTTAGGAATAAACCTACCTAAGGAGACAAAAGACCTGTATGCAGAAAACCATAACCCAGGCACAAAAATAGAAATATAGATAAGTGGAACAGGATAGAAAGCCCAGAGATAAACCTATGCACATATGGCCACATTATCTTTGATAAAGGAGGCAAGAATATACAATGGAGAAAAGACAGCTTCTTCAATAATTTGTGCTGGGAAAACTGGACAGCTACATGTAAAAGAATGAAATTAGAGCACTCCCTAAGACAGTATACAAAAATAAACTCAAAATGGATTAAAGACTTAAATGTAAGGCCAGACACTTTAAAACTCTTAGAGGAAAACAGGCAGAACACTCTATGACATAAATCACAGCAAGATCCTTTTTGACCCACCTCCTAGAGAAATGGGAATAAAAACAAAAATAAACAAATGGGAACTAATGAAACATAAAAGCTTTTGCACTGCAAAGGAGACCATAAACAAGAACAAAAGACAATCCTCAGAATGGGAGAAAATATTTGTAAATGAAGCAACTGACAAAGGATTAATCTCCAAAACATACAAGCTGCTCTTGCAGCTCCATATCAAAAAAACAAACAACCCAATCCAAAAATTGGCAGAAGACCTAAATAGACGTTTCTCCTAAGGAGAAATACAGATTGCCAACAAACACATGAAAGGATGCTCAACATCATTAATCATTAGAGAAATGCAAATCAAAACTGCAGTGAGGTATCACCTCACACTGATTAGAATGGCCCTCATTAAAAAACCTACAAACACTAAATGCTGGAGAGGGTGTGGAGAAAAGGGAACACTCTTGCACTGTTGGTGGGAATGTAAATTGATACAGCCACTATGGTATTTCCTTAAAAAAATAAAAGTAGAACTACCATATCATCCAGCAATCCCAATACTGGGCATATATCCTGAGAAAACCATAATTCAAAAAGAGACATGTACCACAATGTTCATTGCAGCTATATTTATAATAGCCAGGACATGGAAGCAACCTAAGTGTCCATTGACAGATGAATGGATAAAGAAGATGTGGCACATATATACAATGGAATATTACTCAGCCATAAGATGAAATGAAACTGAACTATTTGTAGTGAGGTGGATGGACATAGATTCTGTCATACAGAGTGAAGTATGTCAGAAAGAGAAAAACAAATACCATATGCTAACACATGTATATGGAATCTAAAAAAGAAAAGATTCCAATGAACCTAGGGATAGGACAGGAATAAAGACGCTGACATAGAGAATGGACTTGAAGACATGGGGACGGGGAAGGGTAAGCTGTGATGAAGTGAGAGAGTAGCATTGACATATATGCACTACCAAATGTAAAATATGTAGCTAATGGGAAGCAGCTGCTTAGCACAGGGAGATCAGCTCTGTGCTTTGTGACCACCTAGAGGGGTGGGATAGGGAGGGTGGGAGGCAGACCCAAGAGGGAGGGGATATGGGGATATATGTATACATATAGCTGATTCACTTTGTTATACAACAGAAACTAACACAACATTGTAAAGCAATTATACTCCAATAAAGATGTTTAATAAAATAAAAATAAATTAATAAAATAAAATGAGAGTTGAAGAACCAGGTGAATTTTCCATAGGGAAGGGTCTAGGAGGAAAGGCTCCAAGGTAGTAATGGATCTGGTTTGTTTAAAGAGCTAAAGAAGCGAATTGAACCTAAAATTCTCTTCAAGTTGCTTATTGTGAAAAAAGAGGAAATGAAGTATTTCTCATAAACATTGGTAGCCCCAAGCAGTGTGTGATCCATTCTATTTCAGGCTGTTGTTCCTGGAGGAGGATGGAGAGCTACATCCTGGCAGTCCACAGGTGAAAACAATGCACAGTTGAGGGCCGGGGAATGTGGGAGTACATTTTGGGCTTAGGAAGTGTGGAAGAGGAACACTGGGTAACAAAGCGAAGGATATATGGAACAGACTGGTGATTCAGAAGCCTAGATTAGGAGTAGGGGAGATGGAGAATGTGGAGAGTGATAAAACTGAGGAGACAAGCAGTACAAATTTTTTAGGCCACACTATAGAGTTTGTAGGTTTTCCAGAGGCAATGGAGGACCATTGCATTGTTTAAAGCCATGAAGTGCCATGATCGGATTCTGATTTCTGAACGCTTATAGTGCATTAGAATTGCTAGAAATGAGGTTCAGTGCTCTGAAATTTTACTAAGCATGCCATGTGAATCTTATGGACGATTCAATTTTAAGAGTTACTGCTGCTATTGTTCAAAGTAGTCTTAAGAATTTTGATAACTAAAAATAAAAGAATTCCTCATGCAGAAGCACACAGGGAAACTTTCTAAGGTGCTCGGAATGTTCTATATTGTGAATTGTGGTTGGGATTACACAACTTTATACATTTGTTAAAATGCATCAAAATGTATACTTGCAGTTGGAAAGTCTTACTGCTTATAAATTATCTTGATAAAGCTGTTTTTTTGGTTTTTTAACATCTTTACTGGAGTATAATTGCTTCACAATGGTGTGTTAGTTTCTGCTTTATAACAAAGTGAATCAGTTATACATATACATATGTTCCCATATCTCTTCCCTCCTGCGTCTCCCTCCCTCTCACCCTCTCTATCCCACCCCTCTAGGTGGTCACAAACCACCGAGCTGATCTCCCTCTGCTACCCGGCTGCTTCCCACTAGCTATCCACTTTCCGTTTGGTAGTGTATATATGTCCATGCCACTCTCTCACCTCGTCACAGCCTCCCCGTCCCCCTCCCCATATCCTCAAGTCCATGCTCTAGTATGTCTGTGTCTTTATTCCCATCTTACCCCTAGGTTCCTCATGACTTTTTTTTCCCTTAGATTCCATATATATGTGTTAGCATATGGTATTTGTTTTTCTCTTTCTGACTTACTTCGCTCTGTATGACAGACTCTAGGTCCATCCACCTCACCACAAATAACTCAATTTCGCTTCCTTTTATGGCTGAGTAATATTCCATTGTATATATGTGCCACATCTTCTTTATCCATTCATCTGTTGATGGACACTTAGG
>NC_041217.1:97059323-97059718 GCF_002837175.3 Physeter macrocephalus
TTTTTTGATGATGGCCATTCTGACTGGTGTGAGATGATATCTCATTGTAGTTTTGATTTGCATTTCTCTAATGATTAATGATGCTGAGCATTCTTTCATGTGTTTGTTGGCAATCTGTATATCTTTGGAGAAATGTCTATTTAGGTCGTTGGCCAATTTTTGGATTGGGTTGTTTGTTTTTTGTTATTGAGCTGCCTGAACTGCTTGTAAATTTTGGATATTAATCCTTTGTCAGTTGCTTCATTTGCAAATATTTTCTACCATTCTGAGGGGTGTCTTTTGGTCTTGTTTATGGTTTCCTTCGCTGTGCAAAAGCTTTTAAGTTTCATTAGGTCCCATTTGTTTATTTTTGTTTTTATTTCCATTTCCCTAGGAGGTGGGTCAAAAAGGATCTT
>NC_041217.1:97060016-97217698 GCF_002837175.3 Physeter macrocephalus
GTAGAGTCATTTTCACAATGTTGATTCTTCCAATCCAAGAACATGGTATATCTCTCCATCTATTTGCATCATCTTTAATTTCTTTCATCAGTGTCTTATAATTTTCTGCATACAGGTCTTTTGTCTCCTTAGGTAGGTTTATTCCTAAATATTTTATTCTTTTTGTTGCAGTGGTAAATGGGAGTGTTTTCTTAATTTCACTTTCAGATCTTTCATCATTAGTGTATTAAAATGCCAGAGATTTCTGTGCATTAATTTTGTATCCTGCTACTTTACCAAATTCACTGATTAGCTCTAGTAGTTTTCTGGTAGCATCTTTAGGATTGTCTATGTATAGTATCATGTCATCTGCGAACAGTGACAGCTTTACTTCTTATTTTCCGATTTGGATTCCTTGTATTTCTTTTTGTTCTCTGATTGCTGTGGCTAGAACTTCCAAAACTATGTTGAATAAGAGTGGTGAGAGTGGGCAACCTTTTCTTGTTCCTGATCTTAGTGGAAATGGTTTCAGTTTTTCACCATTGAGAACAATGCTGGCTGTGGGTTTGTCATATATGGCCTTTATTATGTTGAGGAAAGTTCCCTCTATGCCTACTTTCTGCAGGGTTTTTATCATAAATGGGTGTTGAATTTTGTCAAAAGCTTTCTCTGCATCTATTGAGATGATCATATGGTTTTTCTCCTTCAGTTTGTTGATATGGTGTATCACGTTGATTGATTTGCATATATTGAAGAATCCTTGCATTCCTGGAATAAACCCCACTTGATCATGGTGTATGATCCTTTTAATGTGCTGTTGGATTCTGTTTGCTAGTATTTTGTTGAGGATTTTTGCATCTATGTTCATCAGTGATATTGGCCTGTAGTTTTCTATCTTTGTGATGTCTTTGTCTGGTTTTGGTATCAGGGTGATGGTGGCCTCATAGAATGAGTTTGGGAGTGTTCCTCCCTCTGCTATCTTTTGGAAGAGTTTGAGAAGGATAGATGTTAACTCTTCTCTAAATGTTTGATAGAATTCGCCTGTGAAGCCATCTGGTCCTGGGCTTTTGTTTGTTGGAAGATTTTTAATCACAGTTTCAATTTCAGTGCTTGTGATTGGTCTGTTCATATTTTCTATTTCTTCCTGGTTCAGTCTCGGCAGCTTGTGCATTTCTAAGAATTTGTCCATTTCTTCCAGGTTGTCCATTTTATTGGCATACAGTTGCTTGTAGTAATCTCTAATAATCTTTTGTATTTCTGCAGTGTCAGTTGTTACATCTCCTTTTTCATTTCTAATTCTATTGATTTGAGTCTTCTCCCTTTTATTCTTGATGAGTCTGGCTAATGGTTTATCAATTTTATTTATCTTCTCAAAGAACCAGCTTTTAGTTTTATTGATCTTTGCTATTGTTTCCTTCATTTCTTTTTCATTTATTTCTGATCTGATCTTTATGATTTCTTTCCTTCTGCTAAATTTGGGGTTCTTTTGTTCTTCTTTCTCTAATTGCTTTAGGTGCAAAGTTAGGTTGTTTATACGAGATGTTTCCTGTTTCTTAAGGTAGGATTGTATTGCTATAAACTTCCCTCTTAGAACTGCTTTTGCTGCATCCCATAGGTTTTGGGTCGTCGTGTCTCCATTGTCATTTGTTTCTAAGTATTTTTTGATTTCCTCTTTGATTTCTTCAGTGATCACTTCGTTATTAAGTAGTGTATTGTTTAGCCTCCATGTGTTTGTATTTTTTACAGATCTTTTCCTGTAATTGATATCTAGTCTCATAGCGTTGTGGTCAGAAAAGATACTTGATATGATTTCAATTTTCTTAAATTTGCCAAGGCTAGATTTGTGACCCAATATATGATCTATCCTGGAGAATGTTCCATGAGCACTTGAGAAAAATGTGTATTCTGTTGTTTTTGGATGGAATGTCCTATAAATATCAATTAAGTCCATCTTGTGTAATGTATCATTTAAAGCTTTTCTTTATTCTATTTCCAAGATTTTGGATCATCTTTAATATCTTTATTCTGAATTGTTTTTTAGGTAGACTGCCTATTTCCTCCTCATTTGTTAGGTCTGGTGGGTTTTTACCTTGCTCCTTCATCTGCTGTGTGTTTTTCTGTCTTTTTATTTTGCTTATCTTACTGTGTTCGGGGTCTCCTTTTCGCAGGCTGCAGTTTCGTAGTTCCCGTTGTTTTTGGTGTCTGTCCTGAGTGGCTAAGATTGTTTCAGTGGGTTGTTTAGGTTTCCTGCTGGAGGGGACTAGTGCCTGTGTTCTGGTGGGTAAGCCTGGATCTTGTCTTTCTGGTAGGCAGGACCACGTCTGGTGGTGTGTTTTGGGGTGTCTGTGGCCTTATTATGATTTTAGGCAGCCTGTCTGCTAATGGGTGGGGTTGTGTCCCGGCCTTGCGAGTTGTTTGGCATAGGGTGTCCAGCACTGTAGCTTGCTGGTCATTGAGTGAAGCTGGGTCTTGGTGTTGAGATGGAGATCTCTGGGAGATTTTCACCATTTGATATTACGTGGAGCTGGAAGGTCTCTTGTGGACCAGTGTCCTGAAGTTGGCTCTCCCACCTCAGAGGCTCAGCCCTGACTCCTGGCTGGAGCACCAAGAGCCTGTCCTCCACACGGCTCAGAATAAAAGGGAGAAAAAATAGAAGGAAAGAAAGAAAGAAAGAGGATAAAATAAAATAAAGTAAGACAGAATAAAATAAAGTTATTAAAATAAAAAATTATTTTTAAGAAAAAAATTTTTAAACGTAAAAAAAAAAGAAAAACAAACCGGACGGTCAGAACCCTAGGACAAATGGTGAAAGCAAAGCTATACAGACAAAATCTCACACAGAAGCATGCACATACTCACAAAAAGAGGAAAAGGGGAAAAAATAATCTTTCTTGCTCCCAAAGTCCACCTCCTCAATTTGGGATGATTCGTTGTGTATTCAGGTATTCCACAGATGCAGGGTACATCAAGTTGATTGTGGAGCTTTAATACGCTGCTTCTGAGGCTGCTGGGAGAAATTTCCCTTTCTCTTCTTTGTTCGCACAGCTCCTGGGGTTCAGCTTTGGATTTGGCCCTGCCTCTGTGTGTAGGTCGCCTGAGGGTGTCTGTTCTTCGCTCAGACAGGACGGGGTTAAAGGAGCAGCTGATTCGGGGGCTCTGGCTCAGGCCGGGGGTTGGGAGAGATACGGATGCGGGGCGAGCCTGCAGCGGCAGAGGCCAGCGTGACGTTGCACCAGCCTGAGGCGCACCGTTTGTTCTCCCGGGGAAGTTGTCCCTGGATCACGGGACCCTGGCAGTGGCGGGCTGCACAGGCTCCCGGGAGGGGAGGTGTGGAGAGTGACCTGTGCTCGCACACAGGGTTCTTGGTGGCGGCAGCAGCAGCCTTAGCATCTCATGCCCGTCTCTGGGGTCCGCGCTGTTAGCCGCGGCTCGCGTCCGTCTCTGGAGCTCGTTTAAGCAGCGCTCTTAATCCCCTCTCCTCGTGCACCACCAGGAAACAAAGAGGCAAGAAAAAGTCTCTTGCCTCTTCGGCAGCTGCAGACTTCTCCCGGACTCCCTCCTGGCTAGCTGTGGCGCACTAGCCCCCTTCAGGCTGTGTTCATGCCGCCAACCCCAGTCCTCTCCCGGCTTCCTACCGAAGCCCGAGCCTCAGCTCCCAGCCCCCCGCCCGTCCCGGCGGGTGAGCAGAGAAGCCTCTCGGGCTGGTGAGTGCTGGTCGGCACCGATCCTCTGCGGGAATCTCTCCGCTTTGCCCTCCGCACCACTGTTGCTGCGCTCTCTTCCACGGCTCTGAAGCTTCCCCCTTCCGCCACCCGCAGTCTCAGCCCGCGAAGGGGCTTCTAGTGTGTGGAAACCTTTCCTCCTTCACAGCTCCCTCCCAGAGGTGCAGGTCCCGTCCCTATTCTTTTGTTTCTGTTTATTCTTTTTTCTTTTTCCCTATCCAGGTACGTGGGGAGTTTCTTGCCTTGCCCCCAGCCCCCCGCCCGTCCCGGCGGGTGAGCAGAGAAGCCTCTCGGGCTGGTGAGTGCTGGTCGGCACCGATCCTCTGCGGGAATCTCTCCGCTTTGCCCTCCGCACCACTGTTGCTGCGCTCTCTTCCACGGCTCTGAAGCTTCCCCCTTCCGCCACCCGCAGTCTCAGCCCGCGAAGGGGCTTCTAGTGTGTGGAAACCTTTCCTCCTTCACAGCTCCCTCCCAGAGGTGCAGGTCCCGTCCCTATTCTTTTGTTTCTGTTTATTCTTTTTTCTTTTTCCCTATCCAGGTACGTGGGGAGTTTCTTGCCTTTTGGGAGGTCTGAGGTCTTCTGCCAGCGTTCAGTGGGTGTTCTATAGGAGCAGTTCCAGATGTAGATGTATTTCTGATGTATCTGTGGGGAGGAAGGTGATCTCCGCGTCTTTCTCTTCCACCATCTTCTCCCTCCCTGCTGTTTTGTTTTTAAAAGCCAGTGGACTTGATGAATAGCAAGGTAGTGCTACCCTTCAAACCAGGAAAGCCATTGCTACAAAATACTCACAACATTGCAAAGGGATGAAGGAATACTGCTGTAGTGGAAACAATGAATACTTATTTGAGAAGTAAAGAGATAATCAGGAGAGAAATGGGAATGGGGAGGCAGGAGAGTAGCTCGAAAGAGTAAGATGACTGAAGAAAAATTCTCCAGATGATATTTGCAGGTAGAGGAGTTGAAGCCAGTAGAGAAGCAGAGAATTATGTAGGAAGAAGAGTAATTACTGGGGCAGTTACAGTGAATGGGATTAAGAGAAAAACTGGCAGAATTAATCTAATGCATTTTTTTACAATGATTGAAACAAAGAAAGCAATAATGAGACATGCTTCTAAATTTTGCCAAAGCAGTACTTTTGTCAGTAATGTAGGCAACCAAGCTTACGCTAACATTTGTCCACCTGGACAAGCTCTGCTCTGCCTCTGATACACGGACACGATTATGTCCCTTCACTTGTTTCCACAAAGAATCCATTTCAAAAAACTTTTCATGGGATTTATAGATTTTTACTGAATGCCTTGTCTCTGATATGGTGACCATGAGGAATGTTCAAATGTAATTGTAATGAGTTTCCCATGACAACATTGTGCGGCTTTCCCAAATCTGAGGTAAACTTTTCAGACTCTGCTCACTGGTACTATTTTGTTATGTTCTTGGACCCTTTGGTTAGGTAACCTTAAGACATTCACAGCAGTGGAAAATGATAGATGTCCTCAATTCCCTGTCTGGCCAAAACTGAGGACATTTGACAGGACTATGAAAGCTTTTTTTTGAGAAATGAGATGCTTTTTGCTTTCTACTCTTTCCCCTCCAGCTCAAATTAGAATTAATCCTCTACTAATTGGGCTTTTATTCCCTTTTCGTTTCTATTTCCTGATGTTTTATTAGAAAAGAACTTCAAAGCCAACGAGAAACTGGACCCAAATTTCGAGGCATTTTTTTTTTATCTCTTCTACTCCTTAGTCTCACTCCAGACCCTCTGGCATCCTGACTCTTAAATTCGAAGAAACTGTAGACTCATTTGAGAAGATTGCTTCTCAAATTCTTCATCATACTTCTGCACCAAAACTGAGGAGTAAAAATGGTGAGCAATCAACTTCTTTCTTATTCTCTACCTGACCACGTGATACATTCCCAAGTCCTTCAGCCAGTAGCCATTTTTCGTGCTTCGCTGACCCTGAGGAAACACTGCTTCTTTGATCCTGTGAGCCCTCTGCTTTCCTCACCCACACATCAAGGGAAAGCTGTGTACAGGGCAAGCCTTTGACAGAATATATGCATAGAGCTTCTTAGCAACCTTGGCTTAAAAAGACACACTTTTTTGAGGGAAATGTTCTATACATAGTCTCAGAAATGCTATTACTTTTTGAATAATTCCATGTGAATTACACATGAGAGGCAGAGAAAAGTATATTCACCATAATTTCTTCCAGGAAGAACACTGAATTTGTTCTGAAGTAACTCTTTTATAACCCCGCTTGGGACTTGGGTACACCCTCCAAAGTTCAGTCCCCAGAGATTCCCTCACATGTAGAGTATTACTTATCCAGAGGTAAGGAGTAAAAACTTTTGTTGTCATAGGAAAGCGGTAAGAACAAGGAAGAGGGAGGGGAAAAGGGCTAGAGCAGATAAAATAGGCCATTGTGTGGTGTGAGCTCTTTCTGTATCTGTAATCATTAGTAAAAAATATTTTTATTTTAGTTTTTATTTCTTTGTTGAGAGAAGATGTTCTGAAGAGGTAGACTCCTATACCCAGAGAGTCTGGATTTGAATAGTCACAGCCATGAGATAATAGGTACACAATACATAGGTTGTGTGTTTCGTTTTGAAAATGGACTATTTGGAAAGATTGAGAAATGTATTAAATTTTAAAACATATTATGTACGATTATTTAGGGGCTATCTTGCAGTAGACAAACCTGGATTTAAATCTAGACTCTACTTCTTGCCAGTTATAGACCTTTTTGTACTTCTGTTTGTGGGATTTTAAATAGATAGCAAATGTAGAATACTTCCCAGATAAATATTCAATAAATAATAACTGTGATGATGATAATGATGATGACGATGATGAACATCATGCCTACCCCAGCACCTGACAGGTTGTAGGCTCTCAAATTACAACCACACACTAGCATAATAATTATAGCATTAGTGGACCATAGTATTATTTAAATTTTAAGCAAGTGTTTGTATGCTGATATACGTTCATACAAAAAAATATTAAAAATGAGTGAAAGTATGAATGAACAAAGATATGTTTTTCCATATCATTAAATGAGCAAACTTAATGGTACTAGAAATGAAACTCACATTAGAAACAGGGGCCATAATCACAGCACTCGGTCCATTTCCAGAAAGACATATTGGAGTCATTAGGAAACTGAGGTCAGAAGAAAATGTAACCTATAAACTACTTCTCCTAAAATAGCTTTATTTATTATAATGAACATTGACATGAATGTTCTGTTAAACACAAGCTTGGACAATTACCAAAAAATCAGGGTATGCTAATTTGATGACCCTAGGACACTACAGGTAAACCTTCCACAGGGACTTTTGCCCCTCCAGAAGTATAAATGTGGATTGCTCTATGGATTATCATAAATACAGAACTTCGAGAGTCTTCAGAGGATGTGTTTTTATAAAATATCAATACAGAGGAAAAATTTTGCTACTTAAAGAATAATTCATCTCAGACTCTATACATCAACAAATCTACAGTTAACAGAGTGAATAATAAAGGCAGATGAAGCAGTTTACTACAAGTAGCAGTCCACCTATGAATACCACTTAAGACAGACACCATCTCATCTTTGCAAGATGTACTTTTTGTCAAGATCTTAATTGGCCACTGAGATTGTCAAAGAAGTAAATGTCTTAAATATTTCACCATTAAGGTGAATGTTCAGTGCTGTTAGTTCTAACAACACGGAGCAATGGCCAGGTATGGCAGGTCAGCCTCATCCAGCATTAACCTGCTCGAGATGAGCTTAATAAGGTATTCTTCCCCCTCCTTCGTTTTCCCCTTAGCTGAGGCCATCTTTTAGCTATTTATTAAGACACTGATTAAGATGCTATGCAGTACTTCCTTCATCATTACTGATATAATATTATATATTTTCTTTATTTTCCTTCCATTCTTAGATGTGTGCTTCAGAAATATAAATTCATCATATTTTAGGTGTAAATAATTAGGTCTAACTGTGAAAATAAAGTTGAAAATTCGTATTTTCTTGACAAATGCAGTTTCTAGTATATTCAAATTTCTACTGTATCTTTTTTTGTTGTTTTTGCTATATTCTAGCTTTCTCCTCTATTTTTGTTTGAAAATTTTAACACGGAATTTCATGCCAGAAAATATTTTTTTTCTTCTGAAAGCTGGAAGAAATCATTTCAAGTTTCAAGACTGTGAAAATTGACTGTGCCTGACTTTTTCCAAAATGACTCGTAATGCTTTTTGCCAGGCAGATTCTAGGACTAGTTAGTTTATGATCAAAACTTACAGATGGTACTTACAGAAGACTAGCCAGTAGGGCATTTTTCAAGAATGTCAAGATCAAAAACTATAATTAAAGGTTATTTTGGGAAAATCCAGCATCCCCATCACTAACTCCACAGGGGAAAAAAAAGAATAAGAAGCAAAAACGATTTTGTGACAAAGTAATTGCTGACAAAAATATTGTAACCCAATGTGTCATTTGAAAACAATTGAATTTCTGGTCTTTTCATTGCGGAAGCTTAGCTTTCAAAGTGATGGTTAGTGTTATAGTGTATAATGCTGACTTTTCCCTAAGATCATAGGTTATTTCACAGCTGTCATAGTTACATAGCCATCTTCCCTGTCACCAGTTCCTGTAGCTCGTCCTTGCTGGTTGATATCTTTATGCCCAAACTCTTATAACATTCAATCACCACAAGGTCGAGGTCACATGATGGCAAGCTGGTGATGAAATTTTTACCTTCTAACAATGTACAAGTGAAAATTTTATGCACTGAGGCAAAAGCAGGAAATAATGAATATCTATAGTTTAATTTCCATGCATCACTGCTTGTGGCAGTGAAATAAATAGCAGGGTGAAGTAATAGAGTAGTTGCAGGGGCGGGCTAGTGGGTTAAAGAAGAGAATTAATATCCATGATTAAAACTGCATGTATCATTGCCAAGGGCTGTGAAAATATGTCAATTGCATGACTATGTCTGTTTCAATGACAGAGAAAGAACATTTAAAGTTTAATAATTGCTCTGTTTCCTTGTATGAAACAAACCAAAGTCCTTACTCCAAAGTCTTGCTAACAATAAATGAATTCTACAGATATCTGTTTTTGAAAATGATCAACTTTAATTTTATGTATACTTTTATGTACTAACTGATACGTAGTTTTTCAATCTTTTTTTATTTAAAAACTATGCCAACCAACCTAATATTGCATATCTGCACGTTCATTTTTTAATTAATTTCGTAAATTCTAGGCAACAAGTCTATGATCATACAGTATTTAATTAGTCCTTGAATTAATATTTGTAGTTCAAGTTTATATTGCTTGAAAATGATGATGAATTTATAATATCCTGTTGCTAGGGAAAATGGCAGTGCATATTCTCAGTATTATTTAGTTATAGGTTTAGGGTTTTTGTGACCAATAACATGTATAACCTTAAATTACAACATATAAAATGTTCACACGACAAACAACTTACTGGAGTAAATGAAGAACGTGATTCTTTTATCCTAAGAATATATCTGATTTCAACTGTAGAGAATAAGTTGAAAAAGTATCCCTAATATTCATATTCCCTACATTTTCAGAAGTCCTGCTTTTCATTAGGAAGTGAAAAAGTAGGCTTCCAAACAAAGACTAGTTTGCAAGCCTGGGAGAACATTTTTTAAAACCACTTTATGTACATTGTTACTTCTCTTAGAATTCTCTTTTTTTTTTTTTTTTTAAGATTTTTAATTCACTACAAAGCAGAACTCTCAAACGCAAAGCCTTTTTAAAAATAATGCTTTCCTGGCTAGAGAAGACCTAAGATAGACTGATTTACTAGCTATCATAAACAACTAAATCACACGTACGCACATACACATGCACACACAGAGCCTTTGTCCAGATTTTTGTTCAATGTTATGCTTCTGCGTCTTGTCCCCTTGAAGGAGATGAGTACTGTACTCTTTGTTTTGCTCAGGACTGAGGAATTGAGTACTTGGTCAGCACTCAACAAATAATAAGTCATACTGACAAGTACCGAATCCAGTTTGAAACCGTAGGGGAAATTTAAGTGGTCCCAAATGCTAGTGTTCTCTGAGTTAAATCCATTTGTGGAGGAGCTGCAATTCCAGATGGAGGTTTCGTGAAATAATTCAAATTATTCTCTTCTATTTTTAACTTCTGGTTGGGCCGAAGAGATTTTCACACCAAAGATTACAGCCATGGCTTTCACCAAGCTGAAAAAACAAGCTTTAATGTGATGATCCACATAAGACCAAACTTGATGAGAAATGTAGGGTGTTGCTATGGCAATTCCATTCGTTGGAACTTTTCTCTGTTGGCTTCATTCTGACAGTACATTCTAAAAAGAATTATATGAAAAGGTGTGGTGGCTGTGAAGACATACTTGAAGCCAAGAAGATAGAACTTTCTCATCTTTTTTCTCCCAAAGAGAGAACACGTCGTCATCTTGTAATGCCACCCTAACGTAGTCAGAGGGCTAGCTGACGAGGTGTCATTCTGAGATTTCATTGAAACCCTGGGGTGTATTTCTTTTTGGCTTAAGTGGAAAATTGGCGATGCTAGGGTTCTAAGCACAATTACAACATGGAAAAGGATGCTTAGTCGAAACTGAAAGATGATAAGTCCTTGGCTCCTGAAAGAATGAAGATCTGTTTTGTGGTGGTGGTGGTGTTTTGTCTTACTTTCAGCAGAGGGTAGAGGTATTAAAATTCATTTAAATCTAGGCATCAAAAGTGAATGAATCCCAGGTCTGAGAGTCTCTGATGGAGAAGGGAGATTTATTAATTCACCTAATGTCATTTCTTTTCAAATAGACCTTCATTTCAGAAGTCATAATCAATCCAATTGTTTATAAAAACAAGCTCAGTTAGAATCTAATTGCAGGCATTGTGTCAAAGCATTTTTTTTCGTGATTAATATCATTACACTCTTCACAAACAATCCTATGAGGTAGATACTATTTTCAACTCCATTTTGTACATGAAGAAAGGGAAATTCAGAGAAAATGTAACTGGGCTAAGTTTGAACATCTGGAAAGAAGGAAATACAGAAGTTGAATCCAGAACCAAGATCTTAATGCGTTGTTAAACAGAACTAACTGTCAAAATTTGAAGGGGGCGGGGATTCCTAAGCAATTTACTAATAAGCAGGAAAAATTTTATTTTTGCCATTACTGTAAAAACTTCTTTTTCCATGCTACAAAACACAACCAATCAGGTAAGATTAGGGAGGTGGTGTATCAGAGAATCTTGACCTTAAAAAGAATCCATTTTACAAATTGAATTCAACGATAATCATTTATTGAGCTCTTAGCACATTCTCTAGCATAAAAAACTTCTAAAACACCAGTTCCTACTCCAGAAGAATTTATCAGTTACTGGGAGAATGTAGTCAACAAGTAGGGATTAATCCATTTAGAAGTGAGCGTAAGTGTATTTAGCAATAAGACAGAGGTTATGAATTAGTGGCCTGCTGGCTGATGTGGCCCTCAGACATGTTTAATTTGAACCACAAAATCTGAATCTTCTTTTTAAAAAACCCAATTATTTGTGAACACAAAGTTCACATTCCTATTTGGCAACAATTGGCTGAAGGTAATAGACAGTTTCCACTTTAGTAGTGGTGTGTACTCTCCAGTTTTCCAGATTCCCCACCCCTACTCTTTCTCCCGCACTGAAGTTCAATGACAATTGTCATTCATTATAAAGCTTGCTCCCTTTTTTTCTTATGCCTATTTATATATATTACTTTCCTGGCCCCTATAGGCTTTTGAGGTTGTCACCAACTTGTAAGGACACCAAAAGCATTTGAGATTCAGATTTATGATGGGTAAGAACAAAAAGACCATCATTCAGGTAGCAGCAGATTATTTACTACTTTCTATCTGCTTCTGTGGATATACTCAAATAGCTAAAGAAGAGATCTGGAATAAGAATTAAAGTTGGCACTACTACTGAGTTTTTCAGAGGCATGATTTATTACAAAACAATTTTGATTTATCTAAACCTGGAGAGGATGTAGGTCATTGAGTTGCCCAGGTGTGGGCGTGTTCTGTAAACATTTGCAGATAAACAGGCATAATTTATGTGCAAAGAAAATTCCAACTGGGGAGATAGATTGAGTAGAGGAAATAAAATGGAGTAGAGGGCTAGAATGAAGAAGGGAGAGAGAGGTAGGGAAGGAGGGAGAGACTTCAAGAGTTGTGAGATTATAGCCCCTCAAACTCTTAAGCATTGCACAGAGGCTTGGCCCTTTCTAGCCATTCATCCAGTAGCCTCTGATAAAATGGATGACGGGCTTTTTCTTGGCTCTTGCTTTTATCTCTACCTGGAAAGACTTCTTTCTCTGCAAACCTTCATTCATGTGACTTTTCTCTTACATTTCAACACCTGGTTCAGGAGGTTCATTTACCACTAAACTTTCTTGTTGCTCCTTAGAAAAAGGAAATAATTTCTCCTTTTATGCTACAAATTTCTTGTATAGGTTTCATTCATTAGACTTACTACAGCTCATTGAAATTATGTATCTACCTGCCTGTTTCCCTATAGACTATGAATTCTTGGGAAGGTGCCCATGTTTCACTTATCTTTGTATTGCTGTCTCCCAGCATGGTGTAATAAATATTTGTTGAATAAATGAATAAATACATCCTCAAAAGAGAGCCCAATTATTTTATTAACATTTTCTTGACCTATTCACTAATTACATAATTTTAAGGAGCCAAAATTCACTCAAAATAGCTAGTTTACATATGTAATTATTAATTAAATTGATAAAAATTGTGATATTATTCTGAAGTTAAATGTGTATTTTATATATATATATATATATATATATCCATGTCTATATATCTATATCTATAGTTAGTTGAACATGTTCTTCATTTGGGATACTAAATTAGGCACTTGGGAGAGCATCTGAGTGAAAGTTAATTACATAATTAAAGAAACATTTAATTTCATTATACAATTTACCAAATATACCTCCTATCCAGCTACCAACCAAAGTTACCATATTCTTTTAAAAAATGTTGTCATTAAAGTATTAACCAAGGCAAGGAAACAATTGTAAGTCTTCTATATAGTACCTGGAATAGGTATTTTTTCAGTTTATTGACATATAATGAAGAAAAGTAAACATAAGGGTATAGCTCAACTGAACAGACCTGTAGAACTAGCACCTAGATCAAAAATACATTACCACCAGTTCCCTCAAACCCCTATTTCCTCTCCTGTCTATAGCTCTCTTGTAAGGTTAACCGCATTCCAGACTTCTAAAAGCATAGATTAGTTTTTGCCTGTTTTTAGTAACTGAAATGTTTACTGCATTTAAAACACTACATAATGCACACATATGACTTCATAAAAAAACATATATTCTTAACTCTGCAGAGTTACAAAGGTAGAGAAGACATAATCTTGACATTCCAGAAGCTTATCTGTTAGAGGCGGTAACACATAACCAAATACCTAATGCCAAATATGGACACATAGTAGTACACAGTAAATGGATTCTGAGTGATAGCAGAGTCTTACAAAGGGAAGCTCTCGTCTCATTTCATACAAAATGTAGAATCACTATGGAGGCACCACAAAATGTTTTCAAGCTCTGAAAAATGATTTTGAATAATAGGTTTCTTTCAGATTGGCAGGAAAAAAGCAATTTATATCTCCATTATTGTGATAAATTTATCTCATGGGTAGATAGAGATCTCCATAATCTTCTTTCCGGTGGAAGCCTCTTTTTATTTATTTATTTATATTTTAAAATTTTATTTATTTTATTTTTTGCTGTGTTGGGTCTTTGTTGCTGCACGTAGTCTTCCTCTAGTTGAGGCGAGCGGGGGTTACTCTTCGTCGCGGTGCGCGTGCGCCAGCTTCTCTTGTTGCAGAGCACAGTCTACAGATGCACGGGCTTCAGTAGTTGTGGCTCACAGGCTTAGTTGCTCCGCGGCATAGGATCTTCCCGGACCAGGCCTCGAACCTCTCTCCCCTGCATTGGCAGGCGAATTTTTAGCCCACTGTGCCACCAAGTCAGCGCCTGGTGGAAGCCTCTTAAATTACATTAAAGGTGGGTTGAAGGAGAAAAGTTGGGCAGTGGCCATGATGGTAAAGCACCTCTTTAACCACTTGGGTTACTCTTTGGAAGAAGAACTGTTAATTAACTGCAGTGGTGCAGAAAAGTGCACCAGAGGGCTGAGTTTTGAAGCTACTCACACATGGATGAGAAGTCACACAAAGCTAGAAGTAGGAGTTTTGCTAGGAAACAATTTGTTGTGGGTTACACATCGCCTGGACTTGAGCTTCCAAGTAAAAAAGGCTTCTACGTTGCAGAGCCAGGTAGGGTGGGTCAGTGGTTGTCTCTGGGAGGCTGAACAGCCAAGGGGGACCATGAGTGTGAACTGGTGAGTATGATACACTATTTTTCAGAAATGCCTTCTTTATGCTCTGATGAAAAATTAATGCCCTTTGTCAAATCATCTGTCTTGGAAGCAGAGTTGTCCTTACTCTATTAAATAGTTATCTGCCCTAGAATCAACTTTATCTCTTGAACTTCAGGGTCTCATCACCCAGAGCCTTGTATTTCAGGCTGGGTCTCATTAGGCAATGCTTCCTATTACAGGCTACTTGCTTCTATATTTGGCCATTCCTGACCTTACTCTGGTCTCAGCCCAGGAAATCATTTGTTTATCTTTCCTCACACCATCACCAAAACAATTTCCCAACAAAAATTCTTTCTCAAGAAACTCCAACTAGTTTTGGAGGAAAACTGCTCCCCACATAAAAATTGAATGCTCAGAGGTTATGCTATTATTCCGTGATGTTCCAAGAACAGTAGAATTTGGCTGCAACTGTGCACTTATTTTGGTTTCGAAAAAACAACAGTCTCAATCACATCTAAACTCCAAAGGACTCATGTTCCCGAGTCACAGTGGAGGAGAGGTCTGGTCAGGATGGGGGCTGTGTGCTTTAGGAGGAGCCTCCCTAGAGCACAATAAAGAAAGAACCATGTGCAGTTGAGCTCAAGCACTAAAGTAACAAAATATGATGACATTAACATAATGGCACAAAGTGAACAAACCCCTTCTCCCTTGAGTTCTGGAAATGGATGTTCCCTCAGCATATAAGAGAAAGTGCTTCCTCTGTGCCTCTTTGGATAATCTGTCTCAGAATTTGCCTGAGGGAGGATTGCTTTCTCCAAGCCCCAAATCATGTAAACACTAGTTCTTAGATTCATTTGAAGGATGTGTTGAAAATAAACTTACTTTACAGTACGGTCTCAGTTATGGAAAAAACCAAACAAAAGCTATATGTGGTTTCAGCAAAAGGAATGTATACATACACACGTATATAGTATAGAGAAAAGAATACAATAGAATATGACCAGTGATTCTTCTTCCTGGGTTGTTAGAGTGTATCCTCCCTGGTGGTGCAGTGGTTAAGAATCCGCTTCTCAATGCAGGGGATGCAGATTCAATCCCTGGTCAGGAAACTAGATCCCACACGCATGCTGCAACTAAGAGTTTGCATGCCACAACTAAGGAGCACACGTGCCACAACTAAAGGAGCCGGCAAGCCACAACTAAGGAGCCCAGGAGCCACAACTAAGGAGACTTCCTGCTGCAACTAAGACCCAGCACCACCAAAAATAAATAAATAAATAAAATTTTAAAAAATTGTTCTTAAACTTATCTATAATTTTCTAATTTTATGTATCAAGCAATATTAGTTATACAACCAAAACTGAAACCAAACTGTTGTTTAAAAACTGTGAACCAATGAATTATTAGAGATTCTGATTTGCACTCTGGGGAATGTTCAATGGTGTGGGCCCTTTTTGGCTCATAGCAACATTATTAAAACAGATCTGTCAAGATTGAGGTATTCCCAGAAGGGCAGGGTGAATTGGGCATCGCCACAGTTGCTGTACAAAGTGCAGCACACTGAGTTTATGTGGGTCTACATATTGACTTATATGTGTTTCTTATTTGTCTTTGACCTTGAGATAAACATGTAGCCCCAGTAAAGTACCTGGTACAAATCAATACGTATTCATTGAATAAATGATTGAAGGAATGAATGAATTTAATTCATGTATGAATGACTGAATTTCCCAACAACCACTTGAGAGGTTTCCTAAATGTTCTACCATCTGTCTTCTAGCAATTTTAGTTACCACCATCTAAATTCAAAATTTGCTTTAGAAAAATGGGAACAGAGTCAAAGTGAGGATGTTTTTTGATTTCTTTATTCCTTCTTAGGAATATACATTACCTATTTTAAAATTCTATTGTATCCTACCTAAAACAAACATTTAAGGTAGAATACAATACTAAAAAGTATAGCTTAGATGGCAAAAGTTACACTTGGGAAAATTTATTTATAAAATCAAATCAGTCTACCTTATGGAATCAAAATAGTCATGGTCAGTGTAGATTGGAAAAAAAGTAAGATACCACATTTGATCATAAAACCTTATCTTGAAAAGAAAAAACAAAACACCTTATCTTGAACCAAGAGCCAATGAAGTAATGATATAAAAATTAGCCTTTTAGTAAAATATTAGTGTTTTATACAGATAATTCAATTATAAATTCATCAAACAATAGAAGAGAATATATGAGATACTAAAAATAATATGAAATTCTCCATGATATTACATAATTGGCATAGAATAATACATAGAGTTTTGGATTTTTAAAATGTATCTATTTCCTTGTAGTAGAAGATAGCATTACCAGTTATATATTAATATTTCAGGAATAAGCAACAGTAGGAAGAATATTATTAGCAGTATAATATTTTATAAAGATGTCACTTTTTTTTAAAGAAGGTGTTCATAGTACTGATCTGATTTTCCAAGGAGTTTATGACTCAAAATTAAATCAGGATGACTGCTTCAAAGTTCATTAGATTTCTGGTTCCTCAGTAACCAGTATCCTGTTAAGGTGTCCGGAACACAGTTTTCCTCTTTTGAGTGCAAGCCAACAGATTGTGCTACTTTTCTGCTGAGTAGTATTTACCCACAGGGACAGATATTGAGAGTAATTTTCCTGAGAAAGTTGATATTTTCATAGAAATCAGGTAAATTCCATTTATCTATGGTGAAAGGTTGGCTTCTACAGTGTTGGCCTCTACTTATTACTAAAATACCCATGGAGAACGAAAGGAGGAATGGACAAAGAAGTCACAGGTACAACTTACTTTCTCTTCATTGTACATCTGCCCTACAAAGACCTTTATTAGGAATCTGTTCTCCAGGATTTATCACAAAAAATCCTTTTTCGGTTGGAAGGGAACTCTCTCAATTCCTGGACTACTCATATGATAAATGAACATGAACCTCTCTGTGACATATCTATTATTGAATTGAACTGTTATTTAAATCTTGCATTGCCATTTAATTTCTCACTTGTGTATGTTTTATCTCTTCAACTGAATTGTAAGGTTTTGGAAGGTCATAGAACATGTATCCCATTTTCTGTCTTAACCACAGTGTCTTTCATAGTCTTTGGTAGGTACTCAATAAATATTGATGGATAGGGTAAGATTCTGAAAAATACCAGACCTGTACCTTACATATCAGCTGCCAGTTCAGTTCTATGACTTGCAAATTTAATTTTGAGTGAGTACAAAGTACTCACTTTTTCTGCAAAATGAAAAACTGTGCTTATTTAGAAAGAATCTATCTTCTTCTGGGAACATCAAAACTCTAGATTTTCTTTCTCCCTGAAAGGCCCAAATAATCTGCAAACTTCTACCACGTTAATTTGCAAGTATTGTAAAGTGAAAACTCAGCATTTCAAATGAACACATCCTGCAAATGTATTTTAAAATATGACATTTCTACTGATGACAGGTTTTACACTACAGAAGGTGAGTGATTTTTACATGTGAATAATGAACCAATCAATGTAAATATTATATCTTGAAATACCAGCATCCTCCTAATTTTGAATTAGTATTCAATAAAAATTACAACCAGAAAGCATGTGGAGTTTTTATTTAATTTGTTTGTATCACATCGGTAAAAGATAAAGGCAAAATCACATAGTATAAGGGCAGGGCTGAATATTTTCTATTTACTCAGGAAAAAAATAGTTTGTTTCAAATGAATGGTCAAATTTGCTAAACTTTTACATTACTTCAAATCATCTTAACAGCCAAATATTTTCTTAATAATATGGAGGAACATTTGTGGAAGAATTTTCAGTATAACTTATCAATATAGCATTGTATCATGTTCTCTAAGTCATCTACCATACTGTGTCATATTAGGTATTTCATCCCAGCAATACTTTAAAAGTCTTAAACAGATAGGAAAAAATACATTGTGTCCAATTAAAGGGTGATAAATTTAGTAGCATCTGCTTTTACAGGATCATGATAACATTTTTAAACCAAATAACACAATACTATCAAAGATAGCAAATGGCGTGAAACATTCATTTAGAGGAATTGGAATATGGAACTAGGATTAGATGCTTGAAAAACAGAACTTTATACTTATCGATAACCTTAATACACCTTTTTTTTCTCTTTCTCTGAAACAAAAACAAAAAGCTGTAAAACAACATCCTACCTTTAAGTAGTTTCAAAACCCAAGGGTATGTAGGTCCTAATAGCCGTTTAACTAATAAAAACACTCACATGATACTGTACTGTGGTTTAAAAAAATTGCTGTTCATATTTATTTTGATGAAATGCTGAAAAGCCTAACTTTTGTATATTTTTAAGCAAATGCAGTCTTTTCATATTTTTCAATAAAAAATGCAGGGAATCAGCAAAATTATGGAATATATTTCAGTGTCCATTATGTGCCTCCAGGATTTGATTATTTGGAGAAAAATTAAAGCTAAATGGCTTTGATAAAGCAGATATTTAATACTCAAATGACATTTTATGCTTTTTTGAAAAATGGGCTTTTGAAAAATCCTGTTTTAAAAGACATGTATTTTTTACAAATACACAAAATAGGTACTAGAAAAATGGCAAAGCTTTGGAAATAAGACAACAGCACTCCCATATACTGCCTCTGTTTTGTCATTGTTGATGTAGTCACTATTCATTTAGATTTAAAGACTGGCATCTTGCTGAAGAATCTTTCAGCTTCAACTTCCTCCTCCTAATTGCTATACATATGCTGATATCTACCCTTTAGTGTAATTTAGTTATTTTCTTTTGTTCTTTGCTATCTTAAAAAAGAAAAATTATCTTAAAATTATTTTCTTTCTGTAGGCATAAAAAGTTCTCAGTCCCTTTACTATTCTGGGAAAAAAATGAAATGAATTGAAATGATGGCCTGGATTAGAAATAATTATTTAAATTGCTTTAGTTTCAGGAAATTGAAAAAGACAAAGCATATTTTCATTTAATACTAGCTCATTTTAAATAAGCTCCTCCAAGAATCTTGGCTACAACTTGCCTGACCAGTGTCCACTAGATGACACTGTTGTATAAGCACAATAATGAGAGGCCATAGGTTTGACAATAACTAATTTACCATATATATAGATAGATAGATAGATAGATATTGTCAGTGTCTGTCTTTCACGATGAAACTGGCTTAGCATTTTTAATTGGATATGGATGATAACTTCACATAATTTAGAGTAAAGTTACCCTCAAAGGTTAAAACAGGAAAAAAAGAAACATATCTATTTCATAGCATTTATATTTTTTACAATAGAAAAATCTTTAAAAATCTGTATATTTCACAGTTAAAATAGACTTCATTATGAGTTTTAAATTGTGCCATTTTAAATCTAGTGACAATGATTGTACTGATAATGTTGGTTTTCAAGTAGTGTTTTGTCAGTAATCTTTTTTTTCTCTCTCTCTCCCTTCCGCGTGCCTGAGTCCTCCCTCCCTTCTCGCCTTTTCAATTCTCTTTTTCTTCTCTCCTTGATTCTGGATTGGGAGCCATTCAAGTGCAGTGCCCAAATCAGAGGAAGAATCAATTGTCTTAAGCTAACAGTCTTTGTGGCACATCGTTGCCAAGCTAGGAGACTTTAGCCTCAGAAAAAGCAGAGTAAAACAGACACAATCCTGATGCACTTGTGTAGATAGAGCCATCGAAGGAAACTTCAACTACCTGGAATTGTATACAAATTTCTGGACATAGAGATTTTCCTGTAAAATCCGACATTTGGAGATATCATGTAGATTATTGAGATTTCCACTGATATTAGGATTCTTTTGTAATAACTCATTTTTCCACTGATGTTCAAAATCACTGTTACATTAAGCTTATTTGCCATGGCTTCAATTTAATAAGAATGTTGAAGTAAACGCATTCATGCTCCTAACTATGCGTTACATACACTAATCTCAAGCTGTTTACCTGAAAATCTCGGAGGAGGAGCCAGGCCTAAAAGGAAATTACTCAGAGTGCAAGTGGCAATAGAAATGTTTTATGGCAAGTGACACATCTCAGAGGGAAGCAGCAGACACATCGCATTGTTGTTTTTCTCTTTCTTTTTTTAAGCCAGGCGTGCTAGAGCTAGGGAAGCGAAGTGTCAGATCCCTGAGCTTCCATGAGAACCCCCTACATGACAGTGTCTGTCCCACACGACAGACCACACCCCTCCAGGGCTAAGATCTCACTAGACTGTTTTGTCAACATGACTGGTGAACACAACTACCAGATTATGCCATTATATCTATGACAAGCCATAGAAAAGTGACCCACATACTAAAATTTGTTTTCAAAGTCATGGTTATAATCTTTAAACATCTGAACATCCTCTTAATAGGTGGATGGTGGGGATTTGGATCAGGTGAACTTGAAATATAATTAATTTCCTTTTCTTTCTCTTTTTTCTTTCTCCTTTCCCACTTCTCAGAGGCTGTGTTTTCTTTTCTGGTTTTGTTTTTGCTTTTACCCTCTGCTTACTCCAAAAAGAAAACCATTCTCTCTAATCTTTTTTTTGTTTGTTTGTTTGTTTGTTTGTTTTGTGGTATGCGGGCCTCCCTCTGCTGCGGCCTCTCCCGTTGCGGAGCACAGGCTCCAGACGCACAGGCTCAGCGGCCATGGCTCACGGGCCCAGCCGCTCCGCGGCATGTGGGATCCTCCCAGACCGGGGCGCGAACCCAGTTCCCCTGCGTTGGCAGGCGGACGCGCAACCACCGCGCCACCAGGGAAGCCCCATTCTCTCTAATCTTAACTGAAAACTACAATATGACAGACAGCAGGACATTTATATGCCCACTCTCCCACTCTGGGCGTATTATATAATCTCACTGAGCCTTAGATTTCCTGGTACATAATTCTGCATAGTTGAAGATTAAATGAGACCCTAATATTTGTGAAGTACATGGCAAGTTTTTGACATACAGTAGGTGCGCAGAAAATGCTGACCTGTAGAAAGTATTCTAAAGGATGGAGGGGGGCAGTGTGCTTCAAAAGGAGGTGGGTGTTAGACAAGAAGCCAGTTCAATAGTAGACCATAAAGTGATGTTGCTTCAGGTCTACATAAAAAGCAAGGGTGTAAAGACAGGAGTAGAAGAAACTAGAAAGTATCAGCAAGCTGGAGAGAAGAAAATCTGGAAATGGTGTTACAAGCAAAACTGAGAAGGAAAAGGGAATAATATTATGACAAGAGGAATTACCATTTCTTGAGTGAATATTGGGTGCTAGGCACTGTCTATACATTCTCTCATTTAATTCTCACAAAACCCCCATGATGAGTTTTTATTAGCATCTACTTTTTCTATTGGAGGACACTGAGGCTCCTAGACTTCAGGTATCAAGCCCTAGGTACCCTGGTTCCTGAGTGGTAAAGTCTGTTAAATTTCCAAACACTTTCCACTGCCATTCAGCCACCTCTCTCTTAACACTTTACAGATAGAGCAAATAGGACTCCAATTTCTGCCTTCCTGCCATTCCACACTGATAAATTTGGTGTTTATAAATTTTATTTGAGCATGCAGAATGTATTTTCCTTTAGGAATATGGTTTATAATGCTGGGTGGTTATTTAAGCTTTTTTATCAAAAGCTTAATTAATTCAGAATGTAGCTGATCTACAGATTACAGAACCTGTATTCTAAGGGCCTACAAGATAGTCTGCAGAAAACTACCCCTTCTTAACTCCAAATAAGAAAGTTGAAGGCTCCCCACTCTTTACCACTTTAACACTTTTTACAACTTTAATCACAGCAGAGAGAAGTCACTTCTCTTATCCTCACCCTGTGGATAGATTTAGTATGTGTGAAGATGAAAATAAGGGATGGATTTCCCAAAATATTTAAGGAAAAATGTAGCACCCATTACTACACATTGCTAATTGTGAGCTATTTGGTAGGTGGGTGACCATGTGTGATAGAAAATAAATGTATGTTTTGGCAGACATATATAAGACTATATATCTGCAAGACTCAGAAGTTCAATTAAAGGCATAGATACAATAAATTTAGTCCCAGTAATAGTGCAATGTTCTCTCTGAGATCTGAGATATACCTGGCTTTGCATTTTCCTCTTTCCTAGCATTCACAGACATGTCTGAAATATGAAATCTGGATCTCTTACCATTGAGTTACTGTCACATGTTTAACAAAAGGCAACGTGAATTTAGTTTTATAAAACCGGACATACACTCCTCCTCTTCCTCTACACACATATATCTTGGTGCCAAATTTTGGATCTTGAATGTGTCCACTAGCTTAGTTTATAGACCCAAAGATGTGATGGGTATTTTCATTAAGACAGCCTCCATTTCTGTGGCTCTTAGAGTAATGCCCTGCTGTATTCTTCCTCTTATGAGAGATCCGTATGTGAACCACCCAGTGATGACTGCATCAGTGGCATGAAGGACTCATCGCTTATTCTCAATCTACTCTTCACTGACATTGCAAGAGAGAAAAAAAGCTCACTGACATTTGCTACCTTTGAACTTTTTGTTCTATCTCTAGCCAAGTATCTTCGGTACTCCACCTCCCTGCCTTCAGCCTCCACTAACATTCTCCCCTTCACTTTACAGTACCCTTTACTTCTGACGTTACATACAATCTATGATCATTTATTTTTCTGAGGAAAATTTTTAATTATCTCCTATCTAGAAGGTCACAAGGCACAGCAAATGATCAGGAGAGTTAGGAAATCCTCAAAGATGTGGATCTGTTCCCAGGTACCTATGATTTTCTGATTAAGTTCCCTTAAGATTTAAAAATTATAATTTGGGCTTCCCTGGTGGCACAGTGGTTGAGAGTCCACCTGCCGATGCAGGGGACACGGGTTCGTGCCCCGGTCCGGGAAGATCCCACATGCCGCAGAGCGGCTGGGCCCGTGAGCCATCCATGTACCGCAAAAAAAAAAAAGAAAACAAAAAAGAAAAAAAATTTATAATTTAGTACTGGTGACAGGATTTCTGGGCTGCTGAATCCAGAGGTGAGGTGCTGTCTAGAACATCGAAGGAGTATAGCTATAGTTGCTCCACTGTAAATTCAGGCTTTTAGTTACTTTTTCTATTAAACAAGGCATTTCATAGGACTGGATTCCATGGCTTGGCCTTTGGTTAAGAAAGAATGGTCTGGGACTTCCCTGGTGGCGCAGTGGTTGAGAATCTGCCTGCCAATGTAGGGGATACGGGTTCGAGCCCTGGTCCGGGAAGATCCCACATGCCGCGGAGCAACTAAGCCCACGCGCGAGCCACTACTGAGCCCGCGTGCCTAGAGCCCATGCTCTGCAACAAGAGAAGCCACCGCAATGAGAAGCCCGCGCACCACAATGAAGAGTAGCCCCCGCTTGCAGCAACTAGAGAAAGCCCGCGGGCAGCAGCGAAGACCCAACGCAGCCGAAAATAAATGAATAAATAAATTAATTAATTTTTTTAAAAAAGAAAGAATGGTCTGTGTTTAGAGGCGGACTTTTCTAGGGCCTAATTATACCTTAGGACATTAAGTGAGTTCTTCCCTCTCTCTGTTAGATTGACATTATTCCATGACCTTTGTAGTCAGAGAATTCAGATTTTACATGCATGAAGGAGAAATTCTTTATTTTCAGCTAAATGCTGAAGATTTCGAAGCAGCGCAAGTGCCCAAATGAGTAAGCAATTCTACTTAGAGCATCTAGAGGTCTTTGTTCCCAGAACACTTGGGTGACTTGCTTTTTTAAAAATTAAAACAGCTTAGAAATTAAAGCTTTTGCTTTCTCTTTCATACACATATTGCTAATTTCTTGGTAACTGGATAGTTTAATTTGAACAGGAAGGAAATGACTAGGAAGCTTTTTCTCAATTATCAGTAGAAGATGTATAGGACTATAAATTGCTCTTATTAAACTAACATCATAAAAAGACAAGGTCAAATGCTGATCATAAAGGCCAAATCATCAGGAAAATAGATATAGCTACCTGTTCCTTACTCAGCTGGGGAAGTCTGATTCTTCAGAGCAAACACATTGGTATATACTGAGATTTTTCATGTCTTGTCAATATATAATTCAGACATCTGCCAAACCCCTCACTCAACATCAGAGGCTTGGTCATCTCATTTGGATAATAAAGATGCTATTACTTGGAAGTTACTCTGAGGAGTAAGAGGCAATATAAAATATGTGAACATGTTTTTCAAAGGGTAAAGCAGTAACATGTGTAGATATTATTGTCATTTTCACAGCTTTGCATATATCCAGGATGAACTATGTTTAAAAGACAAAGTCAGAAACTAATTTTTGAGATATCCTTAGAAATCATGAGGAATGAAACTCAATAGTTTATTTTCTAAATCAAAGTGCTGCCATTAAGTTGGCATTTTCTTGTTTGACTTGGACAACTAAGAATTGGTTTCAATGTATGAAAAAATTTGATAACTAAAGGAATTCACCCAAGCAAGTAGCTACCTTCTGAGGTAGAGCATCCCATCACTAGAATGTCCCCATAATATCATTAGAATGGTAGAGCCGGTGTCACCCTGTTAAGGGTATGGTGATAAAATTTCTCATCCCAAAGAAGAACCCTTGACATTTCCTAGTCCTTCCTGAATAATTATCTCTAATCAACCCACTGTACACCTTACTTATTTGTCTGTTTTATTGTCTCTCTCTCTCTCTCTCATTAACATGTTAACTCCATGAAGGCAGAGATTTTAGTTTATGTTGTTCATCAGCATATTTCCTGTACTTAAAATTGTGTTGGGTACATAGAAGGTATGCAATAAATATTTTTAACATATTAAAGACTGGATGAGGTCCTCTCTAAGATTCCTTCCTCTTTCCACATTCTCAGAAACTATGGAAAAAATGCAGTGAGTCCTATATATTAATAAAAAGATCACTAACTTTATAAAAATATGCAGATCTTCCATAGACAATGAATCTCTGCTTTGACTCTCCTCGCTGGATTTCTTTTATCTAACTTTTGAGTATTTGGGAATCAACAGTGTCCATATACTCTTGTTCCCAGAATTAGGGTGTAAAAAAATATCAACTGCTAAAAATAAGATAACAAAAGAGCATATAGTTATTTTGTTTCTTTACTGACTATTTGGATTTCACACAGAAGGAAAATAGAGACCCATTAATTTATTCAACAAACATTTATTGAGTGCTTACTCTATGTCAGGCACTTGCTAAACACTGGGGGGAAAAAATTCTGTCCTGGAAGAATTCACATTTAAGAATGAGGGGAAAAGACACTCTTAAGCCTCTTAATTTGTTCTTTTCTCTGAGCCTCAGAGTGAAAGTGACAATGTGCATTTAAATGTAGTTGTGTTAGGAGGTTCTACTCCTTCAAAGCCTTGCTAGCATGTTGGGAGGCTGATAAAATAAACAATGGCTGAAAATGTCTTCACAGACTTTAGTTGAGTCTCTATAATATGCCAAACATTGCAAGGGTTCAAGAGTATCTTCAAACTCTGGGAAGGGAAATAGACTTTTAAACAGATCACTGTAACAGTATAAGTGGCACCCATCCGTGAGTTGTAGTGGAAATGCAATGGAAACAGAGGTCCACTCTGATTACGAGAGTGGGGTAAATGAACGTGACCCAGTTAGAATTCTAACAAGAAACACAGGCACCCTCAAAGTAGGTAGTTATAGAAAAGGCTTTTAATGTGACTATTTACCAAAAGGTGAGCAAGTGTAGGGAAACAAGATAGTTTGATATGTTGGAGGTCATTATACTCCCAGGCTTCATGCAGTAAAGGGGAGATAGAAATTTCTGGAATAGAAACAGCTATTTGGGGGAAAAAGAAAAAACCAACTGCTAACAAGTGCTGTGGTTTTCAGTTTAGGGATACAGCTAGCCCATGCAGTTTAGGGATGCTAGCTAGCCAGCTTGCTTCCAGGGAGGGAGCTGGGGAGATTAAAGACCCTCGAGTCACTCTCCTTCTTTCCTCTAATCTCTGCCAGTGCTCACATTGGCTGAACCGAAGAAGAAGGCAAAGGACACAGACGGATCCATCGATAAAGTCAATACAGGTCAGCTTCTCTGGCCACAGAGCACAGGGGAGAAAAACAATGAGTCAGTATGGCAGGGTGAACAAAATATAGCCAATGCAGAGGTCTTTGTTGGCAGGAGACACTTGGGCTGGGGCTTGAAGGCTGAGTAGGAGTGCATTCGCTAGATGAACTGGGTCATTCCAGAGAAGAGTTTGAAGAGTGTCTGACAGGAGGGTTGCTACAAAAATGAGAAAATGTAGACTTTGTCTAATTGTTTAGGAGATTCCCTGAGCATGCTTTTAGTGCCATGAGCTAATAGCAAAATAGCTTAACAGAGTCAAAAGGAGTCTCAGAATCTGGGAACTGAGGAAAACCTCTTGTAAATACCAGCAGAAGCACTTCTGCAATCTCAAGATTTTAGGAGACTGTTCCAACACCTTCGGTTAGATCCAAGGTGAGACTAACAGTTGGAAATAGTGTTATTTTATGAGGTATGATATGAAATCATAATGTGATAGACCCTTACACAAAATATTAATAAGTGCTATGGACTGAAACTTCCTTTCCATGCCTGTTTGGTCAATATAAATCAAGGGTAAATGGACAAAAAAAAAAGTCTTCAGTCTCAAATTATTTCAGAGTATAATGGGTTGCATGTCTCTTGATAAGAAATTGTTTCTTTGTTATACAATTAGCTTGGACTTTGAAGTTCTTCTGAGTCTTACGCATGTAACATCACTGAAGAGCTGATCTCTAAGTATTGAACCCTAGCCTGCTCTGAGCAACAGGGTGACCTGATACAGTGGTTTGCAAACTTTTATAAAATGAATTCTCACACACAGCTTCAATACACAAATGAGATAAAAGTCAGGGTTCTCTGACAGTTTAAATATTCATTGTTCAGCCGAAAACATTTTACTACTTGCCCCAAACCCTGAAGCACCATTGTGGACCCTTGAGTTTCCTTGAGTAACAGTTTGAAAATCACTGACCTCAAGAATAGGGGATTATAAGTAGTAACATGACACCCAAGGTTCAAATCTCAGTTTTAAATTAAAATGTCCCCTGAAGTTGCATGGAAAGCAATGACACTTCTTGAGGGACACAGAAATACTTGTATTGATCCTCCTCAGAGGACAGATTCACAGTGTGACTCCGGGCAAGTCACCACACCTCCTCCTGTTTTAGGAGACTTTTCTGTAAAACGGGGTTGTTAATAGTTACCATGTCCCTCCTTTATCACCCAGATACTGGGAAGATTAAGGCGTGGTTGTTGCTCAGGCTTTAAAAGATCCTTTGAAGAAAGGCTGTAGATAAGACAAAAGAAAAAAGAAAGAAAGAAAGAAACCCCATATATTTTAATCGATTCTAACCAATGCTCTGAGAGAGTCCAGAAACAAATACCTAAACTCTAAGTGGATAGCATCAGTTCCAGTTTACTTCTTGGCATGGACAGAGGTGGTGGCATTAGAGCCGACCAAGGATATACACCTCTGTTTTCTGGCGACTTGCTGTGTGAAAGCAGCTGCAGGGTGGAGAGGAGTGGAGTTAGCAGATATGTCTGGGCATCCGGGGACTAGTGAGATGAGGTGGAACAAGTAAAGTGTAGAGGGGAGAAGGAAAACACTAGCAGGAGCTTTCTGAGCACTGCTGGGCAGGAGGGTTATTGATGTGTGTGTGAACCAAGAAGGAGCTGGTGGGCTTCCCTGGTGATGCAGTGGTTGAGAATCCGCCTGCCGATGCAGGGGACATGGGTTTGTGCCCCGGTCCGGGAAGATCCCACATGCCGCCGAGCGGCTGGGCCCGTGAGCCATGGCCGCTGAGCCTGTGCGTCCGGAGCCTGTGCAAAAACAAGGAGCTGGTGACAATACACAAATGGAGGTTCTGCAAGAATGGCAGCAGCACCTTCAAGTGTGCTCTCTGGGGAGGAAGGCATCATTGGTCCCATCTTACAGATGTTGAGACCAGCCAGTTTTATATCCTACATAGCCTCCACTTTAGCTATCCTGTCTGCACTGAGTTTTATCATTTCGCACAGACAGGACTACTTTCCGAGGAGAGGGACAACACCCCCTGTGGAAGTTCCTAGTGTGCACCTCTTTCTTTCCACACCCCTCACTCAGGGTTGGGCTTTCTTTACTTCCAGCCTGAAATATTTCAGTGGTTTTCTAAGCACAGTAGTCTTGGTATCCCATGTCTTCGTTTCTCCAGCGTCCAACTGATGCTGGAAAATTATCCCAAAGCACAATATGACCTCACAGGCCAAGGCTCAGAAACGCTTCATCACGCCTTGGCTGATATCATGCATGTCAAGTTTTTCACGTGGTTTTCAAGGTCCTCCATTACCTGAACCCAACTCATACATCCAGTCCTTCATCTCACTACATTGCCTCACTCTGAACATGTTACTGAACCAAATTTGGGTCTGCTCACCCATGCGTGGTAAAACCAATCTATGGACACCAAGCTGTGGTGAAGGAAAGTGCAGCATTTATTGCAGGGCCAACCAAGGGGTGCAGGCAGCTAGTGCTCAAAAGGCCTGAACTCCCCAATAGCTTTCAGGGAAAAGTTTTCAAAGACAGGGTGAGGGAGGGGGGCTGTGGGGTGTGTGATCAGCTCACAGACATTCTTCTGATTGGTTGGTGGTGAGGTAATCGGCAGTCACACTATTAACCTTCTGGTTTCAACCATTCTGGGGCCTAAACGCTTGTGGGCAGCATACAGTTAACTTCTTTCACCTGGTGGGGGCTTCAGTATCTGCAAAACAGCTCAAAGGCCATAGCCCAGAATATTATCTCTAGCCCTTGAGGAGGAACTAAACGCCCTTGACTTTGCTTAATGGCTAAACTATTATTATTTTGTTTTGTTTGACTATTTTCCTTTGTTTCTGCATTTTCTCACTTCTTTGATTAGATTTATTCTTTGGAACTCAGGGAAAGCCTAGGAGGCTAAAGTTTTTCTACAAATAAGAGACAGCCAGAGGACATGGGGTGGGGTCTGTCCCAAGAAGACCCCATGGGGTCCTACTCAGTTACAAACACATCATATTTCTCGTTGCTCTCAGAACTCAGTCCACAGTCTTCCATTTTAATGCCTTCTCACTCTCCAACATAAATTGCCCTTTCATTTTGCATAACAAGGGAACCAATGACACTCTGTCCATCCTCAAATCTTATTCCAGCTGACAGTCTACAGACTCTTTTCAGACTTCCCTATACTCTTCCCCTTTGACCTCTCCCACCACTCTGCTTCCACCTCAGTTTGTCACTATATTTATTTTCACTTGGGACATGTGCAGTGGGCATGGAGTCCAAAGCCCCGGGTTCACAGTTAGCCCTCACCTTGGGACAATAAGTTGTTGTGATTTGGGACAATAAGTTAATTTCTTTGAGCCTCAATTTCTTAACCTGTAAATAGGAATAAGATACTTTTAAATGAGAAATGTATGAAAGCCCTTAGCCTTGTACCTGGCACAGAGGAGGTACTTGACAAACATTTATTGAGTGGGCGAATGAAGAAAAAAACCAAACTGATGGATTCTGTAATGATACAGCATCCTAACTGTCGTCTGGGGAGAGTGGAATCACTCATCCCTGCTTATCCAGCTCTAGAATGAGAACGCTTTGTAACAAGGTATCTCTTACAAGATGTGTTGAACGACAGGCCTGTGAAACCTACAAGCTGCAAGTAGGAGGAGCCATTTAGTTTGCGTGTCTGTGTTGGCTTTTTCCTGAGATGATGCAACTTTCTATTTCTGCATAAAGTCCTTCAGGTTTGTTTACCTCAAGATCCAGCTTCCGGCATTATGTCTGCTTCGTTGTTGTCCTTCTTCAAATTCCCTTTCACCAGACAAAGTGAAAAGTTTGGCTTTGAAGTCGTAGGAAGCTGAGCTGTCAGCTACCGCGGGAACCCAGGTAGTACACGTGAAACCAGGCATTAGAGACCATGGAGATCAGAGGGCATTTCAAAAGCGGCAGGAGCTATTCAGATTCTCTTATTTAAAGGGGCTCTGATGCTACAAGATGGTGTGTTGGACTCTTCTGTGCTACCAGTTTGAAATGTATTTGTAGTTTAATCATAGAGAGTCCTGATTTAAAATTCCCAGTTTCAGGGGGAAAAATGTTTTCTGTTCTAGGGCTCTTGTGCAGCAGCCCTTCCTGAGGAAGCCATAAGTCATGCTGTTTTACCATGTCTGCAATTCCTGGGGAGGATTTAGGAGTCAGGAGATAAAGGAAAGTGAGAAGACGTTTGCTCTATTTATTTTTCTTGCTCCTGGGATAAGGTCATTGCCTCGATGTTGAACTCTGACACTGGTGTGGTGTGGGTCTAGAAGACATTAAGCAGATATTTGCAGATTGATCTGCTGATTTCAAGAATTGCTTCTTCACTCTATGAGACAATGAAATTCTTTTCCCAAGTACAAATTTAAAGAAAGAAATGAGGTTAGCTGTGGGCAACCCTGTACCGGCATTTCTCTGACAACTGAATTTGACAAGTGAGAAGAAAGGAAGAGGAGAGGAGACTCTCCTGGTTTGCGTTTCACACTGTGCAAAGTGATAAAGTTGAGGATGAGCAGACTTATTGAACTAAAACATAAAGTTGCATGCACAGGAAAACTGAAGAAAGCAAAATTTGCAGCTGCTTCTCCCTAAAAGCCTTTTATGGGCAGGGGGAAAAAAAAAATGTGTCCCTGTTGTCAATTTCCCTTCCCTCTTAGAAGCAGAATTCTCTCTTACTGTCCTCCAGGTGACTTTTTTGTATTGTTATTTCAACTACCATAAGCACTTTACCAGATGGCAGTGATTACTGGGTTAAAAAAATTAAAATCGAAATTAAATTTTGGATAGAATACATCGAGGAAATAATTGTGTAGATCTTTCACACTTGAACCAAGTTTCTCAGCTGGAGGAACAACAATAACAAAAATAACATTTTTTCTTTTATTTGCATCACTGTACTATATTCTATTTTAAGAATTAAAAGGAGCATGTTGCGCAGAACGGAAATCAAAACATACTGGGTTGAAGGGAAACAATGGTATGATTCAACTCCAACTTCTTATGTAAACTTACATCATATGATAATGTAGTTGTACTGCATATTCAATTTTGATATGTAACCTTTGAAATAAATTGGAATATTTTTTTCTGCTATTCTTGGCACATGCCAAGTGATCATAAACAATAATCTCATAAAGGTCACTTGCTCGATAAGCACTGCTCTCGGCAAGAAGTGTTCAGGACTACTCAGAGAGATTTTTCCTTTTCTCTGAGACTCGTCTTAATTTATTCTTTTTTCCTTCTTTGAAGCTCCAAACAACACAAATTTTCTTATACCATGTAGACTCACAAGATTTCTGGACTGATTATTGTTTTTCCCTTTTTCTTACACTTTATTCTTTTTTTAAACTTAAATTGGCTAGTGGAAAGTAGGCAAGGCAGTTTGGGGTGGGGGAGGGACTTAAATTATTCAGCCAAAAACTAATTGACTATTTTAAAGAAAACGATTATTTGATTTCAGTCTCTCTCTACTCAAATTAATTTGTGTGAATAGACATGGTTAAAACACATAGGCATTTATATGATGCCTTGTGACGTTCTCTTCTACAGAACTTGTTCGTTTATAAAAAGGATTTCAAGAACCTTATAACCAAACCCACATGTGCTCAATATTGCTTTACCACAGTAACTTCAGCTCCTTATACAAAAACTAAAAGCTGTATTCAGTTAGATTCGAGCTCCAATCATGTCAGTTGTGTCTATTACCTTTATTCATCAGCAAAATAGCCCCAATCAATATTATTGTACTTGCAGATAATAACTTCTCTTAGTATATGCCAATTTGTCTGCTGCTAAATAATACAGGTGACTATCCACCTTACAAGATAATGACATAGGAAAGGACTTCCTTGACACAAATCTATCTAAAGATATTTAATATCTTGATATTTGGTCATCTATAAAGCAATGAGGAAGTTATATGGAAAGGGCAGTCAAGATAGAAGGTCATAAAAAACTTTCTGTAGGGGGCATTTGCCTGCATTCCTAACTTACAGCCCATTCATTTCAAATCTGTTCACCAATTCTAATCAAATAATGAGAATAGGACATTTTCAGAATGAAATAAGTAAAATAAAACTTTTCATTATTTTTTCTGCAACTTATTCTAAGAAGACAACTTGGAGCAACTGAATAAGCTTAATTGTAATTTCAATTTACTATATGCCAGGTTATTATTATTTTTTTTAATCCTTACATTTAAACTCTCTCTTGGATGTTATAGAGTCATTTAAGCAATAATTCTTGTTCTCTCTCAATCTCTCTCTCTTTCTCTCTCTCTCTCTCTCAATATGAATTAAATGCCATAAGTTTTCAAATAAGGAGGAATTGATTTGATTTCCAGTTAGAGTTATTATGAGAAAAATTATAGAATTGCTGTCATTTGAATTGGGATTGAAGTAGGAGTAGACGTCAAGGGACACTGATGCAGGAATGCCATGTAGGCCTGGGAGTATTGGAAGAGGTAGTGATGAGAAAGCTTCTTTTTACCTTATGTCAAACTTTGCATCATTATAATGTCTAAAATTTATTATTACTGATGCTGTTACAGTGGACTTTTGGAAAACTGTAGGATCTAGTGAGATGTTTCGTTAAGATCTTATGTTCTTCTCTGATAATTAAAAAGTGAAAGTTTATCATAGAGGAAACACTAGCTAGAGCACACAGTACTTAGAATTTTTAATAAAATCAGTGATGGATTTGGATAAATCTAACAACTATTGTCAAAATGTAGATTTTACTGTCCACTGGATCTTCTTCTCAGCCACCAAAATGATAGAAGAATACGAATCTAACAGAAGCCCAGCTGAAGCTGACTTTGGGGAGGAGGTGAGCAATTGTGGCCTCTGATACAGGAGAGACTGCTGTGGTTGTGACTGTTTCCCACAGAGCTTCCTCCTCTGTTAATGAATAAAAGTCAGAGAATTTAAGATATGGTCAAAATTTGTAGTTTATTTTTATGGACTAAAGGGTACAATTATTTCTTTCTCTAGATAATTTTAATTTGAAACTTAAGTAGGCACAAATACCCACTTAAACCATAATGATCTAAGGTAAATATTTAAATTTGGAAATGCATATCTTTGAGACAAATTGTGGTATTAATATATGGTAGGGCAGATGGACCAAACAAAAATTCAGAACTGAACAAACTCCAGGCGCTATGAATATATTTTACAGCATATCTTCTATTTGTTCATTTTTTTAAAAGCTGTTTCCCTCTTTATTATGCTACTTTAGTTGTCTAGCACCTATAGGAATGGATCTAGAAAATGTGACTTGATTTGATGAATCCTGCAAGAATTTGCATTTATCTTTGTCAAGAGGATAACTGAAGGCAGTGAGGTTTCTGTGAAATATTCTAATTAATCCAACTCACCATATTTTTGTATTCTGAAAATCCCATCAACTAAAGTTCAGTTCTCATCTTAAGAAGAAGCAAAAGAGCAGATGTGTCCCTGAGGAGGAAAAAAGGGAGGAATTAAAATTTTAAAAGTGAATAGAACTAAATGAAGGAACCAAAATAAGAAGCTTCTGTATAAACATCACCCATCTCTCTGCTTTCCTTGTAACAACCCCTGCCCTCTATCTTCTTGGAGATCCAATCCTGTTGTCAGGGAACACTCTACTCTTCCAGAAAACCCAGAAACTTTTACCAACTCGTCTTCAACTCAGCCAGCTTGTCAGTCTGTGTCTGCATTCTGGCTGCCTCATCTGCCATTCGTAGTAGCTGTCCCTAATGGGTGGCAAATTTGAGTTTTTCCATATGCAAAATTTGCCTCACAGTACTAAGTAAAGCAAAAGAGATCCATTTTCTAAGACTCTGCACTTGAGAATGTTTTCGGACAATTTCTGCCCAGATGCTAGTGTGCAGATGCATATCTCAGACATTTTTTTCCTGATTAGCGTGCAGCCAGAACACCTGTTTTGCTGCCTGGTGGAATCAGATTTGAAATGAAGATACACCTGCGCAGTCAAATATTTGCATTGTACTTATAAACAGAGCTCTTAGTGTTGGAGTGAATAACTTCCCATCAGTCCAAAGGTGTGTAGCTGTACCCTCTGAAATGACCTCAGTCCCATTTTGTAGCTTCTCGTGGCCATTTTTTAAAAACCGCATTTTTAAGCAGGTTTGAACGGTTATAATTTCCACAGGGATTACTCAGCACTTGTGTGTTGTGTGCATTGGAAGGGTGACTATCCAAATCTGGGAGCAAATATCCCACTTTGGCAACAGTATAAGACAGACACCGTGCATGATATTTCTGAATATTGAAAAGGACAGGCAGGCCATGGTCCAAATGTACACTTTTCTTTGAACACTTACACATATTTAAACCATTTATCATTTGAAAATTAAGCTTAAGCCTATAACTATAAATATGAAATAGTCATCTCTAAAAGCAAATTTAAAAATTTGTAGTTACTTAAAATTACAACAAATGACAGCTCAAATACAACAAATGACAGTTATACTTTATTTTTATTATTGTTCAGAATGATTTTATTTTTAAACATTATATATACACTTATAAATGTACATATGATGTATTTTGTATACGTAGATTAGGTAGCTGTTTTTCAGGACAGTAGTGCCTACCAGAAAATTATTTTCTGCAAAAGTGTGGAAGATTTAAGGTCCTATTAAAATCATTTTTGAGAATGTATCAAACCTATATAACTATACAGTTTGGGAAAAAAATGAAAGCCTGGCTATCATATGGCTTGATTTAAATGATGGAATTTGAGTAACATAATTCAGTATTTGTGATTAATATACTTCTTGGAACTGAGCTTTCAAACCTTTTCAAGTTCATCAAACACTGCTTTCATAGGCACTTGGGTGGATAAATTATATTCTTCTAAATTCCTTAGAATTGAGAACATTAGAATTAAACTCTATCGGTTTAGTACTAATTCTACATGAGCCAGATCCCAGTCATTCATAACTAAAATAGTGAATCCCTCAGCCTAGAATAAGAAAGGAAACACTCAAATAAGACATTTGGGCTGTTATAGAGTACAAAAATATAGATTGGCCCTATATTTTTTTACTTAATCTGTCTAAATCAATTAGACATTTGAATTGTGGTATTGTATTTCCGGGAAGCTTCATTGCTTTCTATTATCCTCATGACAAAAATAAACAATTCCTTTTGAAATCGTGAAGAAAAATGCCTCCCACTGCGTTGACGTTGTGTGCTGTTCTATGCAAGAATATATGTGTAATAAAAAATGAGAAATTATGGATCAAATAATGATGTTGGAGCCATTACATCAACAATAGAGAGCATTTTGGATGAGCTCCAAATATCGTCACTATTGTTTAATTTCAGCCCCCTTATGCATCTGCCTAGGCTAGTGTCAAAGAAAATAATTTCACCAGATAGATATAAAATGCACAACTAAAATTACATGGCTCTATTATTGTGTTTACACGTAGAACTAAACCCCTTTTTCTCCAGCTGACTGACCCAATGGAGTATTTTGTCCATTGAGCTCCCTTGCAAATTCAGTGGGCTGATGCTCATTTCTTTGTATATATTTGGTCATTTTGTACCACGGTAGGAAGAAAGTAACTAAGAAGAGGCAGGAATATGTTTGCTTTCTAATGAATCTGTTCTTTACATCTTGCTCTCTGCCTTTCACACACAATTATGGGCTTTCAAAGCAGGGGAGAGCCTTCGAGGAAGTCACAAAACGCCAATTAAAAGAAATGGACAGAAGCTGAGTGCCAAATCATTCATTCTGGGAAAAAGAGGAAGACAAAGAGAGCTATGCATTTCAGCCCTCTTCGCTAAAACATCTTCTGCCAGTCAACACACGATAGGATCCTCAACTAGAAGGAGATTTAGAAAGTTACTCAGTCCGGGACTCTGTGTTTAATTCAAAACCACTTCTCAGAGAAAATTTTCATGTGTGATACTAGCCCCCCACCCCCCGCCAAAAAACAAGAAAAAAGAACCAAGAAAATTCTAGCCAGAAAATTTTATTGCCTAATTTATACCTAAAGTAAAAGTATTGTAATTTTGAAAGCTATGATTCGTTGGTGGAAAGAAATATCATATTCTTTTGTTAAGTCATGGATTGCAAGACAAAACTTTTGTCATTTATTTTCTTTGAATGCAAAGCATTGCACTCTAAGTAGGGCTGAACAGGATCTGCCTCTCCATCACTGACAGTTAATAATTAAATCAAACATTATATTCAGCAATAGAACATATGCATCAGCTTCTTTCAAATTGCATTTCCTTCCTGTTAGGTCCATTAGTGTAAACCAGACTGCCTTTAGAAATCCCCTTATTGCTGCTGTCTTTCAGCACAGTTCCTGAAATGGATAATGTGGTACATATTATGGGCAATTACACAGAACTCCCCAGCGATAGGGCTTTAGAGTTACAGAATGAAACAGCTGGAACTACAGAGCTATAAGCTAATCATAAAAAAGAAAGTAGTTAAAAAAATAAATAACCCGGATAAAGAAAAAAAAAAAAAACAACGAGAGGTTCTATAAAACGATTGCTTTTAGAGAAACTGTCTGTACCTAGAAGAATCTCTAGGGTTCACAGTGTAAAACTATCTACATCTAAACATGTTATTTTTTTAAAGGTATTTTGCTAAATTTTTCACACCCATGGTGTAAAAAGCATATAACAAACAGCTAGCAAATTTGAGGTACTGGAACCTGACATTTTTCTCTCCAACTTTATCAGTGTGGTGTTTTCATATTAGTACATTGTGAGAAATCTAGTCTTCTTTTTCAATTTTATTTCCATGAAAACATATATGGTACTAGAAGATGAGTTTTCTATTCATTAAATGAGCTGCACGCATCATATTTTCATCTTGTTATTTTATGCTTGTGCTTGGGTGTGCAGTACTCATACCGTAGAGATAAGAAATGATATAATCTATCTCTCCAGTTGGTTTGGGGACTGCGATTGGAGTGTTCTGCTTGAAAAATCAGACACAAACATTAGACATACACCTATGGGAAAAGTTTCATATTCTAAGGGGAAAATATATGTTCTGATTTTTTTCCACTGTTTAGGGAAGAAAGTAATAATGGGTTTGGATGGCAAAAATGTTGCTTCATTTGGTTGTAAGCAAAGTGCAGTTTTAGCTTGTACCAATGAAGTGTTTTGAAAATTTTCAGTAAAATTACTTTATAACTTGAGAAATAATGGAACAATCTGCACGGTAACTACTGTGAAATGGAACAAAAGTGGGTGCAATTTCAGACTTTAAATATAGCTACAAAACTATTTTCAAATTTGTTGCTAAAGCAGTCTACCAAAATCTGAAGAAATTAAAGGCAGAATATTTGTACAACTCTTGGAGGACTGTTCTTTTTCTCTCTAAAGAGATGGATTACATAGTCATAGCCAGATTTATGTGGCTACTTATGGACCTTCATAAGGCTTTAGTAGCCAATATTTATTTCAGCAACAATAAAATGCAGTAGGAAGAAGCTGGACATAAAACATGCTATCTACTTTGATATCCTTAACAGTCATTGTCTCCTACTTCCCTTAAGAGCAGTGATTCTTTGTTGTTGTTAGTTTTGTTTTGTTTTGTTTTTCTTCTTCTTTCCAGTAAAAGCTTTATTATGATGGAGTGGAAGGAGGGGAAACAGATGTTAACAAGACAAAATGTTAAAATCAAAGGAAGACTATGTCTCCTCATTATAAAAAATAATGTTCATTATAACAGTGAAACCCTCATTTGTTTTTATTATTGAAGCTATATTGGTGACTGTACAGTATAATAAGCGAATATGCTCTGAATACCCAAACCTATTTGTTATGTAACAAACAAAGTTCAGGAGATTTAACTGGAGGTTATGTTTTTGTATGTCCCTGTTTTTCATAAGGAGGGAAGTTGAATGGAGGGAGAAAAGACCTAATAGAAATGGCGTGTGTATTGGGCAGAGGAAGCAAGAAACTAGTAACTGATACTTAAAGACATTTCTTACTTGCTTTTATTTCTATATGGATTTACCCCAAGGAGGAAAAAACTGTTATCTGTTTAATATAAGAAATTTCCAGGGGAATTCCCTAGCAGTCCAATGGTTAGGACTCCATGCTTTCACTGCCAGAGGCCTGGGTTCAATCCCTGGTCAGGGAACTAGGATCCCACAAGCCACACAGCACAGCCAAAAAGAAAAAGAAAAAGAAAAAGAAATTTCCAGAACGATGTCCCTCTTCCTCATATTAAATAACAATTTTTAATCTAAATTTGTCTGTATTGTTTAACCATAAATATGGTTTGCATTTCTATTTAGACAATATAATAGCCCTTAGAACACACTCTGCCAGTTGCTGCACTTGACAAATATTAACTGATTTAATTCTCCTAACCATACTATTATTATCCTCATTTTTCTGATGAAAAACCAAACCAGATGAGTTACCTAAATGGCTAGTCACACAGCTTTATTAAATGCTGGAGCTGAGATTTGAACCCAGGAAGTTGGAGCCCAGAATCTGAGCTCTTAAATATTACAATATAATGCCCACAAAGATAGGCATTATATTGAGACCTATAAGGTCCATAAATTATCAGATCTTAGAACACGCTTCTCAGCTGGTTCAAGAATGACTAGACAGAAATGAATCATGCATCCATGTTTGGAACATGCAAATCATGATTATGCAACATTATTTTGGTTACTATTGGAAAGCCTGTAAAATTCTCACAGTTACCTTAGACCTAATTCCAAAAAGAAAAAGGACCGAGCCCCTCTTGCTAATATCATGCTACATTTAGTTCATTGATCTGTTAATTTAAAATATTTTGCTTCATTCTAACAGTTATTCTCCAGACAGCTTCAGACTCTTGGCTGGAATGGCTTTGAAAGCATCTGGAAAAATATCTTCCAATAATCCAATGAACATGAGATATAAAAAAGTTGCCTCGTGATAAAGCAGCCTATCATGCATAATAAATTAACACCACATTCAGATCTCTTAAAATTTATTATGTTTTGCTTCTTATCAAAACAGGTAATCACATGTATAAGTAGTATTTTTTAAATGAAAATATCAAAAGAAAATATAGCACAATATTTGTATGATTTTGAGTTGAGTGAACATGTTATAAGGGAGCCAAGACTCTCAGAATTCATAAAGAACAGGATAAATATTCTTGAATACATAACCGTTTTTAAATGTATGGCAAAGATGCCATGCATTTTTAAAATACAGCCAGATTATAGACTAGGAAAGCATTTGCCACCCATATGACATAGAAGGGGCTAATATAAATATTAACCGATATAAGGTGCTTCTTACAGTGAGGTTTTTTTCTTACTGCATTATCTATACTAGTATTTCTCAACCTATAAATAAATCAGCTAGAATCTTGTTAAAATGGACATTGTGTTTCAGGAGGGATTGGGCCTGAGACTGTGCTTTTCCAACAAATTCCATGTGATTCTGGTGCTGTTAGTTTACATATTGCAATTTGAGCAGCATTGCTCTAGACCATTCCAGTTCATGTGACAATATAAGTAACCTAACTGACTTCATATAAAAATTTGAGAACAAATTGTCATGTTTTTATTCATTGCAATTGTTTGAAATTGTGGTTACTTAAAAGGAATACATTCCTTTAACTTTGGATAAAGTTTAACTTTGGAGAAAGTATTTCATATCCACATGACCTAAGGGTGAGATGAGAACTCTTTTTTCCTTCCTATCCTCTCTAAATCTAATTTTGAAAGAAAAATAATTTTAAAAAGAGGACACAACCCAATAGAAAATTGGGCAAATAATAGTAAAAGATAATTGATATGAAAGGAAGTTAAATGGACAATAAATTTAAGAAAGTATTTTTGATCTCACTATTAGTCATAAAATACAAATTAAAGGAGTAAGAAAATACCCATTTTTACTTATTATATTGGCAAAAATAAAAAGAGTAAAAATAAAACTTTTGCTTCTGTGCAGATGTACTAGGTCATGGCAGGTCAGTGATCCTGTAAGTTAAAAAAAAAAAAAGCTTATAATATGTTATATTACACGTAAAAGATGAGAAAATGGAGGCCCAGGGAAGGCAAATAAGTTTCCAAGGTCACACAAATGATAAGTGAGCGAGCTGGGCTTTGAACTCAGATATCCTGCCCTTAGATCTTACTATTAAATGCTTCTGACTCTCAGAAAGGTGCTGATTATTTAAGAGGTCCAAGTGATTTAATTTATTACTATAGTGAGTACTGTTTAATCCAATTTTTACAAATGAGGGTTAACTAGAATGCTTAAGTTCTAGGATTACAGTGCAGATACTAAAATAAATTCAAAGACCATTGACTTTCATACATCAGCTCTAATTTATATACTCTCTATTTGATAGAAAAGCACACTGATAATCATGTCATTGTAAAGAAGAAAACAAAGCTCTAAACATAAAATTTATAAAATACTGTACTTCATATTCTAGAAAAAATTCCATTCAGATTAAAGAGTGAAGTGAAAAAAAAAATGAAAGCATAAAATATTGGTATTAAGCGCAGATATACCCTATGATTTCAGGATGGTGAAACCTAAAAGTATGGATAAAGAAGAAAACACAAAAGAATTAAGGAATCATAGATGTGGTGAGATAGAAAGAATGGAAGAAAGAAAACTTCTGTCTCAATAGTACCATTTTAGGTATGTTCATTTATAAATTATATTTATTCTTTTGAAAATAGACTGTTTACATTCTTGACAAATTTTTCTCCATTAATTTATGCATTTTCTTATTGATTGATAAGAATATTTTATGCTAATAACCTTAACCTCTGTCAAGTATTGTAAATGGTATTTCTCTGTTCATCCCTGGCCTTTTAATTTTGTTCTTAATGTTTTGGCATCTGTCCAACATACCTTCTGGTAAAAATATATAAATAGGCCCTCTATAAAAGAAGAAATATACAAATGTACAAAGACGTGTACAAAGAACATAAGGAAAAAATGTTCACTATGACTTCTAGTGAAAGAAATAAGAAAAATAAATTATTTTTTTCTCCCATTAGATCAAAAATAATTTCTAATAACGATAATGCCCAGTGCTGGAGCAAATTCAGTTACAGGTTAACTTTTACAGACTTATAGTTGAAATGTAAATTTGTACAGTGCTTATGGAATACAATTAAAGAATTTGTAAAAAACAAAAAAATTTAAAAATTCAATCCCATAAATATCTTCATTCAGTGTGGTCAGGACCCTGAGTTAGTTCCCAGATTTACAGGTAAACATTATATAGTGTTGGACTTTACTGAGTTTAGGAATCCACAATAGAACAGAGTCAAGTGCTCAAGCAGATGTGGCATCTGTTCATGGCAGAATAAGTTATTCAAATAATATTACAAAGACCAACTAAAAATTCTGGGTGGCATATAATAAAAGCATCTTCTTTATATATATATTCATATATATAGATATATATGTATATGTATATACGATAGATTTTAAAATTTACAGCTATAGAGTTGCACATAGTACTTTTTTGTAAATATATATAGTTTGTTTACAAACAGACAAAATATATACAGTTTTTAGAAATAATTTGGAAAAAATTTAGACCTAAGAATAGGTTCAACCTAGATAAGCAAACAAGCATTCCAAGCCATGCTTTATCTGAATGTATTTGTACTAAAATTTGTACTAAAATTCTATGAAACTGAGCTGTTAGCTTATGTCTTTCAAAAAATTGGTCCACTGTATCTAAGTTGTTAAATTAATGTGTGCAGAGTTATTCATAATATTCCCTTATTATTCTTCTAATGTTTGTGGCATCCATAATGATATCTCCTCTTTCATTCCTGATACTAATAATCTGTATCTTCTTTTTTTTTTTTTGTCAGTCGCTCTGGAAGTTTATTTTACTGATCTTTTCAAAGTTTTTTCTTTCTTTGATTTTTCCTCTATTGTTTTTCTGTATTCAATTTCATTGATTTTTCAAAAATTTTATTTGTTCAGTTTTGGCTGCATTGGGTCTTCGTTGCTGCACACGGGCTCTCTCTAGTTTCCAAGAGCGGGGGCTACTCTCTGTTGCGGTGCACGGGCTTCTCAATGCGGTGGCTTCTCTTGTTGCGGAACACAGGTTATAGGCGCGCGGGCTTCCGTAGTTGTGGCTCACCGGCTCTAGAGCACAGGCTCAGTAGTTGTGGCACACGGGCTTAGTTGCTCCGTGGCATGTGGGATCTTCCCGGACCAGGGCTCGAACCCGTGTACCCTGCATTGGCAGGCGGATTCTTAACCCCTGCACCACCAAGGAAGCCCAATTTTATTGATTTTTTTAATCTTATTTTAATTTTGTCCTGCTCCTGCTTGCTCTAGGTTTATTTTGTCCTTTTTTTAGTTTATTGAGGTGGAAGCTTAATGAATGTTTTCAGCCTTTCTTCCTTTTTAATATAAGCATTTAGTGCAATAAATTTCTTTCTAAGGACTGCTTTAGCTACATCCCACAGATCTTGGTATGCTGTGCTTTCATTTTCATTTACTTCAATCCTTTATGAGTTTTTTTAAAAAAATGACACATACCCACCATTATAGTGTCATTCAGAATAGTTTCACTGTCCTAAAAATCCTCTGCACTCTGCCTATTCATCCTTCCCTCTCCTCCAACTTCTGGCAACCACCGATTTTTAAAAAAACATAATTTTCTTTTTTATTCAGATTTTATTGAGGTTATGATGGATTCATAAAATGAAATTAGGACATTTTCTTCTTTTTGTGCATGTTAGTTTGAATTATATTAGAATTGTCTGTTTTTTAAAGGCGATGTAGAATTCATCTGTGAACCCATCCCACCCTAATACCTTATAAAATAATTGATTTTTAATTACCTTTCCAATCTTTTCAATGGTAAATAATTGATTTAAGTTTTTATATTTTTCCTTGGTTAACTGTTAGTAATTCACATTTTACTAAGGAACCATCCATTTCATCTAGATTTTAAAATGTACTGTTATAGAGCTGAACATAGTACTTTTGTATAATGCTTTTAATTAATGTAATCTGTGATTATATTTCATTTCTCATTCCTGATTGTGCATATTTTTCACTATTTTTTCTCTTTAATCAAGTGCATGAGGAGGTTACTTAAATATATTTTTAATTGAGGTATAATTGACAAAAAACATATTAGTTTCAGGTTACAACATAATGATTGAATATTTGTATATATTGCAAAATGATCACCACAATAGGTCTAGTTAACATCTGCCACCATACATGGTTACAGAATTTTTTTTCTCATGATGAGAACTTTTAAGATGTATTCTCTCAACAACTTTCAAATGTGCAATACAGTATTAATAACCATAGTCGCCATGCTGTACAATGCAGCCCTATGATTTATTTATTTTACAACTGGAAGTTTGTACCCTTTGACCCCCTCCACCCATTTCACATGACCCCCTGCCCCCACTGCCTCTAGCAACCACCAATCTGTTCCTGTTTCTATGATCTTGTTTTTTCATTTTTTTCTAGATTCCACATATACGTAAGATCATACAGTTTTTGTCTTTCTCTGTCTGACTTATTTTTCTTATGCCAATGTCCTCAAGGTCCATCTATGTTGCTGTAAATGGCAAGATTTCATTCCTTTTTATGGCTGAATAATATTTGATGGTATATATATATCTATCTCTATATATCACATTTTCTTTGTCCATTCATCTGTTAGTGGACACTTAGGTGGTTTCCATGTCTTGGCTATTGTAAATAAAGCTGCAATGAACATGAAGGTGCATATATCTTTTCAAGTTAGTGTTTTTGTTTTCTTCACATAAGTACTCAGAAGTGGATTGTCACATCATATGGTAGTTCTATATTAAATTTTTTGAGAAACTGCCATTTGAAATATTGTTATTATTAGAGAACAAGTGTTTGGATTTATTTATTCTTTCTAATGAATTTTTTCTTTTATTAATTTCAGCTTTTATTATTATTTTTGGCTGCATTGGGTCTTAGTTGTGGCGCACGGGATCTCTTCGTTGAGGCATGCGTGATCTTTTGTTGTGGCGTGTGGGCTTCTAGTTGTGGCGCACAGGCTTCTCTCTAGTTGTGGTGTGCAGTTTTTCCCTCTCTAGTTGGGGCGCGCAGGTTCCAGAGTACGTGGGCTCTGTAGTTTGCAGCATGCGGGCTCTCTCATTGAGGCGCACAAGCTCAGTAGTTGTGGTGCACTGGCTTAGTTGCCCCATGGCATGTGTGATCTTAGTTCCCCGACCAGGGATTGAACCTGTGGCCCCTGCGTTGGAAGGCAGATTCTTTACCCCTGGACCACCAGGGAAAACCCCAGCTTTTATTTTTATTACTTATATGTTTCCAAGTTTGGGTTGATTAATTTGATTCATTTTCTAATTTCTTAGAAAATTAGTTTTAAACACAAAGTTCTTTTATTTATTTTTATTTAAAAAAAATAAGTTTTAGTTTTTAGAGTAGTTTTAGGTTCATAGCAAAATTGAGCAGAAGGTACAGAGATTTCTCATATACCCCTCGTTATGCACAGTATCCTCCACTATCAACGTCCTACACCAGAGTGGTATATTTGTTATAATCAATGAGCCTATAGTGATGCATCATTACCACCCAAAGTCCATAATTTAAATTAGGGTTCATTCTTGGTGTTGTACCTTTTATGGGTTGTGAAAAAGGTATAATGGTATATATTTACCATTATAGTACTATACAGAATAGTTTCTGAGGTATAAAACTCCTCTATCCTCAGTCTATTCATCCCTCCCCCACTAAACAGTTTACCCAAGGACATCATGATTGCTTTAGGGCTTTGGAAATTAGGAATAAAGGTACTACAAACATACTTGTGCAGGCTTTTGTGTAGACATAAGTTGTCAGTTCCTTTGGGTAAATACCAAAGAGTATGAATGCTGGATCACATGGTAAGAGTATGTTTAGTTTTTTAAGAAACTGCCAAACTATTTTCTAAAGAGCCTGTACCATTTGCATTTCCACCACTAATGGATTAGAGTTCCTGTTGTTTCACATCCTTACCAGCAATTGGTCTTGTCAGTGTTCTGGATTTTCACCATTCTAATAAATTTGTAGTGGCATTTCATTATTGTTTAAATTTACAATTCCCTAGTGACATATGGTGTTGAGCATCTTTCATATGCTTATTTCAACATATTTTTAAGTTTCACTTGAGACATCCTCTTTGACTCATGGATTATTTTGAAGTGCGTGTCTAATTTCCAAACCTATAGAAATTCCCTCAGTATTTTTTTAAATTTTTGATATCTAGTTTGATTCCATTATGGTCAGAGAACATTTTTCTATGATCTTAATTTTGTAAAATTTGTTGAAGTTTGTTTTATGACCCACGATATGTCTATATTGGTGAATATTCCAAGTTTGCTTAAAAAGAACGTGCATTTGTTTTTGTAGAATGACACATTCCTTAAATATCTATTAGGTCCCATTGATTCGTGGTGTTCAGTCCTTCTACATACTTGCAAATTTTATGTCTAATTGTTCTATCAATTACTGAGAAAGGGGTGTTCAACTCTCTAACTGTAATTGTGGCTCTACTTATTTCTCCTTTCAATTTTGTTAGTTTTGCTTCCATATTTTAAAACTCTATTGTTGGTGCATACACACTTATGATTTTTGTATCTTCTTGGTGAATTGGCCATTTTATAATTATGTAATGACCCTTCTTGTCCCTGGTAATTTTCTTTACTCTGAAGTCTACTTTATCTGATATTACTATAGCCACCGCAGCTTTCTTTTGATTAGTGTTTGCATAGCATATCTTTTTCCAACCTTTTACATTTAACCTACCTATACTATTTCAAATGATTTTCATGTAGATAATATATAGCTGGGTCATGTTTTTATATCCATTCTGTCATCCTCTGTCTCTTAATTATGTGTTTAGAACATTTATATTTAACGTAATTATGGATGGTCAACATGGAAACACTTTACACTCTCCATGTCTACAACACCTAGAGGGAGAGGTGAGAGGCACCACTCAGTGCAAAGTAGGCATGATCAATACTTTGCCCACAGTCTCTTTGAATGCAGTGCCTGGTAGGGAAGAAAAGTAGCATAGGCAGAAGAAAAGTAGCATAGGCAGCAATGCCTGGTAGGGAAGAAAAGTAGCATAGGCAGCCATTTCATGGTTTCTACCTGGAGTAGGCCAAGTTTAGTCAACATGGCTCTGTTCTTTTTTCTGGTCCTTTGGCTACAAATATCATGTTTTTTCTTTTCTTTTTTTTTCCTTTTGGCTGTGACTATGTCGTTTTTGGATTTGGGGCTTCTCTAGAATCCAGGGGGTCATACAAAATAAAACAGAAACAAACCCAGGGAACTCACCTCCAGTCCTTATCCAGCCTGCCGTCTTCTCTCCACATTTCAGAGTCTTCTGAGAGTTGCCATTTGTATTTTGTCTAGAGTGTTAGTTTCAAGAAGAAATATAGTGGATCATACGGTAGCTCTATTTTTAGTTTTTAAGGAACATTCATACTATTCTCCATAGTGGCTGTACCAATTTACGTTCCCACCAACAGTGTAGGAGGGTTCCCTTCTCTCCACACCCTCTCCAGCATTTATTGTTTGTGGATTTTTTGATGATAGCCATTCTGACTGGTGTGAGGTGATAATTCATTGTAGTTTTGATTTGCATTTCAAATGAATTTATTTACAAAACAGAAACAGACTCAGAGACTTAGAGAACTAGAACTTATGGCTGGCAGGGGGGTGGGGGTCGGGGGGAAGGGTGGTGGAGAGGTGGGGAGGGATGGTTAGGGAGTTTGGGATTGACATGTACACACTGCTATATTTAAAATGGTTAACACAAGGACCTACTGTATAGCACAGGGAACTCTGCTCCATATTATGTAACAACCTAAATGGGAAAAGAATTTGAAAAAGAATAGATACATATATATGTATAACTGAATCACTTTGCTGTACACCTGAAACTAACACAACAGTTTTAATCAACTATACTCAGTATAAAATAAAAGTTTAGAAAAAAAGGAAGAAATACACTGGCATGAGTTTACCCCATTTTTCTGGAACCAGAAGTCTTTCTGGATTAAAAAAAATTACTATGTTCAATTAAATTGATTATTAGTGTAAATGATACTTGAAATATTCCTCACACAAATAAATTATTCATAGTATTGGACTTTACCACTTTGTTAAAAATATTTTCCTTGACTGAAATTTAAATGAACTTTAAAATGATGTGAATCTTTGAAGAAAATATAAAATCCATATTTTATTTATCAGAATATGAAATGAAGGGAGACTTATCCATTGAAGTGAACATAAGCATCGAGGAAATTGGGTTCTGGGGGAAAGTTTTGTTTTTATTTTATTGAAACAAATTCTCTTTCATTTTCAAGGGGCATATTTCAGATTCAGAATTCACTGGAACATCTCTTCTATGTAGCTATGTGCCTTATTTTTGACTTGGCATTAGTTCCCAAATTATTTCGGTAGTAAATCTGGTTGTATAGATGCAATGACTTATTACTCAGTCTAGTTCCTATGTACAGTATTCATGGCACACACTGTTCAATAAATGTCATCAAATAGACTGAGTGCTTATTTTATCATTGATTATACTTTTATACCTTATTCAAATTCTAGTGTTTAATTCTCAATAAAATTATTTTTTACATTCACTTATTTAACATGTATTAAATAGACATTTATAGGGACTCTAAAAAGTGCTCTATGGTAGACATAGAAAAATAAAACATAACCCCTTCACTTGAGAAGATGATAATCTAAAAAAAAAAAAAAGGAGACAAATATGTAAACAAGAGCTGCAGACGTAGGGGTTTATAAAGAGTTTGGGGAAACACAAAGCAGAGGACAATCAATTCTACCATATGAGTTGTAAGGAGCTGGGAATCTGAAAAGATTTCATGTTAGGGAGAAGAAGATTGTAGAGTGCTGGGGGCAGCTGGGGGAGGAAAGGCGTGCCAATGCTTGACTTTGAATTATCATTATTTTTCACCTCTTGGCAGTGTTAGGGAAGATGGAGAAGAAGGTTTCAGTTTGGGATACATCAAGGTCACAAAGGCAATACAAGTTCAGTTAATGTATGATTATATTCCATACATTAATATATTATTACACACATGTTCAGATTAATGTATGAGCAAGAAGGTATCAAAGAGGTGAGCATTATCAATCCCTGGATTTAAATTGCTTGGTGATTGGTAATATACTGTTCCTTGAGACAGAAGATTATGTAAACCAAAGTGTGTGTATTTATATGTACGCACACTTCTCAAGGGAGAATCTGAGTCTTAAAATACAGACTTGGCAGTCATTAGGATGAAATAATCCAGGGGAAATGTATAGAGTAAAAAGAGAAAAAGTCAAGTCAAGGAGTCAAGGATATCACCTTGGAAAATATCATGGGTTAGTGGAAATAAGAGTAAAAGGAGCAAGAAGGAAACAGAAAAGAGACATCAAATTGTTGGGAGGAGAGCCAGGTGTAAGCAGTGTCACTGAAACCAAGGAAGTGAAATATTAAAGAAAACAGGCACTGTCAGAAGAGTCAAATGCAAGAAGGCAATCAAGTAGGAGAAGACTGCCAAAGTCCATTGGCTTTGTCAACTGATGCTATAAATAAACTCAGACTGCAGCTGCTTGAAGTGTGAATAGGAGGTGAGAAAGTGGACACTGTTTCTATAGATCATTTTATCAAGAATCTTGACTAAGGTGGGAAAAAGGGATAAAGAGGGATCCCATGGGCAAGTAGCCAGAAAGAAGTAAAAACTAAATATTCAGGAGAGAGACTTGCTGGAGAAGCAAGATCTTAGCAGAGATAAAGCACATAAAGGGTAACTAGCCTTGAACAGGATAACATGAGCCTCTGAAAGCAGAAGAAAGAAAGAAAGAAAGAAAGAAAGAAAGAAAGAAAGAAAGAAAGAAAGAAAGAAAGAAAGAAAGAAAGAAAGAAAGAAAGGAAAAGAAGGAAAGGAAGGAAGGAAGGAAGGAAGGAAACTGAACTTGTTCATAAAAGTGAGTATTGTCTTTTTCACAATTGTCTCTTTGAAATGTTATAAAATTATTCCAATTTTGGCTCAGTTGCTTAAAATGCTTAGGAATGTCCTTCTCTTAAGTTCACCCTCAAAGATGGGTGGATTTACCACACACACACCCATACACCCATACACATACATGTGCATGCACACATATCTAAGCTTTCTTGTTTAAATTATATTTGGAAATTGAGAAAAGTTATTTTGAATCATATGAAAAAGGCAAGCTGTAGATAATCCTTTGGCATAAAACAATGTTTTCTAGAGCAGGTTTATTTACTGGCACAAAAATTCTCTCTAAAAAGTGAGTCCCCAAATGTTTGTTATTTGAAAACTGTTGGAAGAAGTGCGTGACCTTTTTGATTCAATACTTTTATGTATTCATTTGACAAAAATGCATAGAGATTTCACTGTTTGTCAGGCATTAACCTAGAGGGTACTTTGATGAACAGGATTCAATTGTACATGTTCTGATAAATTTATTATAAACTAGATTTCATTACAATGTATACTAACTTGATGTGACCACATATTTTCTCATTAAAATCAGTTAAAGGCACTATTTGGCTCAAGTTTTGGACTCTTCTAATTATTTTTTTATATCAATTCTGAAGCATTTAGGCATGACCCTCACTGTCTTAATTTGCAATTATATACACTAACAAAATAATTCAGCTGAATAGAGGAACTTCTATAATCTCATAATGTACTGCTGAAGAAAGAATTCTAGGTTCACCGAACTCAGCATAGTTTGTAATATATCTCACTAGAAGTTTGGAAATATTAACCACCCACATAGAAAAGGGGCTGGCATCAATATGCACAGTAGATTTTCTTCTTGCTTCATTATACCTATGACCCTATGATGATACTTCACTCTACTCCATACTTCAACTTCCCTACTGCAGTTTCTCCTAGTTGGTCACGTGGTGAATCTGCATTTTCCATAAATTTCCCAGGTGATATTTATGTAGCATATAGTTGAAAACCACTGCTAAAAAGTGTTTGAAATTGTTGGGCAAGTGTTGGAAAAAAATATATATATTGCATCCTCCAGAGACCATATGCTTTGATTTTGAAGAACTACACCACGTTGGTCAGGTATGATACAGGGGCAGGCAGGAAGCACAGTGTATTGCCAAGACTGTTGATTTTGGATGAAGCAGACTTGAGTTGGACTCCTGTCCACTTCTTTCTGGACTGTGTGTTTAAGAACAATAATTTTACTTCTTTGATCCTCAGTTTTCTGCTCTGTAAAATGGTAGTAGTCACTCCCTTGTAAATTTACTGAGGGGATTAAATAGGCTTAGAAATACAAGTGCCCAGCTTTCTTTCCTCCATCTCTTTATTGATCTTATATTCATTTCCTCAACCAGTCTCCATTCCAGAGAGGCAATCTCAAATACTTTTAAAACCAGGCCCGTGGGTAATACAAATGAGCTATGCAGTCAGGGTATGACAATAGAAAATTATAGAAACTGTGGTGAACTGGAGAAATGTACACCCTATTCAAGACATTTTTATATACATTAAAAAAATCACTGTGAGCCAAACAAAACCTATCTGCTCATTAAATCAGACCTGACAGTTTGTATCCCCTGACTTAAACTGGTAAATTCAGATCACTTTTTATAAACCAAATGACTTTGATGGTAATGCCTGTTCTTAATCATCTTGATACACATCCTTACTTCCCTGAACTAAGTAGCTAAATTCAGTAACCATGGATTTTATTCCCTTCTACTGGCTTCCTCTTCAGGTATACTGTAGAATAGGACCCAGTTAGCATGAGAACACTGCTTTCTTTATATATAAGTTTTTTCAAGCTTTATTGAGGTATAATTGACAAAAGTGTATACATATATTTGGTATACAATGTGATGATTTGATGTATGTATACACTTTGAAATGATTATCACAATCAAGCTAATTAACACATCCATCTCCTCACATACTTACTTTTTTTGATGTGTGTGGTAAGAACACTTAAGATCCACACTTTTAGCAACTTTCTTCTATACAATGATTTACCACAGTCGCCATGTTGTACATCAGATCCCCAGAACTTATTCCTCTTATAATTGAAACTTTGTACCCTTTGATCAATATCTCCCCATTTCCCCTCCTCCCTTGCCCCTGGTAGTCATCATTCTAATCTCTCCTTCTATAAATTTGACTTTTTTAGATTCCATATAAAAGTGAGATCATACAGTATTTGTCTTTCTGTGTCTCACTTATTTCCTTAGCATAATGTCTTCCAGGTTCTTCCATGTTATTACAAGTGTCAGGAATTCCTTTTTTTTATGGCTGAATAATATTCCTGTGTGTGTGTGTGTGTGTGTGTATGTGTGCGTGTGTGTATGTATTGCATTTTCTTTATCCATTTATTCACTGACAAACAGGTTGTTTCCATATCTTGACTATTGTGAATAATGCTGCGATGAACATGGGAGTGCAAATATCTATTCAAGATACTGATTTTATTTCCTTTGGATATATATCCAGAAGTGGGAGTGCTGGTTTTGAGATCTCTTATTTCTTCATTCTGCTCAAACTTCCTACCAGCTTGAGGGTAGAGAATAGAGGAGACATGATAAAGGATTAGGACATGTCAGATCATCCATCTATCTTAATCTAGGAGAATTCATTTTATTGTTTACCAGAATCCAAAGCAAAGGGCCTATTGGAGGAAACCTCATCTCCACAGAGAAGTAGAAAGAAAATGATTATTTGGGTTTTATACCCAGCTTCACAACTTAGCAGCTTCACAACCTACGTTCAGCTACTTATTTTCTCTGATCTTAAATTCCCACTCGTGCAAAACAGACATAATAATTCCTCTTGTTACTGTTTTAGGTATTATACATTATAATATATATAAAGCTCTTTGTACCACAAAAACTCTCATCTCTGCCTTTTGAAGTTTTGCTTGGTATTTAGCTGATGTATTTACACTTCAGGTTAACTGAGCCAGTTCTAACCAAGCTGGCAAATCCATCATCAATTTTTTTCCTTAAATAAAAGGCTGGGTGGGTTGGTGGTATCCAGTGCTAGATCTGAGCAGAGATGTGTAATACTTCAGTTGCAGTTTCTTGGCATAGAGTCTAGGGACAAGAGAAAGCACCCTCTAGGAATTCTGAGTCAGTCATGAAATAGACAAGCTGGAGCTCAGAAACCGAATCTAAATTAAGGCAAGGCAAAGGAGCAAAATCAAGGGACAAAGCCAAGTTCTAGTAGTACAAAGAGTGGGTGTATGGAAAGTTAGGGCAGATATAAAAACAGCAAAGTTAGAGAAATACTCTGGATAAATAGGAGCAGCTTTTTATAGGAATCTTGAGGTGAAGGTAGGGTTTGCATATCTAGGAAAACAGCCTGGGAGTAAGGTCAGACATGACTAACTTTACTCTAATTGGTATATAATTCTGGTCCAGAGTCCTATTTATGGTTGCAGCCCAGAGACCAGCTAGCCAGCTTTCTCGTACATCCACCTGTTGTCTGATTCTGGCCCCAGGCTCAGGCCGAGATAACTATCTAACTGGAATATCTCAAGCTTCCTGACATCCATTGTTTATTTGTATTTGCTTCTGTGGATTCCTGCTGACCACACTGGTGAGCATCTTCCTCAATGGATCTGTCTTTTAAGAAATCCCGACTTGATCCTCCCTCTGACAATGGGTTATTGTCCCAGGCACTTTGCATTGCTTCCAGCCCTATCTCTTTAAGTCTAACACCTGTTATTTAAGATGGAAGTGTTAATTACTCTTTTTACATATTATTGTTCCTCACCTGAGTCAACAAATGCCTTTAAGTGGTTGGATTAACCTAGCCTAAGCCATCTCTTGATATTTGGATTTCTTAATTGTAATATCTTTCCCATATTCCCAAACTGCCCTATAAATTACCTCTTTCTCCTTTCCCTTGAGTAACTGAGAATATAAAAGGGAAGTCAATGAAATTTATGGAGGCCCTCATTCTGCCTTCTAATCCTAATTCTTTAATTCTGGGCTACATTTAGAAGTTGAGGATCCAATCTGACCAAATTTTCAAATGAACTTTTCTGCATATTTTGAAACATGTCAATAAGATTAAACATGGCTAAAATAAATATAATTTCCCCCCAAACCTATGCTAATTATACTACTCTGGCTCTTCCTCTCTGAAATACAAGATACAAACCCAATTTTAGAAGAGCAACCACAAATGTATACAGCAGCTAATGGATACTATTTATTACTTGATTAATATTAAAAAATTACACACTGTTGCATGCGACTATAATACAAATCATAGCTTATTAGACAACATGGAGGAAGGAAGATCTAGAGTTAGCATTCATAAGAATTTTATAAGAACTCAAGTTTCCAAATTAAAGATAAATTAGGGAGAAATAATTTGGATTTCAAAAAATTGATGTGATTTATGACAGAATTCAGCAGAGTTCTTTAAAACAGTAAACCACCTAAATGAATGTAAAATATGGTTTTGATTTCCACACATCAATATGTATATTTTCAGCAATACAACAATGGTTTAAATAGCCTAATACACTAAAAACATTATATAACTATGAATAGAACTCCTTGAATATCAGATACACAATGAAAATTCAAATTTACCATTAAATTACATCAACTTTTCAGTCAGACTGTATTATCCACTTTCAGGACAGAGACAATTACAGTAAGTCCCTACATACGAACGAGTTCCGTTCTGAGAGTGCGTTCATTAAGTCCAATTTGTTTGTTAAGTCCAACAGTTAGCCTAGGTACCCAACTAACACAATTGTCTATATAGTACTGTACTGTCATAGGTTTATAATACTTTTCATATAAATAATACATAACAAACAAACAAACACGAAAAGTAAAGAAAATGTTTTAAATCTTACAGTACAGTACCCTGAAAAGTACAGTAGTACAGTACAACAGCTGGCATACAGGGGCTGGCATTGAGTGAACAGGCAACAAGCGTTACTGACTGGAGGAGGGAGAGGAGATGGGAGATGGTAGAGCCAAAGCATCATCAGCAATAGGAGGCAGAGGTCCAGCTGCAATTTCACTAATGCCTGACATTGATGGAAAGCACAGTCTAAAGTTCGCAACTTGAAGGTTCATATGTAGGGGACTTACTGTACCTGATTTACTCCCCTACGGTTGTCTCTTAATTCTTTATAATAGGTGAAAAAAATGTATGCACACAGAATTTTGTTTTGTTTTGTTTGCATTCAAGTTCGTGGCTAAGGTTTTGCTAGAAGATTATCTCTTGTAGTAGGAAAAACATGAAAACAAATAAAAACATCTAGAGACATACATCTTAAAGAAATAGAATTTATGACAGTATATTTTAACTTTATAATGTGTATTTGTATATAATATAAATATCTAAATTCTGATCTGGTTATAATATAATTAAATCACTTTGCTGTGTTTTCTGGTTATTTATATGAACAAAAAATCTGAAAAATAAATCTTACCCACAGAAAAAAACAATAGTTTAGAGCTTCATCTAAATACATTTATTAAAAGAAGAAATGTTCATAATCTGAGAATGAACATTTGTGGTAATACCAAAATGATCAAAATGTTAAATCAAGGTTGTGATTGATATAAATTTGCCTTCAGTAAATAAATCATAAAAAATTTATCTTCTCATTATTGTATCATTGTTTTGTTATATAAATATAGGTGAAATGTCTGGACAGAAATTATAAAAAGGGGCCTTATTTTAAGACAGATGCTAAAATGTGGATTATGCTTTGCAACAATAACATTGTGGAAATTAATTGGGATCAACATCTTTTTCCAGCCTGTGAAGCAAGTTTGAAAATATTTTTTTTTGGCGGGGGTGCTTTTAAGTGGTGATTCAAGAGGGTATAACTATTCATGCAAAAACAAGATTTGAATCAGTGACTATAATTACATTTGGTGTATTTATGTATAATTTATGTTTATTTGGGCTTCATCATATACAGGTTTTGTGTACTAATTACTTATGTTTTATGTAGGCTTTGTTAGTTTTAGAAATGCTTGTTTTTAATTAAATAGCCCTGTTTGATTCACCAAAAACAACTTGTACTTAAAGATCTAATATAGTCTTATCATTGATAGTGAATGATCTTCACTGTCCTGTTTTTAAAAGTATGACACTGGAGGGTTTAAGAAGGTAGAAAAGAAGATCCTGAACTCACCTCCTCCAATGGACACAACAGATCTACAGCTACATATGGAATAATTTCCTCTGAAAATTGGATAAATAGAGTCTCCACAACAAAGGACAACACTGAGACAGATAGAGGAAACAGAGATATGAGCTCACTAAGGGAAAAACCACACCTCAGCCAGTGATCCACAATTGGGGAGGCTCACAAAGGTAGGGTTATTTTGCTGAAGAGTGAGGCATTTGAGTTCCACATCAGGCACCCCAACCCTTGGATCCTGCACAGGAGAGATGAGCCCCCCTCCAAACACCTGGTTTTGAAAACCACCAGAGAACATGTAGAACTATAGGGAATGGAAAACCCACTCTTAAAGGTCTCATGCATCAACTTACTTGACCTGAAAAGAAGCACAAAAACACCAGACTGAAAAGCAGATGAACTATAAGTGGAGGGGACCCACTTACTAACCCTGAAGCATCTGCTGGAGAGGCAGGAACCAGCTGGGATGCTCCCTGGGGACAGAGACACTGGTGGGAGTCATTTTATCAATCTCAAACAACCTTGCTAATGCCAGTTCTGATGGGATCCACTTTGGAAATCTCAATCTAACTTGTTAGGATCAAGGGCCATCCCCTGCTGAGAGCCCTGCCCACCCCAGCCACAGCTAGCCAGGTGATAATCCCACCTACTAGTATCCAGCGGCTGTGGTGGCTGTCCCTCAGGCATTCCAGGGGCTAGTCCCACCCACCAGCACACTGCAGCAGCAGCTGCAGCCCTGCCATGACAGGCTGATATTCTGAGCATAGATGCAAAAATCCTCAACAAAATATCAGCAAACCAAATCCAACAATACATTAAAAGGATCACATAACATTATCAAGTGGGATTTATTCCAGGGATGCAAGGATGGTTCAACATCTGCAAATCAATCAATGTGATACATCACATTAATGAAATGAAAGATAAAAATCACGTGATCACCTCAGTAGATGCAGAGAAGGCATCTGACAAAATTCAACATTCATTTATGATTAAAAAAATCTCTCAATAAGTGGGCATAAAGGGAATGTACCTCAATATAATAAAAGCCATATACACCAAACCCACAGCTAAATTCATACTCAATGGTGAAAAGCTGAAAGCTTTTCCTCTAAGATCAGGAATAAGGCAAGTTGACTCACTCTCACCACTTTTATTCAACATTGTATTGGAAGTCCTAGCCACAGAAATTATGCAAGAAAAAGAAATAAAAGGAATCCAAATTGGAAAGAAAGAAGTAAAACTGTTTCTAGTTGCAGATGACATAATACTACATAGAGAAAACCCTAAAGACTCCAACAAAAAACTGCTAGAACTAATAAATGAATTCAGTGAAGCTGGAGGAAACAAAATTGATATACAGAAATCTATGGAATTTCTATACACTAATAACAAACAATCAGAAATAGAAATTAAGAAAACAGTCCCATTTGTTACAACTGCATCAAAAAGAATAAAATACTTAGGAATAAACGTAACCAAGAATGCAAAAGAGCTGTACACTGAAAACTATAAGACATTAATAAAAAAAATTGAGGAAGACACAAAAAAATAGAAAGGAATTCCATGTTAATGGATTGGAAGAATTAATATTGTTAAAATGTTAATACTATCCAAATCAATCTACAGATTTAATGCAATCCCTATTGAAATTCCAATGCCATATTTCCTGGAACAAGAACAAATAATTCTAAAATTTGTATGGAGCCACAAAAAGCCCTGAATAGCAAAAACAATCTTGAGAAAAAAGAACAAAGCTGGAGGTATCAAACTCTCTAATTTCAAACCATATTACAAAGCTATAGTAATCAAAACAGTATGATACTGGCACAAAAAAGGCACATAGATCAATGGAACAGAATTGAGAGCCCAGAAATAAGCCAACAGATATATAGACAATCTGTGACAAAGGAGCAAAGAACATACAATGGAGAAAGGATAGTCTCTTTAATAAATTATGTTGGGAAAACTATACAGCCACATGCAAAAGAATGAAACTGGACCACTCTCTCACACCATACACAAAAATTAACTCAAAATGGACAAAAGAACTGATTACAAGACTTAAAATCTTAAAATTACTAGAAGGAAACATAGACAAAGTCATTGACAGTGGACTTAGCAATGTTTTGTGGATCTGAGTCAAAGGCAAGGGAAAGAAAAGCAAAAATTAAAAAAGGAGATTACACCATACCAAGAAAGCTTCTACACAGTAAAGGAAACCTTCATCAAAAAGAAAAGACAACATACTGAATAGAAGATATTTGCAAATGATATATCTGATAAGGGGTTAATACCCAAAATATATTTTAAAAACTCATACAACTCAATAACAAAAGACCAAACAACCTGATTTTTAAAATGAACAGAGTATCTGAAAAGATATTTTTCCAGAGAAGACATACAGATGGCCCACAGGCACATGAAAAGTTTTCAACATCACTAATTATCAGGGAAATATAAATCAAAAGCACAATGAGATATTACCTCACACCTGTTAGACTGGTTCTTATCAAAAAGACAAGGAATAACAAATGTTGGAGAGGATATGGAGAAAAGGGAACCCTCAGACACTGTGGGTGGGACTGTAAATTGGTGTAGCCACTATGAAAACCAGTATGGAGATTCCTCAAAAAATTAAGAATCGAACTACCATATGATCCAGTTGTTTCACTTCTGGGCATTTATCCAAAGAACATGAAAACATTAATTTGAAAAGATATATGCACTCCTTTGTTCAGTATAGCATTATTTATGATAGCCAAGATATGGAAAAAACCTAAGTGTTTATCAATGGATGAATGTATAAAGAAGTTGTGGTATGTATATAAAATGGAATACTATTCAGCCATAAAAAAGAATGAAATCCTTCCATTTGCAGCAAACAACATAATGACCTCAACATGACCTTGAGGGCATTATGCTAAGTGAAATAAGCCAGACAGAGAAATATAAATATTGTATGATTTTACTCATGTGTGGAATCTAAAAAAAAAAAAGGGAACAAACAAATTAAAATAAAACAAACTCATAGATACAGAGAACAGATTAGTGGTTACCAGAGGGGAAGGGGATTGGGGGTGGGTGAAATGGGTAAAGGGGGCCAACTGTATGGTGATGGATGGTATCTAGACTTGTGGTGGAGATCACTCTGTAGTGCATGGAGATGTTGAACTATAATGCCGGACACCTGAGACTTATATAATAAAAAAATATAAATAAATAAATAAAAGTATGATGCTATGTGAGGCACTCTATATAATTTTGGAGTCTCTCAGTCTTTTTGCTTTCTGGAAATATGTAGTCAGAGAGGTATGACAGTTCTTTATATACTTTGTATTTCAGGACAACCTTTCTTCTAAGCAAGCCCAGGATTATGCTTCTTCACATTTATGCAACAGATCTCTGAGAGAGATGATATTTTCATATTCATTATACAGATGATTAGCTGGAACTCAGGGAGGTTAAGTGATTCACACAGTTAGCAAATTGCAGAGCCTGGGCTTGGATTTAGATCTTCCATAATGAACTTCATTCTCTTTCTTCTCTATTCTATGTTGAATATCTATTGACTCCTCCATTGCCCCAGTGAGAGTTTTGCTGTGAGTCATACATGTGAATGTATTTGTGCCATGTGTTACTTGGACCAATCAATGTACTGAGTGAATCCATTTTGATGGGGAATGAATGGCAGAGAGCATACCTACTGCTAAACTCACTCATCAATATGTCTCAGTGTATATGTTGATAAATATTTATACAAATAAAATTTCAAAATTATATTATGTTCTGAAAATACTAGAAGAGCTTTCTATTTAATTCAGTGAACATTTCTAGAGTACCTAATATGTGGTAGAGATACTGAAATCATTATATTTCTTATATAAGTCTTTTAAAGAAAACTCTACAGTGAAAAGAAAGTACATGAATGATCAATAAGCACATAAAAAGTATTCAATATCTTTAGTTGTCAGAAAAATGCATATTAAACTTCACACTTGTTGGAATTGCTAGAATTGACTACTAGAAACATTGGTGAGATTATGGATCAATGTGAACTCTCATATACCCAACCATTTTAGAAAACTATTTGTTTTCTTTGGAAGCTAAACACATACCTACCCTCTGAGGCAGGAATTCTACTCCTAGGTTTTTACCTAAGAAAAATAAAAACATATGTTAGCAAGAAGATCTGTATAAGAATGTTTTCAAAAGTTCTCATCACAAGTTAAAAAAAAAAGGTAACTATGTGTGGTGGTGGATGTTAGCTGAACTTATACAGTAATCATTTCACAGTATAGACATATATGTAATCATTATTTCATACACCTAAAATGAATACATTATATGTCGATTATCTCTTAATAAAAAATAAATAAAATCACTTTAACAACTTTGTTTTTAATAAATCAAACCAGGAAACAATTCAAGTGTCCATCAATAGGAGATATATTCATACAGTGGAATACTACACAACAATAAAAAAGAAAGAAATACTGATAACACTCAGGAATATTAACAAATCTCATAAAACTAAAGAACTGAAGAAACCAGATTGAAAGAGTGCATACTATATGATTTCAATGCATTAAGGTTAAAACAGACAACGTACGGGGATAGAAACCAGAACAGTGATTGCCTATGGTAGGGTGAGGGTAAAATGACTCTAAAGGGGCATGAGAAAACTTTTTGGGATGATGGAAATGGCCTATATCTTGATTTGTGTGTTGGCTACATGGATATATACTTTTGTCAAAACTCATCAATTTGGTCACTTAAGATCTGCGTGTTTTCCTGTATATAAATTATACCTCAATTTTTAAAAAGTAATCTTCTGGTAAATCCCTTTGTAAAGAAAACAACCTGTTTATAAGCAACTTCCACCTTTTTTTGTATATTAATAATTAATTTTGAAATTTAATGTTTACTTAAAGTCAGGGGTACCAACCAGACCTAACAGGTATGAATTTTCAATCTATCCCCCTATACAAGTTCAGCTTCAGAATAGATTTTACTCATTCATTTATATATTCATCCATACATTTATTTTGAGATTTGAGAAATAACCAATCCTCACCTGGAGACTACCATTTTCTAGCAAATTGATAATAACATGTGTTAAAGACTAGGATAGGCTATCAGCTATGATTTCTAACAATTGCTTCAAGACATTAAACTGTTATTTGCCAACTCTTTTCAGGCATAAGTATGAACGGACCTTAGGCTTTTGTGTTTAAGTGCTGCTATGGAAATGGATTGTTTTTGACAAGCACACAGCTCCCAAGCACTATGCGACATATAGCCTCAGTAATCCCGAGGGGCCAAGAGCGCTTCCCTTTTTGGCTTCCCAGCCTACCTTGCCGGCAACTTAAGAGGGCCTCACCCACAATGTTTGTGGAGTGCATTGTGCTAGTTTCCAGGAACATTCAATCTGTGGCCTCTGTGCAGAGCCTGCCAAAAGCATTGCAATTGGTTGTACCAGTTGTGTTGGTGTTTTATGGCTCTGTTCATCTTTAATGATCTGCAGCCTCTCTCACCAGGCAAGCTTCTGAATCTTGGCTCCTTCCCAACTGCACTATTGATCTGAAATTTGGCCAGCAAGCAAAATCTTTTTGTTTGTTTTTGGGATTATTTTTATTATCTGGCTCCAGACAGGGAGTACAGAACCCGATGGAGACCTCACAGAAATGAGGACATCCACTTCTTTGGTAGCGCTCCTGAGGGTCTAAGACCAGTCCTTCGGTGCTATAAAAGAACACTGTTCAAAGCTGTAAAGAGAATTCACATTAGCATTGTACTGATGGCAACAAGAGCTTGTCAGGCCCCCATCTGTCAGAACAGAAGGTATTCTGCAGTTCAGAGAGTCAGGGCTCTGAGGCACCTCTTTCCAGTATCTTTCCAGAGTGATCTAATGCAAGACAGCAGACGCAAGTTTACAGAATACTAGTTTTACGTATAGGAAGAGACATATCTTTCTATACATTAGCATTTCAGGGCTGAGAACCATCTCAAGTCTTGATTTATTCAAGCTCAAACTGGAGTTTTAAATTCCTCTAAACCAGTGTTTCCAAAACTGGGTACCCTAGGTATCCTAGTAACTCTAAATGACAAAAGTGATTCTAGGAGGTTTGTGTTCAATTATTTTGGGGATAAACTAAACATCGTATTCATTGCTTAAGGATATATAATTTGTATTAACACATTTAAAAGCTGCAAAAAATCCTCTGGGGAAAAAAATCTGTTTTCCTTTCTTTAAATTAGCACCTCCCAAATTTCTTGACCATGGACCTCATTTAACAGAGGTTTTGCAAAGTGCATCTAAAATTTGAATGTAAGAACTTCCCATGGAAAACTTTTCAGAAGACATATTGAGTAAAATATACATTAAGGTAATAATGATTAATGTCAGGCATATTTTGATGGTACAGAATATGTGAGCGCGTGTGTGTGTGTTTGCGTGTGTGTGTGTGTGAGTGTTAGAGAGGGTTAGCTATCCAAAAAATCAATTATTCTCTTCTATAGTTATAGAGTCATAGCTAGGAAGCAGCTGCCCAGCTAAGGACTACATTTTCTAGCTTCTCTTATAGTTGGATATGGCCATATGATTTGCCAATAGCATCTGAGCAGAATTGAGATCTAAAACTTCTGGCTGAGGCTTCTCCCACAAAATACGGATGATCCCAAGTCCTCTAGGGCCACAATATAAAAGTTTGACCCCTAAATCGACGTCTAGAGGACAGCCACTTTATAAACAGGAATAAAAACCTGTACTATTATATGAATGAGAAATAAACATCTATTATATTGAGAAATGTCTTAGGATATATTTGTTACAATACTTTTTAGCCTAATCTCATTAATACTATATTGGGCGAGGGGATGTGAGCAATAACATTTGGAAAGATATTTGGAAAAGAATGAAGAGAATGACTGAAGAGCATCAGACACTTGAAGGAGATAAGCAGTAAGTATCTCCAGAGAGAAGAGCCAGAATCTGATGGTTCTAAAATTTAGTTTTACTTTTTTTACTCTATCTAAGTAACTTATAGCAACAGCATTGGAGACAAATAAACCCAGTTTCAGTGTTTGGCTTGGACAGTTACTAATGTGTCTTCTCCTTGGCCAAGTCTCAGTTGCCACGTGACCAAAAAAATGGATAATGATTTCAATTTGCACAATTATTTTGAAAATTAAATGAGAAGGTATATGCAGTGTTTAACACAGTATCTACCCAGAAGCACACATATAAAGTCATTAAGCCTAGTCACTAATATTTTTATGAGTCTTCCTTCTGGGCATATACTGTGATTTGAATTCCCTACCTCTTTTGAAATTAGGAGCTGTCATGTGACCTAGGCAAAAGTTTTAAGAGCCAGTACACAATTTTCACGTCTCCCTTTTCCTACCTTAGCAATTGTGAAACATGAAACGGATACCATTTGACCTGGTACTTGGAAGAGGACAACCAGAGCAGAGTCCCCAGCTGATGTGCACTGGACGTGTAGCATGAGTGAAAAATGAACCATTTTGGTTCTAAGCCACTGTAGCCTAATGTGGTCATTACTGAATGATTCAGAAATTGGTACCAGCATTAGAGTTCTGCCACAACATGATCCTAAATTGCACTTACGTACATAGAATTTGCTTACTGTTCAGTTGACAGTAAAGAAACTATTATTGCAAGCTGGAAAGCTGGTGACCTACATTATGAAGTCACAAAATATTTGTTCAACCTGTTGCCTGCAATAATTTGGAAGGCAAACAAGTACCTAATGAACTTGGAATTCTAGGAGAAGAGACTGAAAAACAAAATGCCAGCATGTGTTAGAGTTAACCTTGGTTGCATTTGACAAGGCATTACCAAAAATGAGAGAAGCATAACAAAGCACTGGCTAGTTCACAAGCAGAAGTGAAGGGGGTTAGAGTCCAGACTTTAGCATTTTCATAGAGTTAGAAAGATACGTGCTTTTCAACCCCAGTGGAAACAGATGAAACTGAAGAAGCTTTTGAGCAATAAAGACCGATTAACACTAAGCCTTGTGAGGAGGATCAAATCAAGAATACGGCTCTCACACCCATTTTTAAAACCCATGAATTAAGTTAATCTCAGAACAAAGACCCAATTACAATACTGGCAACCAGTAAATCCTTTTAATTGGAGAAAGAACATTGATTAGAGAAAAGAGATTAAAAGTCACTATGTGTTTAAAGAGAGTGAGACATATGGTGGGGGGGATATGGAGAAAGCAAAAATATATATACAGAAATCACGAAAATTATGTTAAAAATAAAACAATAGATGTGTTGATTTGAATATACATCTGAACATAATATAGGTAAGAAACAACTTTTTTGAGAAATTCATACCATCAAAAAGACAGTCTCTATTAAAAGAGAATCTGACGTATGTTGACCACTGACTTTCCAACCCCCAAGGTATAATCTTTAACACCTATTTCAGAGGTGACCAAAAGGGATAACAGCGAAGGCAAAACATGGAAGGCAGAGTCAGATTACACAGGCAACACTGAGCATTACTTAAGCATCCTAGCCTTTGAGGCTGATGTCTTTTTTTTTTTTTGCGGTATGCGGGCCTCGCATTGTTGTGGCCTCTCCCGTTGCGGAGCACAGGCTTCAGACGCACAGGCTCAGTGGCCATGGCTCACGGGACCAGACGCTCCGCGGCATGTGGGATCTTTCCAGACCGTGGCACGAACCCGTGTCCCCTGCATCGGCAGGCGGACTCTCAACCACTGCGCCACCAGGGAAGCCGGAGCTTGATGTCTTGATTGGATGGGAGACATATATTGACTGAAGTGAGCATTTGTACTCAGTAGTAATTACAAGGATTGTGGTAGTCATTAGGACTATTTATGATTATTCGATTTCTTCTCCATTTGGACATATGGTAAATTAAAATATTTCTGATCTCTTTGATATGAGGGTGTCCACATGATTTCCTTTGCAAATAAAATGGGAGTGGACATGACTAACAGTGTCAATTCCAACTGGAAACTTAGAGAACTTAGAGAAATATGTCATATTTATTTTTCCTTCTTGGCAATAATGGTAACACAGAGATAGAACCTGCTTTAGCTTGGGTCCTTATATGAGGATGACCTAGAAACTTTCTAAGTACATGAAAACTGAAAAGCAAATCACTGTAATTTTAAGTCAGTGAGATTTTGAAGTTGTTTATTACTGCAGCATAGTTTAGCCAATCTTTTTTTTTTTTTTGAAGTAGAAAAGAATAGCTTTATTTCTTTGCCAGGCAAAGGGGGACACAGCAGGCTCCTGCCTCAAAAAGCCTTGTGTCCCAAACCCAGAGGATTAATCTAGCCAATCTTGACTGAGAGAAACTCAAGCCAGTTTTACAGGGATAGTTAGTTTTATATTAGGTTCAGTCAGAAAAACATGCAAAACTGATGTTTAGGAGCAGTGTTTTTCTAACCATAGATTGTGACTTGCTTATTAGTGGGCTGTGAAGTCAGTTTGGTGGGTTTAGGGTGCAGCTTTTATACAACAGAAGGAAAATATACAGTAAAATTAAACATATTCTGTGTGTGGGGGGGGAGGAGTGTGTGTAAAAGAGAACAGGAAAGAGGTCAATGTAAAGTGTATTTCTTAGTGTAACTCACTGTCAAAAAGTTTGGAAGTCAATGAATTGAAACCTAGTTAATTGGAACATGTGACTCATTGAATTTAGATATTTAAGGCTATCCCCAAAGGGTTTGTGATCTGGTGACATCAAAAGGCTCTATTCTCAAACATTTCCTGTTGAAACATTTGTTCATAGAGTTAAATGAAAAGCTTATTGATACTTTACTGATATTTTATTGAGTTCAAATGAAATTGATAAACCAATGTTGGTAATGTATGAAAAACTATGTCAAATACAGCTAGAAGGAATGATAAAGATTAGCATATATTGTCCTGATTTTCAAAAAAGGATAAAGTTAGTGACACCTATGAGCCAGTGAGCTTGATGTTGTGACAGAAAATATGATAAACTGATAAAATGGTATATCTATAAAAATTTAAAGAAGTGACAGCATGAAATTTTGTGATTAAGTTATGCCAGATGAATACATTATTTTTAACAGTATTCCCAGATATTGGTTCAGAGTTATGTTAAAGACTGTGTCAAGATTTCAGAAACTCATTTGACAGAATTTCTTATAATATACTTGAAAAAAATGAAGAAATTTGGGCAGGGAGATTGTGCTATTGGATGGATTAATGATTTATATCATGACTATTTATAAAGGATGTTGTTAATAAATCCATTTATCTGGAGGGAAATGCCTAAGGACATGTTAAAGGCCTCTGCCCCCATATCTTTCCTACTCAAATATAGTCATTGTCTTCAGTGAAGAGCTTATCTCATTTTGGAGTGACATAAACCTGAGGTGGATAGTGAATAAAGTAGGAAAGTAGGTTAGCAGCTCAAAGTTAAGAATGTCCTGGAAAGGATAGAATTCTGAGTCAAACCTAAAAAATAAAACCTAATTAAGATAATTGAAAACAAACACTTAAGGTTTAAAGGCACAAACAAACCCAGAATAGACAAAATTATAGATACAAAGATGTGTTTCAAAGACAATAGCAAATAGTAAGAGAAAACCTTTACTTTGTGAAAAACACTTCTGTAACTATTTTACTTATATTTACTCATCACGATCACCCTGTGACGTAGGTATCATTTTTATCCCCAATTACTGATGGAAAAACTGAGGCACAGAAATTTTAACAGCTGCCTAACATCACAGAGCTGATAAACCATATGTTTTTAATACTAGGGGTGTTTATTAGAGGATGCATACTAATACATCAAGAATATAATAAAATTTTAATGCATATAGTTGAGTTCAGACTACATGGTCTCAAGTATTTATAGGTCTGAGAGTTTAAGATTCTATGAACTTCAAAAAAAAGAGACAAATTGGTGTCATTTCTCTTTAGCCAGAGACCACCAGGAACACGCTTATATTTGACCTGAGTAGAGTTTATTGGCTTGTTGCATTATTTACTCTTGGGGCATCTCAGTAAGAGGGTGTTAGAAATGACTTGTTTTAGGATTTGTCTGGGGTTAGGTGCTTTGGGGGAGGCTTTAAGGAAGTGGGGCTTTAATCTGCATCAGATGCTAAGAAGCAAAGGTAATTCTATGATTAGGTATCTTAATACTTCTTATCTAGAAGGTGAGAAAACTGGAGTGAAGCTACACTTTTGATTGGTGGTGAAGCAGCAGACACTCCTATTAGCCAGGATAGGAGAATATATGGGAATATAAAGTCTATTTTTGTGGTGGGGACAATATTTTGTTTTGTCTGTATACATATATGATTACACAGTTGCCTTGTTTTTGTCTTGATTTATCACAATCACAGAGTGGTCTGATTCTGTTGCTCTGTAAAATTGTTTATGTTCAACCAGAGAACAGAAGCTTAGCTGTGAGGGCTAGGGCTTTTCTTCCCCAGCTCCCATACTGCCTGTGGTAGCATGTCCTTCACGACTTCAGCTCCTACATGATATGCCTGTCTTGGTTCCAACTTCCACTGGTAACCTGTTCTCTAATAAAATTCTCAAGAGAAAAGGCTATGCTTTATTTACCTGTGTATTCCAAGAATAGAGCCTTGTGTCTTAGAGTAGGCATTATTATTATATTATAGACTATATAATATTATTATATCTTATAGCATGTATGTTATAGAACATATTATGTATTAATATTTTATTATGTATTTTATATTATATTCTTATATTAATATGCAGAAGTGATATGAAGTTAATGCTTGCATTTTGTTAGCTTTCCTTACTGAATTGAGTAGAGTGGTGCTACTCCATTTCGGTGAAACCAATACAACTTTGACAGGCTGAAACATCTCTTATTGATTTCCAAAAACTTTAGACATTAGATAAGCCTGTACCTATAAGATTCTCGATGTCAAAATCAGATTACTTCACTAACACACCTGCAAAACTTGAATGAAGAAAGCATAGAAAGGGGCCGGGTAATTTAATGTGCAAATTGCATAATCAGACCTGTAGCAGCCCAGCTGGCATGTGAAAATCAGTGCTTTTTAACTATGCGCACTTCATTTAATAAAGAATCCTCTTAGACTTTTCATGTTGGTTGCTCCCTCACTTTTATATGCATTGGAGTTTCCATGTAGCGTGATAGTTTTGAATGAGGCTTCTCATGCTATGAACAAAATTTATTACACATGCATGGAAGCCTCTTTATGTTTGTTTGTTAAATAGTGTTCTCTTACTCTTTGGCAATCTAAAAAAAAAAAAAAATACACTAAAAGCACAGGCATTTTTCAATCCCCCTGCAAAGGTGAGTAGTCAGAAACATCAATAATGGTATTTGAAAGTCCTCACAAGTTGGTTAGGTATTTGTCTGCACTCCCTACAGTTATAGTTAGCACAGTTGCTTAGTACCTAGTGTTAAGGAGACCAAGTATCTGACTTTGATCCATTTTGAACTAGAAAGTTTTGTTGAGTTGTTTGAGATTAAAAACTCTGTCCTATTGCCAAAGGCTACGAAAGGCCTACCTGGTTGCCGATTATCCTATGGGTACTAGTGACAGGAGTCTGTCATTTCTGATGCTATAATGCCTCTTGTCTTAGGTGGGGCACTAACTCAGCCCCTTTTGCAGCTCTTGGACCTCCTGAATCTTTTTTGTCTCATCTTCCATTCAGCCCCTTCAACGGACACAATTACCCCAGCCTCTGCTTCAGGGTCACCTGGCTTCTTCCCATAATATGCCCACTGGCTTTCAACTCAGAAGAGGCAGTGGCGACCTCTAAGTCCCATCCATACCACAGAGTCCAGGTCAGTTCAAAAAGCTGAGCTGGATATTCTTCCTCAGTAAGAAATCATTTCTGTATAATTTCTAACTTCACATCCATTTTTTTCTTAGGGAAATGAATTGATCTCAGAGATGAGCAGTTTAAGGAAAATGTGGTTTGTAGAGAAATTAAAATACATTTGACTAACATTTGCAAAATTACTATGCTAGTTTCCTAACACATCTAGTCATTTATTAATCACTTACTAAGTGTTCAGCACTGGACCCTTGACATAATTCTTATCTCATCTCTTTGTTTTTTTAAAACTTAGCAACAGGAAATATTGGATGGGGAAAATCAAGGTGCTGGTTTCCATACAGAAGTAGGGACAGGGGCTTTCATTCCAACAAACTATGCCTACTCTCATTTTGCTGACTTTAGCATTCCATCTAATACCCTGGTTTTTCAGCTTGTGATAACCACAAAGATACACAGGTGATCATTATACCCTAATACTATCATATTTTTCAAGGGGCATAATATTATTCATAATATATAAAAGCACACTTTTTATTTGAAATAGACACAACATAGCATCTTTTGCAGATGGTGACCTAGAATTTGTAAGTATGTTCAGCCATGCTAAAGCAGTAATGAGTGTATGGAGGGAGCCATCAAGGGTGTGGGAACATTTTCAGGACATCTGGGGCCCATCAGCATCAAATCATTTAACAGAGTGCAAACAATTTAACACTGAGAGCCTCTCAATTATCCACTTGCATATAAATAAATGATAAAGTATAAATCTTTACACTGTAAGCAGTGAGTACACTTCTGGGTTGCCTCCTCCAATTTGGCATCATTAGTTGATGAATGTTCAAAAAATGCACAAAAAATTTAACATTTATCTGTGAAAAAGCTAAATTACATATTTACATATATATTATAAATATGTCACAAATATAGATACCCTAAAAAACACTGAGGTAATGTAGTCAAAAAGAAGTATAATATAGGTGATCCACCAGACAGGATAACTTATACTATTCTTCGATGAACACTTACATTATGTATCTGACTTGTATCTGGGGCCCTAATACTTGATTTTTTTGTAGACTTTCTAGTATCATGAAAAGTGCTAATATTTGGAAGCCAGACAGATCTTTTTTGGCTTTACATTTGCTAACTATGTGACTGTGATACGTTTTAAGCCTCATTGTTCCCATCAAAAAATGGGAGCAATAATACTAATAATAATACAAAAAATGGGAGTAAGGAAGAATGAGAATAAAAGAAAGGAATACAGCCAGCATTTACTATGTATTATTGTAATAGTAGCTGTTCCTGCTAATGTTATTATAATCATTACTTCAGTGCTTCATTAGTAGTACTTCATTTGACAGTATCAGTCTTTTGATATAAAGATCATGGTGCCAAGAAATCTCAGGCCCGTGAAACAGCATTTCTTGTGCAAAGTTGTATAGATATAATCTTTGTCACAGTCAGATCACAAATTCCAAACTCCAATCAATGATGTTTCACTATATTATTTCTTATTCTTAATGTGTACCTTGATATTCTCTTACTTTCTCCTCCTATGCTTCATTTCATCTTGCAGCCATTCTTCTCTCCTTTCCATATACCACACTGTGAATACTGAGAAAACTTCTGCCAATCACTGTAGAACTTTTCTTACATGCAAACCACAAGTTCTGAAACAATATTCCCTTTAACCTCATGTAATAAAACCTAAACTATTTTAAACAATGTTTTAGTATTTTGGTCATTCAAGGTTTTAAAAATAATGAATGATTTAAAAATTTCAGAAATATTAGTTAATTTTTAAATTAAACTTTATTTTAGAACAGTTTTAGATTTTAAAAATTACTGCAAAAATAGTGTGGAGGGCTCTCATATACTCCACACCCTTACATTCAGATGGTACCTTTATGACAATTAATGAACCAATATTGGTAAATTTTTATTAACTAAAGTCAACACTTTATTTGGTTTCCCCAGGGGGTTCAAAAACCCCATCCAAGATACCACGTTACATTTAGCAGTCATGTCTCCTTATGCAACTCTTGGTATGACAGTTTCTCAGATTTTCCTTGTTTTTGATGACATGGACAACTTTGAGGATTACCGGTTAGGTATTTTGTAAACTGCCCCTTAATTGGGATTTGTCTGATGTTTTTCTTGTGATTAGAGTAAGTAATGTGTTTATGACAGGAAGATCACACAGGTGAAGTGCTATTCTCAATCACATGACTTCAAAGGTACATAATATCAATTTGACTTATTGCTGTCTTCTTACAAGATGTGCTATTTGTCTTTTATTTTATGCTATTTGAGTGTGATATGCCTCAATGGATTTTCTTTTCTTTTTTTGGTACTTTTTAATGCTTCATAGTCTCTGAGATTCCTAGATCTATGGTTTAGTGTCTTTCCTGAATTTTTAAAACTCATTATTACTCCATATATTTCTTCTACTCCATTTTCTCTTTTTTCTTCTTTTAATATTACAATTACACATATGGTATATCTTTTAAAATTGTAAAAATTAATAAACAGAAATCTCATTTAAAATGGAATTGGGAGGACAGAAAGGAGAGCTGTCATGCCCTACCACTCAATTGCAGAACCAACAGGAAGAAATGTATTTTAGCATCTCCAACAGGAAGAAGGTTACTACTTTACTACCCAGCAGGAGGAAGAAAAAATTTTTCCTTGCCTGGTAACAGCCCAGCCAATTAAAGACTGCCACAACTCAGCCTATGAAAAGCCGCTATACTACAAACTTCCAGTTTCCTCCAAAGGACTCTTTGTTTACAGGAGTCACTCCCAACTCCCCCTTCTCCTCTATAAAAGAAACTTTCATCTCTTGTTCTCCTGACTTGCCTGTGGTTCACCACAGATTGCATGTCCCAAATTGCAATTCTTTGCTGTTCTCAAATTAACCCATTTTGCTGGTAAAATAACTGGCTGTTTTATTGCTTTAGGTCAGCAGTACTGGGTGTCAGAGAAGTGGGATCCAGAGAAGACCGCCAATAACTCTGAGGCTGGGGAGCAAACAGGTGCTGGGACCCACAGAGCCCACTGAACTCACTGCTTTCTTGCTGACCTTGGAGTTTGAGGGTAAGTTTTTCCTAGATTTGAGCTCTGCTCCTTTTGTGTTCTGAAGCTCTCCAGACTTTTTCAGGAACTGCTTTTTTTTGAAGTTTGTCCTTTCTGTGAGTACTCATTTGGCACTTTGGCCAGACTCTTTTGGAACCAGGCTGTTCCTATTGGAACTGTGCTGCTAAGATTTTTGTCCAATTGTTTTGGAACTGGGCTGTTTCTATTGGAACTGGGCTATTTAGAATTTTTTTCCCTTCTTGGATCTAGAGAAAAAACCTCTAAGAAATAGATCTCAGTCATCTAAATGTTTTGAGGGCACTCCCCCTTCAGGGACCCTGGCTGGTTTTATGTTTAAAAAACATGGTCCCTCCTCATAAGCATTTCTAACTAAATGGACTGACTTAACCAGAAGTAACTTAGAACACTCAAGGACATTATTGGGAACTTTTGAACTCCCCAAAATTACTTTTCTTAAAATGGTATTGGACAGCTATGGCTTGGAAATTGTCAAAAGTGAATTGGATGTCTATTTTGACTAGTATTTTGAGGCTTCCAAACATCATCAAGAGTCTAAAATTGCCTCTGTACAAAATACCATTTTTAAATTAACTGAGGCAAGCAACTGAAGAAAGACAAAATGGCTTCTGAGGCCTCTCTTTCCTGTCCTCCATCTCCTTTGTCCCTGGAAGCAGGGCAGCCAGCTTGTGTTTAGGTCCTACCTCTGGTTCCATCTTCCTCCTTCCCTTCTACACTGCCTCTACTTCCTCTGTATCCCCCACTTTCCCATTTTAATTCTCTCCCCGAACTTCCTTTTTTCCTAAACCTCTCCGCATTACCTCTTTCTCTGAACCTATCAGAACCTGCCCTTTAAAGTTGTCTTCTGGGGATATGAATAGCCATTAGCATAACTAATGCCATTTGGGCCTGTTCTGTTCCTTCTGTCTTTCCACTGACCCTACCAAGGACTTTACTGTGTAGTAAACTTCTTCTTTCATCATTAAGGGCTTTGCAGTGAATAGATATTGTTTGATGATCATTAGGCCCATGAGGCATGGCCTCCATGCTCTGTTAGTCTCCAAATAATGGTAAAAACATTCACTGACGTATTCCTGGCACCAGCAAGACTAGTTAACCATCAATAATCTTGACTTAGGAATGCATTCCCTATTTCCAAGCATGTACTCCCATACCCTAGGTTAACTTTAAAATTGTCCCAATGTTCCTTTGGCAGTGTAGATGGAATGCAGCTGCAAATGCTTCTGGATCACCATCTGTCCAATCCTACCCTGTATGTAAGTTACCCTATAGCAAACTGATCCATTGGCTATATGGAGCTACCTACCTCATTTTTCAGTCTCAAGATACCTTGTCAGTTCAGTGGGCATTTTTTATTCCCTCCAACCTGGGACAGTTGGCAAGCCAGCCAGGAGACTGAAAACACAGGAATGGGTAGAGGGGCTGTGCTGGGGGAAAGCCCATTGCTGGTAGGGGAGACACCAGTCTGGCTAGCCACTTCCATGTGGGTGAACTGTCTAGGTCTGCGGAATGCTTTGGACTGGTGTATGAGTATAAGGAAGCTCCCCAAACACCAAAGGGCTTATTAGATATATTAATTGAAGGGGTGGGAAAGTAAAAGTGGAGAAAAGAAAGTGAGCAAGCTATTGAGGCTATAACATGGCCCTTGTCATGCACGCTAAGGATTAGCACAGAAAAGGAATTATGGCTCAGCAGGGAACCAGAAAAGACTGAAGAGACTCTGGTGTTACAGAAGTACAGAGGGCATGCTCCACCAATTTGGACATTATGTTAAAGAAAACACAACAAAAAAGAACATATTGAAGTGATGGCATGTAAGATGACTAAAATGCAGGGCTGTAGTCTGCCCCATTCAAAGATGTGCATGATTATTTTACAGGAGAACCTGGACCCCAAGAGGTGGGATCCTTAGGATAATGACTCATCAGAAGATGAGGACAGGGACCTCCCTGGTGCCACAGTGGTTTAGAATCCGCCTGCCAATGCAGGGGACACGGGTTTGAGCCCTGGTCCAGGAAGATCCCATGTGCCGCAGAGCAACTAAGCTTGTGCGCCACAACTACTGAGCCTGTGCTCTAGAGCCCTCGAGCCACAACTACTAAACCCGCATGCCACAACTACTGAAGACTGTGCGCCTAGAGCCTGTGCTCCGCAACAAGAGAAGCCACCTCAATGAGAAGCCTGCGCAATGTAACGAAGAGCAGCCCTCACTCGCCGCAACTAGAGAAAGCCCGTGTGCAGCAACAAAGACCCAATGCAGCCAAAATAAAGAAGATGAGGACATAATTATAGAGGAGGAAGAGGACCTGTGGGCACAGTCTCTGATCAAAGTAAAAACAAAGGCCACAAGAGAACTAGAAGATAATGCAAAGAAGATAATGTGAGTCAGAAGACAACTGTACAGAAATATTTCTCCACTGAGCTAGTAGAATTAATCAGCAGGTTTAAGCAAAAGAGTAGGAAAGGAGTTCCAACCTGGACACTTTCATTCCCTCCACCTTCAGACAATTTCTTTGTACTGGAACCAAACAAACTCAACTTTCTTATGTTCCTTGGACTAAAGCTGAATTATGAGCCATAGTTAAAGAGTTACCTAAAATAACTGAGGACCTCCATAGGTTTGCTGAAAATTTTAACATAGTTACTCAAACTTACCAACCTGTTTTTTTAGATATATCAGTTAGTTCACATGCCTGTTGGTGAGGGTCAAGCAAACATTGGATGAAATTTGCCTGATGGGAACATATTGAAAGGGATTTAGAAAAACAAACCCCTAACTTTTGGCAAAAGGCTAGAACAGTCACTGGAGAACTCCACTCAACAATTACAGTAGCTTTTCCTAAGCCTATTGATTGAAACAAAATTCAGGCTTGCACACAAAAATATGATGAACTTGCTCATGAATATTATAATTGACTTCAGATATAGTTTGCCAATATGTTTTCCAATTCATAGGTTGTCTTTTTTCCCTTGATAGTTGATTAATTAATTTTTAAAAGGGATATTTGACCTAGAAGGAATATGTTTTAAAGATCATGAATTTGATACACTCATTACAAAAAAAAACATATAAAGAACAAATAAGAGAGCAGAAGCAAGAAGAACTACAATCCTGCAGCCTGTGGAACAAAAACCACATTCACAGAAAGATAGACAAAATGAAAAGGCAGAGGACTATGTACCAGATGAAGGAACTAAAAGACCTCTGGGATAACATTAAACAAGCCAACATTCACATTATAAGGGTCCCAGAAGGAGAAGAGAGAGAGAAAGGACCTGAGAAAATATTTGAAGAGATTATAATCAAAAACTAACACCTCACTTACAGAAATGGACAGATCATCCAGACAGAAAATTAATAAGGAAGCACAACCTTTAAATGACACAATAGACCAGATAGATTTAATTGATATTTATAGGACATTCCATTCAAAAACAGCAAATTACCCTTTCTTCTCAAGTGCACCGGGAACATTCTCCAGGGTAGATCAGATCATGGGTCATAAATCAAGCCTCAGTAAATTTAAGAAAATTGAAATCATATCAAGCATCTTCTCTGACCATAATGCTATGAGATTAGAAATAAATTACAGGGAAAAAATGTAAAAAACAAACACATGGAGGCTAAACCATACGTTACTAAATAACGAAAAGATGATTGAAGAAATCAAAGAGGAAATTAAAAAATACCTAGAGACAAATGACAATGAAAACACGACAATCCAAAACCTATGGGATGCAGCAAAAGCAGTTCTAAAGGGACCATTTATAGCAATAAAATCCAACCGCAAGAAACAAGAAAAATATCAAATAAACAATCTAACCTTACACCAAAAGGAACTAGAGAAAGAAGAACAAACAAAACCTAAAGTTAGTAGAAGGAAAGAAATCATAAAATCAGATCAGAAATAAATGAAATAGAAACAACGAAAACAATAGCAAAAATCAATAAAACTAAAAGCTCGTTCTTTGAGAAGGTAAACAAAATGGATAAACCTTTAGTCAGACTCATCAAGAAAAAGGGGGAGAGGACTCAAATCAATAAAATTAGAAATGAAAAAGGAGATGTTACAACACACACCACAGAAATACAAAGCATCATAAGAGACCACTACAAGCAACTCTATGCCAATAAAATGGACAACCTGAAAGAAATGGAAAAATTCTTAGAAAGGTATAACCTTCTAAGACTGAACCAGGAAGAAGTAGAAAATATGAACAGACCAATCACAAGTAATGAAATTGAAATTGTGATTAAAATTTTTCCAGCAAACAAAGGTCCAGGACCAGAGAGCTTCACAGGTGAATTCTATCAAACATTTAGAGAAGAGCTAACACCGATCCTTCTCAAACTCTTCCAAAGAATTGCAGAGGAGGGAACACTCCCAAACTCATTCTACGAGGCCACCATCACCCTGACACCAAAACCAGACAAAGATACTACAAAAAAATAAAATTACAGACCAATATCACTGATGAATATAGATGCAAAAATCCTCAACAAAATACTAGCAAACAGAATCCAAGAACACATTAAAAGGATCATACACCATGATCAAGTGTAGATTTATCCCAGGGTTGCAAGGATTCTTCATTATACACAAATCAATCAATGTGATACAACATATTAACAAACTGAAGAATAAAAACCACATGATCATCTCAATAGAAGCAGAGAAAGCTTTTGACAAAATTCAACACCGATTTATGATAAAAACTCTCCAGAAAGTGTGCAGTGTGGGAACCTATCTCAACATAATAAAGGCCATATACGACAAACCCACAGCAAACATCATATTTGATGGTGAAAAACTGAAAGCATTTCCTCTAAGATCAGGAACAAGACAAGGATGTCCACTCTTGCCACTATTATTCAACGTAGTTTTGGAAGTCCTAGCCATGGCAATCAGAGAAGAAAAAGAAATAAAAAGAATACAAATTAGAAAAGAAGAAGTAAAACTGTCACTGTTTGCAGATGACATGATACTATACATAGATAATCCTAAAGATGTCACCAGAAAACTACCTATACACTAACAATGAAAGATCAGAAAGAGAAATTGAGGAAACAATCCCATTCACCATTACAACAAAAAGAATAAAATACCTAGGAATAAACCTACCTAAGGAGGTAAAAGACCTGTACTCAGAGAACTATAAGACACTGATGAAAAAAATTAAAGATGACACATACGGATGGAGAGATAAACCATGTTATTGGATTGGAAGAATCAATATTGTGAAAATGACTATACTACCCAAAGCAATCTACAGATTCAATGCAATCCCTATCAAATTACCAATGGCATTTTTTACAGAACGAAATACAGATCAATGGAACAGGATAGAAAGCCCAGAGATAAACCCACGCACCTATGGTCAACTAATCTTTGACAAAGGAGGCAAGGATATATAATGGAGAAAAGACACTCTCTTCAATACGTGGTGCTGGGAAAACTGGACAGCTACATGTAAAAGAATGAAATTAGAACACTCCCTAACACCGTACACAAAACTAAACTCAAAATGGATTAAAGACCTAAATGTAAGACTGGACACTATAAAACTCATAGAGGAAAACATAGGAAGAACACTCTTTGACATAAATCACAGCAAGATCTTTTTTGACCCACCTCCTAGAGAAATGGAAATAAAAACAAAAATAAACAAATGGTATCTAATGAAACTTAAAAGCTTTTGCACAGCAAAGGAAACCATGAGCAAGATGAAAAGACAACCCTCAGAATGGGAGAAAATATTTGCAAATGAATCAATGGACAAAGGATTAATATCTAAAATATATAAACAGCTCATACAGCTCAATATTTAAAAAAACAAACAACCAATTAAAAATGGGCAGAAGAACTAAATAGACATTTCTCTAAAGAAGACACACAGATGACCAATAGGCACATGAAAAGCTGCTCAACACCACTAATTATTAGAGAAATGCAAATCAAAACTACAATGAGGTATCACCTCATAACAGTTAGAATGGGCATCATCAGAAAAACTACAAAGAGCAAATGCTGGAGAGGGTGTGGAGAAAAGGGAACCCTCTTGCACTGTTGGTGGGAATGTAAATTGACACAGCCACAATGGAGAACAGTATGGAGGGTCCTTAAAAAAATAAAAATAGAATTACCATATGACTCAGCAATCCCACTACTGGGCATATACCCAGGGAAAACCATACTTCAAAAAGGTACATGCACCCCAATGTTCAATGCAGCACTATTTACAATAGCCAGGTCATGGAAGCAACCTAAATGCCCATGAACAGATGAATGGATAAAGAAGATGTGGTACATATATACAATGGAATATTACTCAGCCATAAAAAGGAACGAAATTGGGTCAATTGTAGAGACGTGGATGGACCTATAGACTGTCATACCGAGTGAAGTAAGTCAGAAAGAGAAAAACAAATATCATATGTTAACACATATATGTGGAATCTAGAAAAATGGTACAGATGAACTGGTTTGCAAGGTAGTAATAGTGACACAGATGTAGAGAACAAACGTATGGACACCAAGGGGGAAAAGGGGGTTGGAGTGCAGGTGGCGATGAATTGGGAGATTGGGTTTGACTTATATACACTAATATGTATAAAAAAGGTAACTAATTTAAAAAAAAGAAAAACAAGTAAGATTAAAGATGATAATTTAACAAAAATTTGGCACCTTAGTAATTTCTACTGATTTTTATGAATTTCAGTATTTATGCATGTACATATTTTCTTTGCATTTTCCCTCTAAGCCTATTTCATTTCTAAAATTTTTCACTTACCATCATAAAAATCATGAGGAATTATTCATAAACATTATTCTAATGGATGAATAATATTCATCACGGGGATGTTCTTTAATTCATTATGCCATCTTATTAGTGGCTACTTAAATTGTTTTGTGTTTGTGTATGTGAGTATGTGTGTGTGTGTGTATGCATGTGTGTATGCATGTGTGTATGCATATGCTCATATGCTTCATTGGTTCTCAGATGGCCAGGGCCTACTCAATCATGCTCCTCAGTTTTTTCCATATTTTTAGCATCAGTACATGCAAGTCCTCTTTTGTTTTTTCTCATTTTCCATGATCTATATTACCATTCTTATCAATTATAGGTCCCAAGTTTAATGTGTTTTATGTATATCCTGAAACATGCAGGTATCCTTTTAAAATATGATATATTTTATGTTTACATAACTTTCTAGCAAATGGTATAATGTTTTAGAATTTCCAGCATTTTAACACAGAGACTTTTTCTTTTCTGAGGATTATGCATTCTGTTGTATGTACATATAATCTGTTTTTTCTTACTGTTGCCCAGTGTATAGAACATTGAAAACTATTTTACTTCCCATTCTCCACCAGCACAAGCAACATTGGGTTAAACATTCTCATACTTGTCCACTTCCATACCTGGTGAGAATTTCCTTGAAACTTAAAATCAGAAATGGGACCTCTGGGATAAAGAGCACATATGGTCTTCCAGGAATGTTGCTAAATACTGACATTTTGCTTTCCAGAATACCTGAAATAGTTTACAATCACATTAGCTGTTTATGAGAGGTTTTTTATTTGCCCAGCTTCTTTGTCAGCACTTGGTATTATCTGAGTTACTATTTTTTGCCATTTTGATGCATGTAAAGTGTTATTTCTTAGTTTTAATTTGTATTTCTCAAATGACTAGTAAGTTTGGCTACCTTTTCACATACCTCTCACTCATGTAACTTCCCTGTTTATTTTCTATGTCTGCTTTCTTTGTGTTTCCTTTTTAGTAGTTTAAAAAATATCTCCACAAATTATTATGTACTCCTCCTTTCAAAAGGTGTTGCTCAATTCTCCTCATCTTGAGTGTGGACTGGACTTCTAAAGAATAGAATGTGGCAGAAGTAATGGTGTGTCACTTGATATGGTCTAATTGTTACTACCTGTCCTAGAATCATTCTGCTCATATTCCTATATATTTCTGACATGTCCTAACATCTAATAGAATGAATGTCCAGGCCTTTTTGAAAGTTAACCAGAGTATTTGTAGATTCTTACTCTTCCATATCTATTTTAGAATGATTTGACTCTTCCCCTAATACCTCTAATAACTTCCTCTAATTTTCAAAAGTTTAAATACCCTCATTCTCTTCTCACAAAGAAATAGAAATTTGTGCAAAAGGTTCACATCATTTTTTTAAAAATTTTATTTTATTTATTTATTTTGGCTGTGTTGGGTCTTCGCTGCTGCGCAAAGGCTTTCTCTAGTTGCAGCGAGCGGGGGCTACTCTTCGTTGCGGTTCGCGGGCTTCTCATTGTAGTGACTTGTTGCGGAGCACAAGCTCTAGGCATGCAGGCTGCAGTAGCTGTGGCTTGCAGGCTCTAGAGTGGAGGCTCAGTAGTTGTTGTGCACAGGCTTAGCTGCTCCACGGCATGTGGGATCTTCCCGGACCAGGGATTGAACCCGTGTCCCCTGCATTGGCAGGCAGATTCTTAACCACTGTGCCACCAGGAAAGCCCCTCCCATCCTTTTTATACATACAATATAAATTTGTTTGAATAAATACAACATTCAAACTATATTTAGCTATGATTTAAGCTCTTTCAGCTCTCTACCCATAGATAGGACCCTTCTACTTTCAAGGGGTTCATACCCCTAAATGGACAAAAGCCTGATATCAGAATGACTGACTGACAACTATTGCCAAAGTTCTTGCATAAATTTCCATACAATTGCTTCAGCAAACAGGGGAGAATTCTTTTTTTTTTTTGAGAATTCTTGATTTTACTATTTTTTAATAAATTCTCTTGGAATGACTGGATGACAAAATCTATTCGCAAAAATTCTTAGTCTTAATATCCATAAGCCGTAATTCATTACTATATTCTATTTGGATTGAACAATAAAACCTAGAAGTTTTTTTTTTTTTTTTTTTTCTGGTATGCGGGCCTCTCACTGTTGTGGCCTCTCCCGCCGCGGAGCACAGGTTCCGGACGCGCAGGCTCAGCGGCCATGGCTCACGGGCCCAGCCGCTCCGTGGCATGTGGGATCCTCCCAGACCGGGGCACGAACCCATGTCCCCTAAATCGGCAGGCAGACTCTCAACCACTGCGCCACCAGGGAAGCTCCAAAACCTAGAAGTTTTAAATAAGAATCCTTCTATACCTGGACAGGATTTTGATAGGGGCCTATGTTCATTCTGCTCGTACTGCGGGAAGGCAACCAAGAATAGCAATTGTAATATTAGTATCTTTTCTTTCAATTAGAAGAAAAAATGTATATTACATAGTAGGATTAGAGGGATTATTGGTTCCACTTGGTGATTTTTCTTAGAAATAGTGCATGCAGGTGTTTATTATGGATCATTTGGAAAATTAAAATGACATAAAGCTTTATCTTTCAGTTTGTCTTCCATGTATATTAAAGCATAAAGTTAAAGTAATTAAGCTGCTAGATCACCCTTTACCTGAAATGAGTTATTTTGATACATCTCAGTTGAGAGAACAGGTTGCCAGGGTGGAGGGGCATGGGGGAGGGGTGGATTGGGAGTTTGGGATTAGCAGATGCAAGCTATTATACATAGAATGGATAAACAACAAGGTCCTACTGTATAGCACAAGGAATTATATTCAATATCCTGTGATAAACCATAATGGAAAAGAATATGAAAAAGAATGTATATATATATATATGTATAACTGAATCACTGCTGTACAGTAGAAATTAACACAACACTTGTTGCGGAGCACAAGCTCTAGGCATGCAGGCTGCAGTAGCTGTGGCTTGCAGGCTCTAGAGTGGAGGCTCAGTAGTTGTTGTGCACAGGCTTAGCTGCTCCACGGCATGTGGGATCTTCCCGGACCAGGGATTGAACCCGTGTCCCCTGCATTGGCAGGCAGATTCTTAACCACTGTGCCACCAGGAAAGCCCCTCCCATCCTTTTTATACATACAATATAAATTTGTTTGAATAAATACAACATTCAAACTATATTTAGCTATGATTTAAGCTCTTTCAGCTCTCTACCCATAGATAGGACCCTTCTACTTTCAAGGGGTTCATACCCCTAAATGGACAAAAGCCTGATATCAGAATGACTGACTGACAACTATTGCCAAAGTTCTTGCATAAATTTCCATACAATTGCTTCAGCAAACAGGGGAGAATTCTTTTTTTTTTTTGAGAATTCTTGATTTTACTATTTTTTAATAAATTCTCTTGGAATGACTGGATGACAAAATCTATTCGCAAAAATTCTTAGTCTTAATATCCATAAGCCGTAATTCATTACTATATTCTATTTGGATTGAAAATAAAACCCTAGAAGTTTTTTTTTTTTTTTTTTTCTGGTATGCGGGCCTCTCACTGTTGTGGCCTCTCCCGCCGCGGAGCACAGGTTCCGGACGCGCAGGCTCAGCGGCCATGGCTCACGGGCCCAGCCGCTCCGTGGCATGTGGGATCCTCCCAGACCGGGGCACGAACCCATGTCCCCTAAATCGGCAGGCAGACTCTCAACCACTGCGCCACCAGGGAAGCTCCAAAACCTAGAAGTTTTAAATAAGAATCCTTCTATACCTGGACAGGATTTTGATAGGGGCCTATGTTCATTCTGCTCGTACTGCGGGAAGGCAACCAAGAATAGCAATTGTAATATTAGTATCTTTTCTTTCAATTAGAAGAAAAAATGTATATTACATAGTAGGATTAGAGGGATTATTGGTTCCACTTGGTGATTTTTCTTAGAAATAGTGCATGCAGGTGTTTATTATGGATCATTTGGAAAATTAAAATGACATAAAGCTTTATCTTTCAGTTTGTCTTCCATGTATATTAAAGCATAAAGTTAAAGTAATTAAGCTGCTAGATCACCCTTTACCTGAAATGAGTTATTTTGATACATCTCAGTTGAGAGAACAGGTTGCCAGGGTGGAGGGGCATGGGGGAGGGGTGGATTGGGAGTTTGGGATTAGCAGATGCAAGCTATTATACATAGAATGGATAAACAACAAGGTCCTACTGTATAGCACAAGGAATTATATTCAATATCCTGTGATAAACCATAATGGAAAAGAATATGAAAAAGAATGTATATATATATATATGTATAACTGAATCACTGCTGTACAGTAGAAATTAACACAACATTGTAAATCAACTATACTTCAACAAAATAAATTTTAAAAATTAATGCATGATACAAAATTCATGTTAGGCTATGATTTTAACAGTAGGATTTCCACAGTTGTCCAGATTGGTTGTATAACCAACACAAGCTAAACTTCATTTGAAGTACTTTGTGCTTCTAAACACATCTCAAGTATCCTAAATGGTCTCAAATAGTAACAGGAAAGTGACCCTTAGCCTGCAGTTGCCAAGTGGTAAGACTAACCCATGGATAGAAGCTAATAGGTCATCAGGAAATCACTATGTACAGCTGTACAGAAAAATCAAGTGAAGAAACTATTTCTCCAGAATTTTCAAAGGTAATAGAAATATTTTGTTCTACCATATGTAGAAAGGAGTATAAAACACCATATAAACATTTTATTTCAATTCTCTGTATGATTGTTATTTACAACGCAGTGCAAGAATGCTCCCAGTAGCTGATAGTGGTTTGAGATAAAATGTACTTTGTAAAGCAATTTCCACTATTTTCCATCTACACCAATTTAATGTATTCAGTTGTTTAAAACAGCTATTTTTATATTCGGTTAAATGTAATATTACAGTTCATATCATTTTCTTTTCACAGGAAAGTGATTCTATGAATCTAAAGCTGAAAATTTAAACCAAAAGAAAACAAATTTAAATCAAGAGAAAAAATATGGAATAATAAATCAGTCAAATGATTTAACTAGGTCAACTAATTGTTTCTACAAATCAACCAATTATTTGATAAAATTTGTTGGTCAATTTAGTTAAAATATTAATCCAGATTGTTTTATAGAAATCTTTCTTTTGCCTGACTTTTACTTATTCATCAAGACTCAACCAACTAAAGGGTGACATCATTTAGGAGACCTTGGATCTGACCTTCTTACCATTTTACTCCCAGTTCCCCCAAGGGTTCCAATAGTGTCTTGTGTTATCTCTGTTACGGCTCTTTTAACTACAAGTGTTAATATTTATTGAGTCCCAGCTTTTGTCATACATTATCTAATTTCATCTTCAACTCTGTGAGACAATTTTTTTGTTGGTGGTGTCATTTTGTTTGTTTGATAAATGAAGATACTGAGATTCGTGAGTTAATTAATTTACCCACAGTAACTTAGTTAATAAATAACAGAGACCAAGAACATATGATCAGAGACAAGAGAAGAACCACGAACAGTGTTTGGTCTCAGAGGTCAAAAGAAAAGAGAATTCCAAGGAGAGGAAAGTCAAGAAAATCAAAGCAAGAAATATAATAGCTAAGATAGAGCAATAATTATCATTGTATAGTTTTAGTCTGGTGTTGGTGGCAGAATCTAAATTATATTATTTTTAAAAAGCAGTGTATAAAGAAGTAGTCAAGATTCAAATTTGGATCTGTTTGATTTGAAAAGCTCCCAGTTTTTCTTCCAAGCTAGCAGCTTTCAGATGTTAGTACGTATGCATATGAAGCTTCTAGAGAAATTCTTATGAATGTAGGTTCCTGTCTCAAACAGCAAATCTCTGGAGTTAGACGTTGCATTTTTAAGAATCACCACCCCCAGGTGATTCTTATGAAGTTGCCACTGGGCCGCACTTTTAGATACATTGAACTCATGCCTACTATAACAAGGAGCTTCTTGAAAGCAGGGACCTCATTGGGTTTTCAGTAGTGAGCAGAATGCTTGATTCACGGTGAGGATCTAATGTAGTTTTGCAAAGCTAAACTGAGCTGTGGTTTGGAACAAATAATTTACTGTAATTTGAAAATATTATCTTACATGGGAGTGGCCATAATTTCTATAACTCAAGCACCCCGTTTGTTTGTGTTCTGAATTTGCACGCTGATTCTAAACAGTGTCCTTTTTTGTTTCCCCATGAAATCCTGAAGAGGGATACAGTGGTGTGGATCTTTGCATTATGAATGGTCTCCTGACTTATTTCAATGTATAACTATTTTCATTGACTGTTGTACCAATTCATTTGAGAGGACTTTAGCCTTCCTTAAAATAACTTGGCTTACCTCTATCCAATCTTTTTTCTAGCTTTTGTGATTTTAATTCTTATCCCAAAGATCGTATATGCTTACTTTTGAAAACTGAACATTATCGAAAAGTAATAGGTAAGTAAATTTTTCTTGTTATTCTGCAATAGATGACATAGTTGTATACTTCCTTTCAATCTTATAATTATACATATTTACAAAAAGTATTATAATGTATATATCATTTTGTAACCTCTTTTTGAACTTAAATCATTAACAATGTTTGTACTATTAATTTTCATTAAAACTGAACTTTAAATAGACACATAGTGTTGAAATGAATGTATATATTATATGTTTAACCATTTGCATATTTTTGGACTTTTAGGCTATTTTCAATGGTTTCATATTATAAACAATGTTGGATAAAATTCTCATATTTAGATCTTTGCACACTTTTTTTACTGTTCCCTTAGCATACATTTCTAGAAATAAACTTGCTAGCTCAAAATATAAATATACTCAAGTTTTTCTGCAAGATTTCCATCTAAAATGTTTTACAATTTATATGCCCTAAGTAGTGTTTGAAAATATCTAAGTACCCTCATTAACAATAGATTTTATTACTTTAAAAAATTTGGTCACTCTGAAGGTGAAAATAATTTTATTTAATGCTCTGAAGGTGACAAATAATTTTATTTAATGTTTTAACTTGATTACCAGGAAGTTAAATTATTAATTATGTTTATTATTTGTTCATTTAAAAAAATTATAAAATGCTTCTTATGTCCTCTTTGCTGGACAGAACTATTAATTCCTCAGGATCTTATGATAGTCCAAAAAGATGGCTCTCCCACTTCGGGTGGAAGATTCAACATAATTTCCTGATTTCATCATCTTTGAAAGTGCTTTACCAAGTACAACTGCTCCTCTGTTGTCAGGACTGGCCCTGAGTTATGGTAAGAATGAAAGGAGATAAAGAAAGTAGATGACATTAAAAAAGTAAAGTGCTTATCTCAGTACCTGGCACATAGTAATCATCCAATACATGGTGCAAATGATCATAATTATATTAGGCAAATATAATCCTTGAAATAACTGATAAGCAAAATGATGGTCCAAACAGAAGTTCATAAACAGGAAAATATAAGCATATTGATGCTTCTTGTGCTGCTGAAATAAGATAATATATATGCATACTCCTTGAAATCTAGAAAGCTGCATATGTTGAAACTATCACTATAATTAAAGTAGTTCCTATAATCTATTGATGGCCATTGATCAGTAAAGCAGGTGCTGTTATTTTTTCACCTTGGAGAGAAAAATACTGAGGCAAGAAAAATTTTAAAGTTGACCAAGATTACATAGCCAGCAAGTGGTAGAGCCAGGACTCCAAATAGGGGATTGTTGTGACACCAAACTCTAGCTTCTAACATGTCATGAGGTAGCTTTTAAGGTCTCTGTAAAAAAGATGGAACAGGGCTTCCCTGGTGGCGCAGTGGTTGAGAGTCCGCCTGCTGATGCAGGAGACACGGGTTCGTGCCCCGGTCTGGGAAGATCCCACATGCCGCGGAGCGGCTGGGCTCGTGAGCCATGGCCGCTGAGCCTAAGCGTCCAGAGCCTGTGCTCTGCGGCGGGAGAGGCCACAACAGTGAGAGGCCTGCGTACCGCAAAAAAAAGAAAGATGGAATACATCAGGTTGATACCTGGTGCAGGAGTTCTAAATTTATTTTTGTCTGAGGAAAATGTGAAGTGCTACTTTGGGCATCCTATGAAAACCCTGGACTCAAGGGGTTTGAGGCTGAGGCTCATTCATTTTCTCTGTGGTACAATATGCCATGTGTGCTACACATTTTTTCTTTGTTTTTTGTTTTGTTGTTATAAACATACCATGCTATTTCAGATATGTTTCCTGACAAACATTTGCAAAAGTCTCTCATGCAATGTAACTAGCAAGTGGAAGTTGCTGGGTTCTAGACTGCAAAATGTTTCCATGAACAAAATATAACATCACATTATTTGTATTCCTTTAATGTACAGTTATGTAGATAGAAATGTATGCTAACCTTACAGAATGAGTTAGAAGGTACCCCCTTCCTATTTTTTATAAAAATGATTTATATAGAATTGAAAATATATATTCTTTGAATGCTTGGCAAAACTCGTATGTAAATTCTCTGGGACCTGGTATTTATTTTTAAATTCAAATGTCCAATTCAGCACTCTTTCTCATGGTTACATGAGTAAACAGATTTTTAAATTACTTCCTGAGTCAGTTTTAGCAAATTGTATCTTTCTAGAAATTCTTATATTTTGTTTCATAAAGTTATTTGTTAAATACAACATTGTCTTAATATTATATCTCAGTTGCAACTCTATTATGTACTCTTTTCCTTTTATTATTGTTTATTTCTGCCTTTTGCCTATATTTTTGTGTGTATCTGTGTTTGTGTGTGTTGTTTAAACCCCCCAATTAGATTTTGTTTTTTACTATTTGTATACTCAATCTTTATTTATATATACCCACATGTCTATTGTTTATTTAGTCTACTTGTCTTTCTGTAACTCTGACCTTTCTGAGATCATTTTTCTTCTTATTGAAGGACATTATAAGTTCTTTAGTGGCAAGGTTTTGGTTAAGATGAGAAAATTAACTGAAAATGTCTGTATTTCACTCTGATTATACCAATGTAAGTTGAATGTTTTATTCTCTTAGCACTTTGAAGATATTCCACTGTTTCCTACTTTTATTTCTACCAACTATTTATATTATTACTATTATTCCTTTTTACATATTTTGTTTTTTCTCTGCTTATATTCTTTTTGTTAATCTATATTTTGACTCTAATGTATATTCCTTTTATTGTTGATGTCTAGGATTTCTTTGCTTCCTAAATTTAAGAATTGCTATGTTTGGACTTCCCTGGTGGCACAGTGGTTAAGAATCTGCCTGCCAATGCAGGGGACACGGGTATGAGCCCTGGTCCAGGAGGATCCCACATGCCACAGAGCAACTAAGCCTGCGAGCCACAACTACTGAGCCTGTGCTCCAGAGCCCGTGAGCTACAATTACCGAGCCCACGTGCCACAACTCCTGAAGCCCGGGTGCCTAGAGCCTGTGCTCTGCAACAAGAGAAGCCACCACAATGAGAACCTGCACACCGCAACAAAGAGTAGCCCCTGCTCACCACAACTAGAGAAAGCCCGCAGGCAGCAATGAAGACCCAATGCAGCCATAAATAAATAAATAAAATAAATTTTATAAAAAAGAATTGCTATGCTTCATCAACTCCATATTTTTCTGGTTATGTCACTCCCCCATTAGCTCTATTACCTCCTTCTGGAAATCTAACACCTCTTCCTTTCCTCCATGTCTCTTATGTGTGACTTCACCTTACCCATCTGATGTATTTCTGGTGACAACTTCGTGTAACTTCTTGATATCTATCTTTTAGCTCACTAATTTACTTTCACAATGTCCAATCTGTTCTTTAATCCTTCCTTTGAGTTTTTAATTATAACATTTTCTATTTTTAGAAGTTGTATTTAATGTTTTTCCCCTCAAGTTTACTTGGTCATTTTGATAGTCTCTTGCAATGTATTTATAGTTTTAATTCACTCTTTGTTTACTTTAAACAAATTATTTCTATTTACTTTTGCCAGATAACTTGAAGCACTACCAACCTTTGTTGTCTTTAATAAAAATTCTCAACTGTGATTATTCTAGTAAAAGTTGCAAAATTAGAAAGGACTCAAGGTTTTAAACCATATATGGGCCTACTGAAGGCTGTCATTTCTCATGGAGATGCTTTTTCCCTTTTCCACTCTAAACCAGAGCTGAGAGCAATAAGCTCTTTCGATGTCTACCTCTGAGGAGAAATGCTCTTCCATGACTCCAGTTTATCCTTTTCTGAGCCCTGCCTTTATTGGTAGGAGAGGTCTCTGATATGAACCCCAACTCTGGGAAAGCCCAATGGGTTTTTTTTTTGCCATCTAATTAATTACTTACAGAATTAAAACCAATTTAGACTTCTCAAACCTAATTTCTCAAATTTAGTAGGTACATAAATCACTTGAGTATCTTAAAAGATAGATTCTCAATAAGTAGGTGGAGCCCAAGATTCTGCACCTCCAATAAGCACTCAGGAGATGCCAGTACTGCTGGTTTGAGAATCAACACTGAATCTCAAGACTATGACTGTCAAGGACTGCAGAACCAGTGGCTATTCAGTGGCTTTGGTGCTGGCTTAGCTCTAGGAATTTATTCTCCTAGTTTGTTGCTGGCCACAAATGATTTCATTTAATTTCTTATAATGTCGTATATTTATTTAGAAGGATGTCTTATATTTTATCTAGAACGAGTGTTTTGTAGTATGCAGGTTTTAATCTACTATGTTGTGGGAAACAGCATTCTTCTCCATGTAAGGGAGAAAGTCTTATAATCCTTGGTATTCATACGTAAACTCAACCTATTAAGCATTACTTGTATACTATAAAAAAAAGTTTCACTGACATAGATTTAATCAAACATTTTCATATGGAATAAAATTCAGTCATTTTAAATGACTTCTAATTAGCTTTAACGATACATGCAAAAAGAAAAATGAATAAATGAAATAACAATACAGTGAACTTTTACATAATTTATGCAGGTGACAGATGAAAAATAGATCTCATACAAACATATTAGAAACCCACGACTTGACTGTTTTCTACAACAGGGTTATATTAAAGTAGACTTACTGTACTTTTGATCAATGAATTTTAAAACATATCATAAAACTCTTTTCATACTTTCTAAAAAAATCTGAATTGCAAACATTTGATAGTTGTCTTATAAATGTTTAGATCACTTAAAAATATTCATCCAAACTTACTTGTGTTACTTTATAACTTTGATTAGATACTGATGATGCAGAACACTTAATTTCTGGTAGTTTCATGCCAGGAAGGTGAGTGCTACTAAAATCTTGCAAGTTATTAAAGTCCCACTGCAATGACTATTTCTTTAAGTAATAAAAGGTTAATAAAAATTATGATTATTTTGTTTAACTGCCTTTTAAAACAACAAACCTCTTAAAGGTTATTCTAATCAAAATCTCAAAAAGCTGCTCAAATCAACAGCAAAAACTTGACATATCTAGTGACATTTGAATCTTAGAACAGCTCAAGAACAAACAAATGAATGCTAAAGGTTTGAATGTAGTTACTTATGAAGTCCCGTTAGACCATCTTTTCATTTTAAAAAATAAAACAGAATGTCCCTATGTGCAAATTGTAAAACCCGTTCTAGAAGAATATGCCAACAAGAATAGATTTCTAAAAATGAAAAGAAGGAATGATCCATTCTTTTTCCACAAAAAATAGTGTGCCAGAAAAAAAAAAAAAATCTATCCTGGAAGTAAATGAAGAAACTCAGCTAAGCATAGGTTGTCTCAACTACAGTGCACAAATAAAATAAGCAAAGACATAAAGCAGAATGAATTAATTGTATAAAAATTAATTAAAGTAAATGAGACTTTTTTTCCCCAGATATAGCAAGGGAAAAGATCAAATTAGCAAAAGGTAAAATATATATCACTAATGAATAAACAAGGGCATGAAATAAATGCTCTTAATCATTAGTGTTCTGAATTAAGAAAGAAATAATTGATTCACTGAGAATTGTACAGACTCTTCAAAAATGGTCATTGACAAAAGACACATTAAGAAATTATTGAGACAATGTGAACATGCACTAATTTCCAAAACCGGATGCTGCAGACTATGAAGACTCCAGAAGGAATTTATAATCATTTTATAATCATTGAGTCCCTTAAAGTTGTTCTTAAGATATCCTTAACAACAAGACAAGTTTGAGAAGAATTAAAAACTAAAAACAAAACAGAAAATATGAACCTGACTTAACTGAGACAAATGATCCTGAGTATGGCTTAGTGTAAGTCTGTTAAGAAGAAGTAAATGTTATGTCTTTATCTCATAAGTTCTTAAAAGTGGTAAGTTAAAATTCTTTAAAGTGATAGGATTATATCTTTTCAATATATTTATAAAGTTCTTGGTGATGGTTTCTCTTTTTGATAATATCAACAGTAAAGTTATAGATAGAACAGATCCAGATTTTCCAGCTCAGTAGTTCTAATGAATAAAACAGGGAATACTTAATAAAATATGAAGCTCATGTACTATTTTGTCCATCCTCCGTTCATGTCCATATGAGGCTAAGCTAGAGAAATAATACCTATGCTCTTTTTGAACGAACATAGAATTAGATCACATTTGATCAGTCATTATCTGATCAAAATGGCTAACATTGCATTCTGTGCTTTTGCTGTTTTTGCTAAGAAGCAAAGGAGGTGACGTTTTGTCATAGAACATGAAGAGACTCGAAATAATATTTTAAAAGACTTTTATACAGCTTACATTCTAAATATCTTATAATAAAATTCAAAAGAATAAGCTATTAATAACCCATGCTCACATAACCTTATAAATAAGGCAGTGTACTCTGAGAATCTTAAATCACTAATGGTTTTTTATGTCTGTGTTTTTTTCTCCTATATGAACAGGTCTGCACTAGTCTGCATTAATTAAATTTAAGTAGGATTTCTGAGCCTGGATCATCATTAAGTCTGTGGCCCTGATTTAAATCTGCAGTAAAACATTTCTCCATTAAGTCTTGTGCTTTTGTGTCATATTTCATACACTAGTTGTCTCTTAATTAAATCCATGATGGTTCACCAACACAGACTATTAAAATAACTATACTTTGCTCTTGACATATTTATGAGACAGAGTCATAAGACTATAGACTGATACTTGAACTACTCACTAGAAATGCTAATAAGATTATGATGAAGGTAAGATTGGAACATTCCTCTTCTTTCTCTCCTCTTCTTTCTAGAGATTTATTTTTATAACTGAAGTTCACTTCTATTTCAGATTCTAACTTTTTTGCCAGGCCATCCGAAAGCTCTTTCACTGTAGAATAACTGCCAATTAATAGTCAATGGAAGCCTTGCAAAGTGTTAATTTATATCACATGATATTAATATAAACATTCAGATATATTCTCCTCTGAATTTTTTCTATTCACAGCTGCAAATAAATATGTTAATCTAGATATATGTTTGCCAAGCCTTTAGGTGTTCAGAGTGAAGAAAATTTACAAGGACTGAAAAGAGAAAATAGCCCTGAGTGAGAAAGCAGTTAACTTTTAGATGGGGTGAAAGGAAGTCCACATATGTCAACCTCAGATATACTGAATTTTCAGTCTGCTCACCACAAAGAATGATGATGTCTTCCCGGGAGATTTTTCAGAGACTTCTTCCTCACAGCATATGGTGAAAGAGAGTTTCCAGTTTGCTTTGCTTGCTTTCAGTAGCTTGATGTACACTTTGTTTTTATTTCATTTTTCTTAGAAACATTTTTTTAATCATTTGTTTGGGAAGTAAGGGGTAGGGCCTTTAAGGGGGAGAAATGAGATTAAAGGATAATAAGTTTCAAATAATCAAAGCAGCGAATATGGACAGAACAACAGGGAAACTCTTCATCAAGTGGCCTAACACAAACAGGCATTATCTAATACAAATACAGGGAGGAGCTTTTAAATCCATTTATCTGTTTCTTTCTGGTATCAGTATAAGTTCTGCAGCTTTTAAAAATAATACTATACAATTCATCATTTGGCTCAATTTTTTTAGCAGAAGTTTTTAAGAGTACTGCAAAAATGAGAGATTAACTTATAGTTTTATTTCAGCGTAGGTCTGCAATGAACAATGCAAGTATGAAATAAATTCTAAGGTTTTGTCAAGAATAGCAGCTACAGTCAGGCAGCTCCACTAAACACATTAAATCTAATAAAATCACCCTCACGTACTCCTGACACTAGTAGTAATTAAAATAACTTGTTTCAAAAAAATTGGTCCTATACATGAATACTTATTGGCAATTATTTCTTAGTTCTTCAAACCAAAGATAACATAATTTGATTCTCACACAATTTTCTTGTCAATGTGGTTCATATTGGGTTTTATATGCAGCTTAAGACTGTTAATTGCCATTTTGAGCCTCACAGTAAAATAGAGTTCAATATGTCGCTTTTCTCAAGCATAGAGAAATGTTTGAGAAATGCTTGTCTTAGTCTAATGAACTGTGAATAATTTACATCCTGAGTCCTGTTTTTCAGTATAAGTGGTTCTGACTTTTCTTAAAGCTTGTAAAGCCTAATCAACTTGTTACATTCATCTGATTAAAGAAATCTATGACAAAGTAGAAAGATGAATCCAGTGCTTCTTAAAGGCTGCTTTGGTGTTGTTCTGATTTTTTTAAAGGCTACTTTTTCATTTGGTTCTATTTTTACTTTACCATTCTAGACCATGTATTATAAACCAAGGGTTTTATTATCCATATTTGTGAGAAAATATTATCTGACTTAAAATATTTTCAAAATCTCCTATTTCTTGGCAGGCACACTCTTGAATTTAGAGACCTAGCTGTTCTGTCAAGAAGAAAAAGGAGCTCTTTTAGGGTGTGAATATTTTTCATTTCTGAAAGAATCACAAATATGAGACGTGATTCCAGCTACTTCTGAGCATGTATGCTTAACAGAACTAGGCGGACAAGATCAAGATAGTGAATCTACATTCAACAATGACCAGTGAAAACAGCAGCTTTGTGTCACTGGCATGAGGGTGGTGCAGATATTTTATCTTGCACAGGAATTTAAAAAAGAAGTAAGCAAGTTTGATGTTCACTAGGTATTTGCTCAAGGATCATTTTTTGGTAAAAGGCATAATTTTAAAAGGACTTAGAAATATATTAGAGAATGTGTGAGTCAAAAGGAATTTTAGAGACAATTTGATTTTACTCCTCATTTTGTGACAGAGGAAGCTCAAGTCCAGAGAAATTAAGTAACACATTTATTGTTTCATAACCTTGCAGCAGACTGATTGGTAACAGAACAAAGGGACTCATGATGTCAATTCTCTAAAATTAGGAATATGAAGAGAAGATGTATCAGTGAAGGGACCGGCAAACAGTTATTCTTTCTGAGACCATATTATGCTATGGCTGCCAGTATAAGAGATCCCTGCTTGAAGCTACATGCCTGCTGGCTATGGGGTCTCCTTATCCTCAAAGTATGGATAAGGAAAACGTAGTGGAAGATGAAGGTGGGGGGAAGAGATAATTTTTTTGCATTTTGAATCTACCCAAATGTTGAAAGTCCATGAAGTTAAATGGCAGAATGGAATCCCACTGTGTATATGTATTTGTATTTGTATATATTATTATTTCTGGGTAAACTGTGAGTTAGAATATGTCAGAAGAATCATCAAGCAAAGCTAGAAGGTGGATATCAACTACCCCAAAATTCAAGGTATGGAAACTAAAATGGAGCCACTGGCAAGAAAGATGAGGATATGCTGAAGTCAAATTTGGCAGTAAATGGGCAACAAGGAGAGGACAGGCCAGGAGACCCAACCCAAGGACTAGGACAAGAGAAATGATGACTTATGTGCTGTGGAAAATCAGAATCTACGTATAAGAGAAAAGTACATGATCAGGGGCTGGCAATTATTTTTCAGCAAAGGGCTAGGTAGTAACTACTTGGGGCTTTAAAGGTTATACGTTCATTGTCATAAGTACTTCAGTCTGCCAGTCATACACAATATATATACAAATGGGGATAGCTGTATTCCAATAAAACTTTATTTACAAAAAGAGGAACCAGGTGGATTTGACCTGCAGGCTATAATTTGGCTATGACTCTTTCAAATAGAAAGGTAGATACAGATAAATGCTGGGTAGATTGTTAGATATGAGAGAGAAGGGGGGGAGAGAGAGAGAGAGAGAGAGGTATAAATCTTTATCCCTTCATAAGCAACATACTTATTTCTTGGATTGTAACTAAATACACTCTGAGAATGATAAAGGAATATAGGTTTCTATTAAAAATAAAGAACACATCTTTGCTCCAAATAATCTCCATACCACAGCCAGCACAACTTTAAAATATACAAATCCAGTCAGATCCTCCTATGATTAAAACCCTCCCAAGGCTTGCCATTACAAGTAGACTACAGTTTTGAACCATGCTTAATTCTCTCATTTCACCTTTTACCATTCTCTTTCTTATTCACCACACTTTAGCTCAACTGGCCTTGTGATTTTTCAAACATTGAGATTGACACCAAAGTCATTTAGCTCACTGTTCTCACTGAGTAAAACCTGCCTTCTCATATTTTGGTATGATTGGCTTTATTTCAATATTCAGGTATCCTTCAATATTCAAGGCATCAGGTGGTACCTTCTCTTTTTACTTTCTTTGTAACACATTCGTCAAAGTCAGAAATTACTTTATTCACTTACTTGTTTATTTCCTGTCACCATAACTAAAATAAAGCTGCTATAAGGAAAAGGAATATGCCTGTGATACTTCTCACTACATTCCAGGACTTGTAAGAGTGCCTGACACCTGGTAGATGCTCATTAAATATTTGTAAATAAATAAACCTGATAAGACTTTTTCATACATTTTCTTTTGTGATGCTCAGAAGAGTCTTGCAATGTACTATAAATATTATTGCCAGATAATAAAATGAGGTCTCAGAGAAGTTATATGATTTGTCCACATTTACTGAGGTATAAAATGGCTTAACTATACTGTTCAGTGTTTCGCTCTAAACCCAGTTTGTTTAACATTTGTTATCTATCAAAACTCTACTAACACTTACAAATATTATCTCCTTGTAAAACCTTTGTGCCATAAGTACTAGTATCTTCATCATTTTACAGGTGAGAAAACTGAAGTACAGAGAGATTAAATAACTGTACAACGTCTCAAGAATAGCAAGGGGCAGAGCTTGGATTCAAACCCAGGTATTAGAGCTCTGGAGCCCTTGTTCTTGACCAATACATTATGCTGTATTTATACAATACAATTTATACAGTCTGTCTGTAAGATGCATAGATTTGAACAACTGTAAATAATGTATTCATTTCCTATGGTTGCTATAATAGATTATCTCAAATTAGTGACTTAAAACAACGCAAACTTATTCTCTAACAGTTCTGAGATCAGAAGTCTAGAATGAATCTTATGGGACTAAAATCAAGCAATCAGCAAGGCTAGTTCCTTTTTAATTCTCCGGGAGAGAATCCCTTCTTTGGTCTTTTCTAGCATCTAGAGGCCCAGTGTGTTCCTTGGTTTGTAGCTCCTTCCTTCATATTCAGAACCAGTGGGTAATATCTTCTGTCTCTGACTCTGCTTCCCTCTGCTTCTGTCATCTTTTTGTGACTCTTACCCTCCTATATCCCTCTTGTAAGGATGCTTGCGATTATATTTAGGCTCACCTTGATAATCCAGGTTAATCTGCCCTTCTCAACATCCTTAATTTAATCAATCTAATTGCATCTGCAAAGTGTTCTTCACTTTATGAGGTATCATTTACAGGTTCTGGAGATTAGGATGTGGAAATCTTTGGAAGGCTACCACAAATAATATCTAGCCAACTGTTCAATATCAATTATTTTAACCACTTAACCAAGTATAAGTGGAATGAAAGTGAATGTCATATTGTTACTGCTCAAATGTCAATCTGACCCCTTGTGCTAAATTGCCACCCTCATACCCATTCCCTGCATCTCATTTTCAGCCTGCTCTAATTTTCCCCATAGCGCTGCCACCATTCACAACTATAAAATTTACTCTTTCTTCTACTAGAACATAAACTCTGTGAAGGAAGGGACTTTGATGGATTTGTTCACAAATGTACCCCATCCCCCATGCCTAAAACAATATCTAGCACATAATGGGCACTCAATAATTGTCTGATAAATAACAAATACATGAATAAACATCAGTGCACAGATCAGCTTCTGAGAGAGTTGGGTAAGGTTGATGGGATAACAGCTTCGTTAACTTAGTTTTTAATTGACTATTTAAAAAATATTCTACAGAGATTATTCTGCTACAATAATATGGTCTTATTATTGAACTCTTTATGATGACAAAAGCATGCAATCTATTATTATAATACACCCAAGGGATAGAATAGTGTCTGGAACATAGTAAGCACTCAATAAAATTTGCTGAGTATATGAATGGATCACAGATTCAGGTACATAAGGAGTCAACTTCTTTGATATGCTCATAGCTAAAAACGAATCTTTCAGCATGCTAAAAAAGATTATGCTAACTGATTATAACAGAATTCTAATAGTATATTCTAATATTATATTTAAATATATACATCTTCCATAGTTTTCAATGTTAATCGTATATGTGGGGGGTCGGGGAGGTGAGTGAGAGAGAGAAAGAATTGGAACATCACTGTAGTAGAATTTAGTCTACTTTTTTTGGTACCAGAACTTCCCAGAATTATTTTGACAGAAGCAAATGGGAGTCTGGAGTCCAGCTACTTAGTAGTAGGACTTGAAACTGTCACTTTGTTACAAGCAAAGTGGTGTAAGAAAGACTATACTGATTCCTTTGACCACAACAGGGTCAAGATAATTCTTTAAACTGATGGGTCACTGAGATGAGGATTGAGACTGGAATATATTGCTATATGCAAATTACCTAAAAGTCAGAAATGAGGCTGATCTTATTTAGCTGAGGTCATCTCAAGGATTTTTTTCTAGCTATTTTATAGTTTCTAATTCTGTCATTCATTTGAATATGAACAGATAGTAGAATTAATTTTGACCTGTATCACTGTATCAACCCTTATGACCTGAAGAACATACATATGGACTATCATTTGCATTTGACTTTAATATATAAAAGCATTCTAGACTGAATAGGGTGAAGTAGTTTGAGAGTTAACTGGTCCATCCTCCTCTACCCTAGTTCACTTTTTGCTATTTGTGTGGGTATCTGAGTAACTCATATGATGTACTCCTTGCATTTGGAAGTTCTCCTTAGTCCTAACTTAAATACCTATTCAAATGCATCTTATTTTACTTTATTTTGTTTTTAAAATGTTAGCCCCTCTGTGGACAATAGACCTGCTTCCATTTGAATTTACTAGATCACTTCATAGTTTAAGTGTGGCACATAACTCTTTTGAAATTGTCCTTTAAAAAGCAAAGATCCTAACTTTCCAGAAAACCTTTTACGATTAATGTGAAATGGTTATCTGCTGGTATAGGAGCCTCAAAAGGCTCCCTGTGAGATTGCCAAACCATAGTTAGAAGTGCCCTGAATACACCCATGAACATAGATTTGAAATTACCTTGCATTATCATTGCATTGATGTATCTTAATTTTAAATCAGATAAACTGTTAATTCTATTTAAATAAATCTTACCCTGACAGAGGCTGAAACTGTCCTTTACCCTCCCCCATCCCTCCTTTATCTTTTTTTTAAAATTGAAACCACCACAAAGCTGGAATTGTGAATGTTTTACTTTATTTTTTTTAAAAGTAAAAGTGGAGTTGGCAGTGATGTTAAAATTTATTGGCCCACTTCAGTAAAATAAAAAAATCTACAGATGGACTTATAATATTTCACTTTTATTCTTATTCTACATAGCTGGACTCCTGCTTAAGTAGGAGGTGTGGAAATTAATTATTTTCCTCCCATGTGTACCATCCTCTTGTGGCTTCTGTCACAAAACAGCACACTGTGGGATTTTATAACCAGAATTCTGCCTCCTAGAATGCCTCATTAAGTGGATAATATCACCAAATCTAACTTGGTAATTGGCTCAGTTTAGTCATGTGATTCACTGTCTCTTCAGTATTGCGGTAGGGCAAAAGCAATCTCTCATTAGTTTATACAGTGGTAGAGCTCAAAACGAAGAAAGGGAACACAGAAATTTCAAGCCAAAGAGACCTTAAAGATCACTTAGTCAACCTCTTCATTTACAATGAAGAAAATTACTCTGGAGAGTCTGAGATTATTGTCTAGGTTCCCCTAGGTAGTTCAAAGCAAGGCTTTCCTACTATTCTGTGCTGTCACTCTCATCATTCAGTAAAACAAAATCCCATCAGCAGCACTAAAGTAGATTCAGTACTAAGGGATTTATGTGTATGCACTAGACTTAATTCAGAAAGCTAACTATGCCAGTCTGCATCTTAAAATAATTTGATGGCCTCCCACTACCTTTGGCACAAAGTTCAAACCTTGGCATATATGTTCCTTCATAATCTGCCTCTTGAATTACCAGTGTCCTGTATTAAAATTACCTTACAGATCCCCTTATTAGCATTTCACTAAATATGCCATTCTAGCGCGTGTATCTTCCTCCTTACAAACATTGCTTATTCCCTCGGCCTGGAATTCTCTTTAGTAAGAGGCAACCAGCTAATAACACAGTCTTTCATGAGCAGAGCAGGCACTACTTTTTTTTTTTTTTTTTTGTATTTTTGTTTTGTTTTGTTTTTTTGCGGTACGCGGGCCTCTCACTGTTGTGGCCTCTCCCGTTGCGGAGCACAGGCTCCGGATGCGCAGGCTCAGCGGCCATGGCTCACGGGCCCAGCTGCTCCGCGGCACGTGGGATCCTCCCGGACAGGGGCCCGAACCCGCGTCCCCTGCATCGGCAGGCGGACTCTCAACCCCTGCGCCACCAGGGAAGCCCCTGCACTACTTTTTTTGGGAAGCATTTACTAAGTTCTTCAGGCCATTTAGGGACTTGTTTCGGTGATTTTCCCATAATACCTATTTACATCTCTCATAACATTATTATAAGCGTAGATTTTCTGGAATCCTCTATTAATATCAGTGCCATGATCATAGAGACTTTAACTTCTTCATTTCTGTATTCCCAGTGCCTAGTATGCACTCTCCCGCCCAGTGCCTGACCCTGGTAGGCATGCAGTATACATTTACTGAATGATGAATGGAAACAGCATGTGTTTAAATGATAATCAAACTTGCACTTCTCTCCATTTTATTTTTATTTCTATCTCTGTGCCTACATCCACCACTATTTAGACTTCTACCATCATTTCTCTTGCAGGCAGATGAACATGCCATTCCTAACAATAAAATAATTCCCAGCAACTCTTTAATTGCTTTCATTTTCAACTATAACTCCCAAGGGCACATAATAAAGGCTAGGACTATGCAACACAAAGTGAAATGTGGATTTGGCAGTCTGACCATTAATTGGATCAATGTAGATAACCAAATAATTTAATGCCTGCAGTAGGTGAGGTAAGTGACTTTGTCTGGCATTGTGCTTCATATTTACTTTTCTTTAAGAAACAAAATATGTGGAAATTTTGTGGATATTCAGATTGAGTTCACTTTTTAACATGTCTACATAGATCAACTTACTGAGATGTGTGTAGAACTTCCACTTCACTTACTGTGTATGCATTGTCTAAATGGTGAGAATCTTTTTCCTGAAATATCCCTGGGAAGAAGATATAAAATATGCCTCAGATGAAGGGAGTCTTGTTATAATACGGGGGAAAAAAATTAAAAATGAAACAAAGCAAGGAAAGGAAACATTTGGATTTAAAACTGACTGCTAGTTCTATTCCAAATTATCATGTTACAAGTCATGAGAACACAATTAATATTAAAATATTCAGCTTAATCACATGAACTATGATAAAAAATATATATATATAATATCATGTTTTTAAAAGGGAGTAAAATGTTAGGCTATTTTCTAAGTCTATTAATTTCTAGAATCAGAAAATTTTGCTCATGGGAATACAGCAGACCTAACTAGAGTTCCTCATGTAAGTAGCTTAAATGCATTGTTCTTCTATAAATGGTCACATAAAAGTTCAGTTTATAATAAAATTTTGAGATAACTGATTAATGTTGCTAAACCATTCAAATGTAGTGCTGAGTAATTATTCATTCCCATACCCAGAATGACAAATACTTAAAAAATGAAGTATAAAGAAAAATAAAAATGTAAACTATTATATAGACCTTTTTTTGTGTGTGAGAAATAACATATCACAGATTGTAAAGAAAACTAAAAATTCCTTTATGCTCAGAAAGAACTGAATTTTTTTAAAAAATACGTCTGGTCAGTAAGAATAGACACAGGAGTGTGTGTGTCTTGTGTATCTGCAGAACAAAAAACAAACCATGGCGTCAAGATAAAGTAAAACAAAAATATATCATGCAAAGTCCGTTTTTGCATTTTCAAGAAATCTATTCTTTAGCAGCTTCTTGGATATCCATTTCTTTTTTCTTGATACTGTTAAGATGCATCTTGTAAAGTGATAAGATGGCAGTTTGAAAACACACCAAGATAATTTCCTTCCCTGAAGGAGACAAGGAGGCCAACCTGCAAAGAGTCTTCTTCTGTGGATTGGGGGCCACTAGCCAGTGTTTCAGGAAAGTTCTATCTCCTCCTTGAAGTAATCCTTAATGAAACGCTTAAGTGTAATATTCTTTGTAAAATTAAGGTGCTAGCTTCATATATTAAAATTATTAGTAATTTGGATCACCCCTGTAATTTTTTTTCTTAGTGTTCTCTTGTATTTTTCTTGCCACTATTCTTAAAATATATTTCATTTCTCCAGCATACCTAGTGAATACAGAAATTTTACTTTTTCTTCCTTTAGCTTTCTCCAGAGTACCCAGAGAATTTCTACTCACCTAGCATTCTTGGTGAATTGTAAGTAGTTCAATAGATATTATGGGTGGTTGCCAAGCCGGGGGGTGGGTGGGGTGGTAGGAGAGGGATGAATTGGGAGTTTGGGATTAGCAGATGCAAACTGGTATATACAGAATGGATAAACAACGAGGTCCTACTGTATAGCACAGGGAACTATATTCAATATCCTGTGATAAACCATAATGGAAAAGAATGTGAAAAAGAATGTTATACATGTATAACTGAGTCACCTTGCTGTACAGCAGTAATTAATACCACATTGTAAATCAACTATACTTCTATTAAAAAAAAACATTAAAAAACAGGTATTATGGAAATTCACTGATATTTGGAATCCATCTGACCTACACTATTTATAGGCTTCTTAACTTTCTTTTATCAGATGTTTATAGAAAACCTAGCCTGATTGCTCAATGTCGAGATTTTATTCAGTGAATCAATCAATGAAGCAATCAGTTTTCTCTATGACAAGAACAAGTAGTTACTGTTATAACAAAGATTAGAGTTGGGAAGAATCGCATCTATGAGGCCTGGTAACATTAATTTGCACAATATTTATTTACTTATTTTTTGGTATTGCCATTGTTATTTCAGGTATCCTCATTCCAAGACACCATACTGTAATGAGCTATGTGGTTTGTGCTGGATAAAATCATTGCTTTATATTCTGATGTTTGGAATAGCCCAATTGTTCCCAATTCTGTGTCTGCACTCTTTCAGCTGTTAGAGAGGTGTCTTTTTTCAGCTGGCAATAGCATAAGGCTTTGCCTCTAGAGTAACAAAAGTATCATGTCAAAGAGGGAAATAGGCTTCGCTGTACCTATGGTTTGATGTAATGGTTGTTAGGCACGGATCCACAGAGAGAAATTTCACGTAGCTCAGAGATATTCAACATTTGCCATAAGCCTTGACCCTATTTTACAGCAGTATCTATAAGCTATGGGGGAACATGTTATTGAAGGATGTCTGATTCCAAGAACCATCACAGCTGTCACTGGGGTTTACTCCATCCACTGGCTGATATGCTTATCATAAAACCACAAACCTTATATCGACTCATGTTCAGATCTTGACTGTTCCCGTTATACAAGAAAGAGTTAGAAAATAAACACTTGTAGCAGTTTCAGCTTAATGCTTTTTAGAATTGTGTTGGCTAGACAGCAAATCAAATAATCCCCTCCCTTCTTCCCTCCCTTTCTACCTTCCATTAAAACAAACACACAAAAATCAAATAAAGCATAAGATCATAGATCTTTGTGGTCACACTGCTAATGCTTGGAATTTGAAAATTAGACCTAAGGAACAGATGTGATTCAGCTAATAGAGATATGTAAATCTTCAAAAGTCCACGGGCTGAGAGCTAAAAAAATAATGATAATAAATAAATAAAAATAAATCAAGTCAGGTCTGGCAGATATTATGCTCTTTAAAAGTAAGAGTTTAAACAAATTGTAATTCCAAGCATCAATGTTGCACTACTGGTAATTATGATTATCAGGTAGGTCATCATAGAAATGCATGACAAGAAAGCCTAGAGAGAGAGTGGAAATATTTTTTCAACTTATCTACTAGGTTGTTCACCTCATCTGATAAAGTCTGTTGATGAAATAGCTTTTGGTATCTGGTATCCCTATATCTTAATGGTCATTAGTAAATTTCAAACAATCACTGTGATCATTTCACTGTCATAAAGGGCTAAGACTGTGATTCTTAGGGACAGCACCGTCTTTATGTTTAATGAGCAGGAACTACATCCAGAACCATGCAGTGTTCTTTTTCCATCCTCTTGGAAGTACACTTAAGCACAGTGTCATATAATGGAGTTAAATACAGAAAACACTATATCCTGACAGTAAGTTAGGTCAAGGCTGCTAGGCAAGGTTGTCTCTTGTCCCACTGCATGCACCCAACAGCCAAGAGTTGAGATATCCTTCACCTCACTCACTGTGTCTACACAGGAGGGAAATTATCTGGCTTTGAGATTCTTCCCTGAGACTCTCCATATACTGTTCTCTGGTATTCACAACTTCATCATACTGCTCTAAGTCATCCTGGGCTATATATTCCAGCTTTCTCAGCTTTCTGAGGTCTTGAAGCTGTTGTGGAATACCCTGAGCTGTGCACTCTCTCTTCACTGTATGAATCCTGCATACAATACAGACTTCCCAGAGGGATAGGTGAATACCTGAATTCCTGCAGCCATTCTCTCCTTTATGCCAACAACTACCTTCTCTTATGGTTTCGTTTTGGCCAAGCAGGGAATCATTTTTAGCCTCTGAGCAGTCTATTAAAAAATGAACAAATATTCATTTTTCTGGTGTTAATGTGTTGTACTGCAAAATCTACTCTAATTACCAGTCACTGTTGAGTTATCACTTCCGTCTTTTATACCTATTTATACATTTGTATAAATAGCTATCCTTGGAAGCACTAGTTGTCACATCCCTCATGCGTCCACACTGAAGAGTCTCTAAAACGTTATCAGAATCAGGGTTAAATGTTATTTAAAAACATCTGCTGATTCCCCTAGCTACTGAGCAGGTTCTCCGGCTTGCCCTAGTTCTCCTGAGATCCCATGACCTCCTCTGTGAGATCTCTCCATGTGTCCGGGACTGACAAGTCACTACACGACAGAAATACTGTGATGCTAAAGGCCCCACATAAAAAGCTTTTTTCACGAACTCTAATTGCTCTGTAAAAACAGTGCATTGTTAATGTGGCTATAGCAGCAATAGTTTCTCGTGCCCAACTCTGATTTACAACACATACACAAAAGTCTCTTATGGGTCTGATCTATCCCATGGATTCCCCAGATTCTCCCCCCCTCAGATTGCCACGGATCCATGGCTAGCCATGCATGATCCTAATGTCAGCTGTATGTGCTGAAGGGCCCTGATTTCTAAGCCTGGCTATGAGACAGATTATCAGGAAAATCATGTTAAAATGCTGATTCTCATATCCTATTCCATACCTACTGAATTAGAATCTTCATGGCAGTGATATGAGAAATGGCTCTCAGATCAGAAAGTTTTTATTATTTTTAAAAGTTTTTAAACAAATTCCCTTTCTAACCAGTCCAGCCCTAGTCTGACTGGCATTTGAGAACTATTGTTTAAGCTATATTTATTCTGTTTGAAAGAAAAGGAACTTGTACAGGACAAGATGTCAGTCCTTTGGTAAAGTCAAGGTAGCTTATCACTGTGCTTCCTGCTCATTTTGTAGGACTTTGTCATGAAAAGAGATCTGATATGTTTGACATGGATATATCAGATGGTAATTACACCTACAAATTCATTTTGTGATGGTTTTCTTGCTATTTCTTTGGTCACAGAAATTAGCAATCTGTTCTGTTTTTTAGGTATCAGAGAACCATTTATTTATTTTAAATTGTTCTTTGCCAGGAGCTCACTCTATACCAGGCACCCTATAGGTGTTCTGCTTCTCTGGTTGAACACTGAATTGTTCACCTAGTGTCTTGTATAATGGAGAATTAGTGATACAAATAAACCCCAAAGCAAAACTAATTGGATTATTTGAATGAACTGTGCAGAAGTTCTTGATATCATTATCAAATTAGCAAAGTACAAAAATCCATTTTATAAAGTATGAAAATAGCTTCTTCCAGTAAACCTTTCATTGTAACATATTTGACCCCCAGATAAATAGAGTATGGTCCCCTAGAGAATCCTGTAGAGGTTGAGAGCTCACTTCAACAGGGAGAGAGACTGGTAATACACAAAAGGAGTCAGTCAGTGTCTGAATGGGAAATGACCCCAGAAAGGGAATAAACAAAGTCTACGTACGTACAGATTCAAAGAGCCTACTTAACTGTACTCAGGCCACTGAACAGAACAAACACTGGTCAGACTCAGGAGGAATTCCTAAACCTCCATTCAAAATACCACGTGGTGCCTGTGGATGTGATACAGTATCTGAGGGAGTAATGCAGCAAGGAAGCTTCCCTGAGACTTGGATAAGAAATGATGTACTCAGCAAAAATGTACTTGGGGCACAGAATTATTCATCAATAAAGGGAAAACAGCATCCTTAGAGCCAGAGTTCTACTAGAAAGGATCCCCAAGACAGGAGACTGGACCTGCTGGAATGACAACACCAGCTGGGTAGCAAGGATTATATGGCCAATGCCTGTGGTTTCCAACCTCGCCCGAGTACTCTGTCTTTGAAGCAGACTCATAATATCATCTGGGAGGACTTTAGACCATTGTGATTGTTTTTGTTTGTATGATCTTTGTAGCTATTTCTCTATTCCCTTATCACAACTTCAATTTGATAGATTGTTTAAACATGCTTAAAATGTATTTACTGAGGTTGGTCTCCTGGGTTGGTTGAAGGAGTGATTGACCAGGTCTGTGCACAGAGTGGTACCAACCTTAGAAAGGTAACCAAGTCCTTAGTTTCACTTCTCCTGAATGGAGATCCTAGTACAGTGACTGAAGACAAATTTCTTGAAGGCATGGACTGTATGAAGTCATTAATATGAACTGAAAGGATAATTTTGTTTTTAAGTAGATTCATGTCTTCCAAATGTCTCAATGCAACCAGACTGACACCCTAGAATTAATACTGAAGATAATAATAGTAAAATCGTGACCATAGAGAAATTTTTAGAACCCAGAACATACTAAGGAAAGAGAAGGAATCAATATTCTGTCATATCTTGACTGAACTCTGACTTTCTATTTCTACCCCACTGATGCCTTATTGAGAATAGCCAGATTCTAAGAATCTTTCCAAAATGTTGGATTATGTTTTTCTTTTCTTTTACATTCACTTCCATTACTCTTCTTTTTTTTGGAGACTTTATTTTCTTATTCTGAAATACTTTATAGGCCTCATTCCCCCTAGTTTCTCACATGCCCTCCAAGATTAAACTTAAAACACCACATGATTGGGCTTTAGATCTTCAATGACTTCTTTAACCCACTGCATCCTAGATCCCTCACTCCTCCATGAAGTCTGCCCAGATTCTCTCTGCCCAGAGAAATGCATTCTTTCTCTCCTTTAAACATTTTCTGTACTCTTCTAATGGCATTTGATGCAATATTCCTTTTATTACAGCAATTTTCTCTTATAGCTTGTCTTTTAGACTCTACAGTTCTACCCTTGATGACATGTCTGTGTCTGGTTCATCTCTAGCTTCCATCAGGCCCCTGGAAGAATTCCGAGCACATAGGAGGCTCATACTTTGCTCAATGAATATTTGTAGAATGAATCAATGAGGAATCTTGGCACCTTAGAAAGAGTACTGAAAATTTCAGATCCTTCAGCCAGTACAAGCTATAGGTAATGGTCTTAGAAAAACATATTTATCAAACACTTAGAATTCTATGACCTTATACCTGAGTTTCTATTGTGCTCCTGAGGTGCAACAAATTATAAATCAAGACACTTGGGATGTTGTCCCGGCCAGTAAATCACTGTCTTGGTTTCTTGATCCATGAAATGGAGCTAACAACAGACTAATATTGTTGTTACATGGATGGCCAAGGCCCTTTCTGTGAAAATGCTATTGAAAGTACCAAGAACTGTATAAATACTAGGGTTACTGTCTTATTTTACAAATGCCAGATGCTGAATTGATTATTTGTTTGTCTGTTTCTCCTGCGTTTTTACATGTGTAAATATATGGACAAATAAAAAATGAGGGGAAAAACTACTTAAACAGTACCCAGACCAAATATTTTTAGTATTCTTTACTATGCTTCTAAATATTTAATAGATTATTAGTAGATGCAAACATAGAAGACACTATTTCACATTTGCATGTTAATGAAAAATCATGAATTATACATTATTTGCTGTGTGGAGTAGTAGAAACAGTATTCATTTTTTACAGCCATAAAAACTTAGATTGTCTCCTGAAACACACATCAAATCCCCTTCTGTAATAGTGCCAGAAAGATCTGCAAGCCTTTTAAAACCATCTCCAGTGAAATTAGATTTGTTTGTGCTGCTTTGCAACACACTAGTGTGAAAGTTCATTTTAAACAAAATAGTTTTAATAATGTCATTACTAATGTATATTTGGTCATCACTAAAAAATGGGGTTTTAATATGAATGTTTCATTTTAATAAACGGCAGAGGAAGCAAGTTGCCCTGAGTCAGCAGGAAGTGGTTATACACCAGAGAACAGCCTGATTGTGTTAGATTCATCCAGAACACTGAACAGCCCAGAGACGGTCCAAGAAAAAACAACTGGCTTTATTCAAATGATTAGGCTTTCTGCAGCTCAATAGTGAGATTCACACATTCTCCTATTATTTCTTGACCTCATGCCAAAAACTCCCACATACAGTAATAATTAGAATTAGTGTTTCCAGTGCATGCCTCCATCTTCCTAACAAACAGTAAAAAAACATGTGGTGCTTACAAACTATGCACTTAAGAAAAATTTTCTTTCCTCTGATTAATACAGCTCAATTTCTTAACTCTTTACCATTATGCCAAGTATATCTACCTTTGGTTGCTCAGTCTCTACAAGTACCATCACTACCATTGTTGATCCTACAGTTTTGAAAGGAACCGGTGTTTCTTTCTGCCTCTCATTAAATTCTAAGAAGTTTCTTTTATTTTCCTGGTCAGAGCACGTATGTAAAGCTGTCTTTGACTGCTGTCATTCTGGGCCATGTGCATTTTTTGTCTGGTAATGTGGAAAACTGTAAATACTTCAAATATTGAATCACAAATGCTGGAATTAGCATATAGTACAAATCGTTGTGCTGACTATTTTAATGAGAGGCACAGTTTGTGAGGACGGTCTGGAAGGGCCTATGAAAACTTAGTAGGTATCGGTGACATTGTTCCATCTCCATTGCCCATCTGAACTCCTCACTAGGCTTCTTGTTACACTCAGTCCTCACTGCCACGAAGGGAATGGCAAGAAGGGAGTCATGTCATATTTATGCATTTAGTGATTCTAAGTAGCACTGTGGTTATCACCACTCACAGAAGCCTAACATACATCCAAGGAATTTACCTTTAGTTGGTAGAACGTAATGGGAAATCAAATAGAAATCACAAGGTGTGAAAAACAAGCAGGATTAAAAATAATCAAAACTTAAAAAACTATGTTTAATAGAATAAATCTGATTGCTAAGCCAAGTGTGATCTGAATTTCTTGTAAGAGATAAAAGCTCAGGACTGGAATCGTAAAACCTAGACTAGAGCCCATGGCTCTGCCACTAACTGATTTTACTCTGTCTTGGTGAGGCATCTGGTTGGAGGAGCTTGGGCACTCTGAACCTCAGTACTCTTATCTCTAAAATTCGGAGAGTAAAATCTCTGTTTCGCCACCTCACTAGTTGGCTGTCATGAACAAATGAACAGGGTTGAGTCTTGTAAGCTCAACATGGCTACCTGTTGATGATTTTTTGAGTTCTTGGCAAGAACGAGTGTGGTAAAACCATCACTTCATTCCTCTGCTTCCTATGGAAGCCTCCCACGGCTTCACGTAGCACTGGGTATCCAGCCCTCACATGGCTTGCAAGTCTCTCCACGACCAGGGCTCTGCTGCTCCATTCAGTATGAGCCAATATGGGCCACAGTCACACTAGCCTGGGCATAGGCCAAGATCATTTCTACTTCAAGGCCTTTTGTGTGCAGGACCCGCTGAGTGGAATGTTCTTTTCCAGAGCTTTATGTGGCTGGTTCCTCTTTCTTCTACTCCAGTTAACTTTTACCTCTTCAACAGGCCTTTTTTAGCTAAGATGTCCTCTCCCACAGCATTCTCTGTCTGATCTATTGTCTTTTTACAATCTGAAATTATCTGTCTCATTTATTTGTTTACCTGTTTATTATAGAGTCCCCACAGAATATAAGCTCCCTAACAGTAAGACCATTGCCTTTGGCACCTAGAAAAGTACCCAGCCCATAGCAGGGATTCACTTACACTTGTTGACCGAATGAAGGAATATGGTAGTTGGCAATTTACCAGGAGGCACAGAGAGTAGGAAGGGCCCAGCTGGTGTTCAAAGACCCTGACTACTTCCCTTTTTGTAAACTGTTCCAATTCTCTCCCCTGCCCTCATACTATGGCTCCTGATCTCTCCCCACCCAGCTACCCAGTGCCCCTACTCTATCTTCTCTCACAGGATTAAAAACAATAATAGCAGTAATAATGAGTTAGCGTAACATGTAGCTAAGTATTTTACATACACGATCACATTTAAATCTTTAGAACTTTTTACTTTAGGGTGCACTGAGAATTAGAGAGATTAAATAAGTTGTTGAAGATCTCACCTTGAGAGGCAGAGCATATTCTCAAATGCATGTTGGTCTGACACTCACGTTCTCTCCTGAACCATGCTGCTTTCTATACATCAAAGCCCCTGTAGCCAGTGACTCATACTCTTGCTTCAACACAGTTTGACTCACTTTTTCTCTACCTTGGTATCATCCTCTATCCTGGGTGATGAACTGATTGAATTATCAGAGAAATTAATCAGGTAGATCATGCTTATGTTTTCTGATCAAGGTATATATCTTACCAGAAGCTTTCTGAATACAAAATAACTGACCAGGGGACACATCAGATGGATGATCGTAATAAGAGTTTACATTTATGGAGCACATAATAAGTCACTTGAACCTTCATGACAACTCTGTGAAGTAGGTACTGCTTTTATTCTCATTTTTATAAATGACGAAACTGAGGCATGATGGAGTTTAATAACCTGCCCAAGGTCACACAGCTAGCACATGGCGGAGCTGGGATTTATACTCACTAGTGTGACTGCAAAGGCAGCGTGTTAATCACTACGTTAAACTGATGGGCCTATGATGTAGAGGTGAGGGCTAGTTTACTTGGCCTATATATAAAACACCTTTAATAGCAACTCATGTTTCCATAGAGCATCTGCTATAAGATGAACACTTAAATCAATCACTTTCCTTTTTTGGCAATATTAGTGCTTTCCTCTTGTGATTACATTTAATATTAGAATGATAAAAAAGATTATAGTCTTGGATAAATCAACAATCTATTTTTCATATGATACAGATACAGATGAGTCATCAAGATGACAATATCATTAATCATCTTAATATATCTATCACCATCACTTTCTCTAGAATTTTTTCTTTCTCTGTCAAGGAGAAATATGAAATAAAACAACTGTGTCATAAGAAATCATGCAAACAACTCACTGGCATTTTCTGTTTTCATTTAATTTTTTTTGTTGCTGTTGTTAAGATTTCAAATCATACTGATTTTAGTTAGAGGTACAATTTCATTAAGCCGCAGTAGCTTAAATAAGGGAAGTTTTTAAAAGGAAGTAAAAATAGTTATACAAAAACTCCTAAAGAACAGGCAGTTTTAATAAGTTATTTCATTAAAAACGAGACATTCTTTTAAGAAAGTCAACCAAAAGGGAGAAAAAAATATGACAGTTAGAGATTTCTGGATCAGGCATTTCAGTAATTAATCACCAAATTTCCAGAAGATAATGCAGAAAGCAAGTTATGTCTTGGAGAAATTGCCCTCTGGAGAGAAAGGAAGAAAAGGATTTTGAGTTTGACAGTACAACCTTGCACCAGCACTGTTTTCTTCTCCTGCTGGTTCAAGGAGTTCTAAGCACCCTTCTGTAAATCATCATCTCACATGTATTTATTATCTTCCAGCTCAGTGCACAATACTATCTGTTACACATGGATACCAGCAATAATACATGGGGGGGCTCCTGCATAAGAGACAAGCAAGCTCTGTGCTCATCTGCATTCTGAGTCTCATCCTGCAACGGAGTTTCTGCTCAGGCTGTAGTCACCATGGTCAGCAATTAAAACAAAGGTATTATGTTTCTAGTATTTATTCCTCTGCATTTTACCCCTGCAATATGATGTTAGTCATCCAGAGCCACATGAATAGAGAAAATGTTTGACTGCTTTAGAGGAGCATAATGTTGAAGGCTTTTTTTCTGCTGTTAGAGTGGGCAATTCCATAGGACTTTGTTAACCTGTATTACAAGATGCTTGTATACACAGTGGCACTGTTTCTGTTCAGTGGAGAGCTAAAATACATGAATCTCCCATCCCTTCCAGAATGCTACCAAAATGTTAGCTATTATTGTAAAGAGGGAATCGGACTGTGTGGTACAAAAATTAAGAACTTTAAATGTTAAATGTGTTATATATTGTAGTGATTCTCAACAGAGGCTATAAGAATCACCTGGAAAGATTTAAAAACTGAAGATACTCAGGGTCCATCCATCAGAGAGGCTGATTCAGTTAGTCTGGGGTGGGGTCCAGTCACTTGTATTTTTTTAAATCTCCTGAGATAATTCCAATTTGCAGGCAGGACTGAGAGCAACTGGTATGTGGGAAAGAAGCTTCAGAAGCCAATCGTTGCTGAAGTGCTAGCACCTTGTTAAATACTTATGAGACTTTCACCGAATCCTTCATCTTTCTTTCAGTTTCTTTGTGGTTTCATCCATCATACAGAGTTGTCATAGCGATTAATTAAACCATGTAAGTGAAACTACCCTCATAAGCATAGAATGCTGTAAAAATATAAAATGAAAAAGAAATGAAAAAAGTCTCTGAAATCGAAGAATCTTGAGTTCCCTTGTGGATTCTGACATGAGTTTTAGACCCAGGATATTTGCCAGACATCAAGCATATCCTTTTATATCTCAATTTTATTTCCTTACCTGTAAAATGAAAATAATATATATTAACCTGTAGCAGGATAAAGGGGAAGAGAAATACTCCTGTTTATAGAAGTGTTAGTATTAAAAAATCAGAGTGCTTTTAGGGTACAATTTCAATTGTTTTTGGTTTGTTTTGTTCCCTTTCTTCCAAAGTCTTTCTGAGGATCAAATGAGTTAATTTATGTGAGAGCACATTATAACTAAAATTTGCTATTGCTATTCAATTATTATTATAAGTTTTTATTATGCCTCAATTTCTTCAACTGTAAAATGAGAGTATTGAACTAAATCATTCTTAAAATGTCCTCTAAGCACTAAAAATCTGTGATTCTTCAAAAGCAAGAGTTGTACAGCCTTTCTCTTTCATTTGATTCTTATTTAGAGTGTGTGTGTGCGTGCGTGTGTGTGTGTGTGTGTGTATGTTTCAGAGAACATTAATGGAAAGACGGTCCCTGAGTTGTCTTAGCCTAGTATTCAACATACTCAGTGACTGCATTCCTCTGGGAGAATCCACAGGAGAATTCAGAAGGGCTCACAAACAAGAATCCCTTTCCTCTCTAGAAGCATATATCTACCTTGACTTTTGCTGGTTTTAAGTTACTCTGTTGGATGCTGAGATCTAACTTTGTTCCAAGCCAGGAGGCTAAAGGAGCAAGTCCACTGACTACAGGCTGCTCTTCCGAACAATTCACAGAGGCCCAACTCACACTGCTGTCCTGTCTGACTCACTTAAAAACAGAGCTGCCAGGCTCTTCAAACAGACTCTGTGGCCAACTTTCTGATGCTAGACTGGGGAGAGGAAAAACACATTTCTGCATTTGTGACAGCATACAAGGGAAGTAGCAGAAAAATGCTGCATTCTGTTAGTAGGTGTCTGTCTGTGTGGCTTCTCTATTGTGTGAATCTTTAAGCTGTCCTCTCCGCTGGCTCATTTCCTTTAGGCTATAAACATGGTCAGGTTTCTCCAATCTTAAAACAAAAACAAAAGGATACAGAAATTAAAAATCCTCCTTCCACCCAATACGGTTTGCTAGCTACAGCACTCTCTTCTTATTTTCATAACCAACACACTTAAAGAGCTGTCTACGCCTGCTGCCTATATTTCATCTCTTCTGATTCATTCCTAAATCCCCAGAAACCTGGCTTTGTCTGTAACTTTAGCCAAGGGTGGCAATGAACTCCTAGGTATTAATTTTAAAATGTCAGTTATTCCTTCATTTGGGCTCACCGATCACCACTACACCTCTAATTCCATTGGCCACTTCTCTTTTCTCAGACTTTCCCTTCCCTTGTGTTTAAAACACTGACCGCTCCGAGTTCTTCTTCCTCTATGCCCAACTTTGGCTTCCTTTCAGCATCCTTGTGGTTCATCTGGTTCTTAAATGCTGGTTCCCCAGGAACCTATTCCTGACCCTTCTTCTGATTGCTCTGTACACACTTTCTGGCTGGACTCACCCAGTTGCATGACAGCAGTCACTACCTTCCCAGGTTTCTTAGAAATCAGCCTGAGTGAGACCCATCCTTACACACTGTTACTTCCTTAGGAAGTACAATCTCAGAGAAGCATGAGCGAGCAAAACGGGAGTGAGGAGTAAGAACAAATACAAGGGTACAGCTCTCTGCAGCTTTGTGTAAAACACACCTGACTTCTCTGTCTCACAGTGTGCTTCAAAAGATCATATTAAATCCTATGTGTAGGGCTTCCCTGGTGGCGCAGTGGTTGAGAGTCTGCCTGCCGATGCAGGGGACGCGGGTTCGTGCCCCGGACCGGGAAGATCCCACATGCCGTGGAGCGGCTGGGCCCGTGAGCCATGGCCGCTGAGCCTGCGCGTCCAGAGCCTGTGCGCCACAACGGGAGAGGCCACAACAGTGAGAGCCCACGTACCGAAAAAAAAAAAAAAATCCTATGTGTCAGAACAAACTGTGAAGGGCAGGAAAGAATTTATCCATTGGCTCTCCTCCTATGTTGACCAAAATCTACCCCACGGGGCATCAACACCTTCACACTGACTTTGTGCCATCCAGCCCTTTTGGGTGTTGTCAAGTACATTAGTTTTCTATGGCTGCTATAACAAATGATTACAAATAGTGGCTAAAAAAAATCCAAATTTATACCCATCAACAGTGTAGGAGGGTTCCATTTTCTCCCACTATGAAGTACAGTATAGAGGTTCCTTTAAAAAACAAAAATGGAGCTATCATATGATCTTGCAATCCCACTCCTGGGCATAAATCCACAGAAAACCATAATTCAAAAAGAAACATGCACCCTAATGTTCATTGCAGCACTATTCACAATAGTGAAGACATGGAAGCAACCTAAATGTCCATCGACAGATGAATGGATAAAGAAGATGTGGTACATTTATACAATGGAATACTACTCAGCCATAAAAAAGAATGAAATAATGCCATTTGCAGCAATACAGATGGACCTAGAGATTAACATAGTAAGTAAAGTAAGCCAGACAAAGACAAATATCATATGACATCGCTTATATGTGGAATCTAAAAAGAAAATGATACAAATGAACTTATTTACAAAACAGAAATAGACCCACAGACACAGAAAACAAACTTATGGTTACCAAAGGGAAAGGGAGCAGGGATAAATTAGGAGTTTGGGATTTACATATACACACTATTATATATAAAATAGATAACCAACAAGAACCAACTGTATAGCACAGGGAACTATACTCAATATTTTGTAATAACCTATAAGGGAAAAGAATCTAAAAAAAATAAATATACATGTATGTATAACTGAATCACTTTGCTGTATACCTTCAACTAATACAACATTGTGAATCAACTACAATTAAAAAATTCTAAATTTATTATCTTTACAGTATTATCTTAAAGTCTAACACAGCTCTCACTGGGTCAAAATCGATGTTATCAGGGCTATTCTCATTTCTGGAGGCTCTTGAGGAGAATCCATTTTCTCGCCTTTTCCAGCTTCTAGAATGAAACAATGCCATTTGCAGCAATATGGGTAGACCTAGAGATTATCACAGTAAGTAAAGTAAGCCAGACAAAGACAAGCTGCCCACATGCCTTGGCTCTTGTGGTTCCTTCCTCCATCTTTAAAGCCAGCAACAGTGAGTTGAGTTCTCAGACTGCACCACTCTGAACTCTTCTACTTCCTTCTTTTACTTTCACAGATTCTTGCGATTACTGTGGTCTCACCCAGAGAATTCGGATAATTGGCAATCTTAATTCCCCTTTGCCATGTGAGGTGACATATTCACAGTCCCAAGGATTAGGACATGGACCTTTTTGGGGAGAGGACATTATTCTGCTTATCAAACCAGGAAAGCCAGATCCCAAGATCTAGTGGCAGCCTCCGCATTAGGAAGCACAGGACCTGGGTATGAGCCAGGTGTACTATTTCTCTGTTTGTCTGCAACCCACAACCCAGAGGCCAGGGTGGGTGAACCTATGGCTGTGTATGGGCCATGCCAGTCCCACAGTGTCTTGTTTTTCAGAGGCAATGCATGAACCCTTAGTAGGAGAGCAGAAACCCACTGCATGAGGTGTGAGGCACTATTGGTCCTGCCTGTAAATGACATGAGGGATGAAGAGCAGCAGCTCTATTGCACCCAGCTGTTTGATCAGGCAAAATGCTATCATTTCCACAAGAAACAATCTTCATAACACTAATGTAGGGTTCAGTTGAAGTTGATGAAGGGGGTCTATGAAGTTGATAGAAACCTCTCCCTGCAGGGGCTGATGCCACATGATTTTCCTGGGAGGGTCATCACGAGTCCTGAACCACAGCCTTACCAGTCCACAGAGGTACAGAGTGTGACTGGCTCTCTATCCAAATCCTGACAACTCCAATTTATGATTACCATTCAGCCTCTCTTCTGGGTTCCAAAGTATCTGTAGGACATTTTAATGCAGATATTCTATAGCTTCAGAGTAGGCTACATTCAATTCAGCATCTTTTCTACCCCTCTAACTCCCAATATCTGCTCCTTCTATAGGATTTCTTTTTCTTTCTTTTTTTTTTTTTTTGTGAGTGGTACCTTCATTAACCTAAGAAACCCAAATCAGAAAACTAATAGTCATCTTTGACTCCCCTCTCTGACTCACCACCAACCCATTCCTGACATCTTGAGGTCACCTGACTCCAATTCTCTTCCATTCTTACCATTCCTTCCTTCATTTGGTTTTTATTTTCTCTGAACTTTTCTCCATTCTTCCAGTCATCACTCTTTCCAATCAATGCTTCACTCAACCTCCAGAATTACCTTTCTTAAATAAGTATCTGATCAAGTAATCCTTTTGCATACAAATCTTTTATTGACTTATCAATGCCTTTAGGATAATATTGGAAGTCCCTAGCATGACATTCAAGGCCCTTCATGATCTGGAGTTGATTCCACATTTTATACCCTGCTCCTTTTCTTCTTTTAAACCTTGAATCTTAGCTACATTGAACTACCTGTACTTCTCCCAATGTGTTGTGTTATGTTATACCATTCTTCCTCTGCTCACGCACTTTTAACTGCTTGGAATGTCCCCTCCCCCAACTTCTCCTGGCTTATGCCTATGCATGTTACAAGATTCGGATCATGTTTCCCAAGAAACATAACCTCACCCAGTCCCCTTCCTGCAGTATGGACTCAGCACCCTTACTGGTTGCTCTCATTACATCTTAACATTGTACTTGCTGCACACTCTATGATGATTATTTTTCCTTTGGGACTTATTTTTTTGCAAGATTGTGAATAATTTTGAGAACAGAGACACCATAGATTAATTATGTACTTTTGATTCTCTGGTACCCAATGCAGAATGGCATGTAGAGACTGTTTAATGAATGTTTGATGAATGAATAAATGATCTGGGTGGTAACAATATATACTTATTTTTAATATAATGCATTTTAGTGTTAGAGAGATCAAGTTACCTAATACATTGTTGTTGTTGTTGTTATCATATTGGAAGTATGATAGAAATCTAGGAAGGGTTCTATTAAAGGTAGATGATTTTCGACTAGAGATTTTCTTTCCAGCATTTTCTCCTGCTGTTCGAAGACTTCCTCCACCCAAGAGCTAACATTTGCTGTGCTCTTACTATTGTTCAGCCAGGCACTGAGCTAAATCTATTAATACTCACAAGAACCCCATGTGATAGAGACTATTTTATTCCTATGATACAGGTGAGGAGACTATAGCACAGAGAAAATAAGTAACTTCACCAGGATAATATTGATGAGTCAGAGCTGGGATTTCATCACAGACCCCCAGACCTGCACACCACTCAACATATCATTCCTGTAGCCCAATGATTGGTTTAAAGCACAAGTAAATGTAGGCATCAGGAAACCTGGATTCTAATCCCCGCTTCTTTTTATTAAGCTAGAGAACCTTGCCTTGGTCACTGGGACTCAGTTTCCCTACCTATAAAGAGGGGAGAGTTTACTTCTGTTCACTATGGTCCCTTCTGACGCATATCTTGTTAACTAGATCATGTCGAACTTAGCTTTATAAGCTCAATAGGAAAAGGGAATCATTGTATATTTCCATTTTTAAAAGATGGAAAACAAAAACCATGCACTAGAGAAGTAACAAAGGAAGTACAGAGCTGCCACCACCTACTAAGAACCCAAATGATTTTCAGATCAACCTACATTAACTGAATTCACTATCACTTTTTAAAACAGTTGTTTATGGAAACAGTTTATAAAATTGCTATTCATCCTTTGTTTGGCCCTCTTGTGTTTTTATCCTTTAATTCTTTTGCCAGTTAGATGAATAAAGTTACTTTCCAGAGCTGCTCAAGCACATCCTTCAGGTGTCTGAACAAGCAGACGGAAGCCACTGCGCAGCGCATTCCTCTGAAGGTTAAGCCCTCCTCCCCCAAGCTAGGGAAGACACTAAACACAATGTCTCAAGGGATGCATTCAGGGAAAAATGTGACTCCAAGAGAGAGCAGCCTTTGTTACACAGTATGCTTCTTCCCAATCCCCCTTGGTATGAGATCAGGATTATAAATATTACACAAGCAAGCCCCTGCTCAGTCCTGAGCCAGAATGGGAGCATTTAGGGAGTTGACAGCAGTTTTTGTCACACAGTACGCCTCATCGGAATCACCTTAGGGGTGTGTGTGTGTGTGTGTGTGTGTGTGTGTGTGTGTGTGTGTAAGGGAAAATTAAGTGTATGCAGAAAACGGTCTTTCCCCAGTGGAGATTTCTTAATTTTGCAGTTAATTAAATGGTTTTCAAACCATGACCTTTAGTTCAGGTCTGCTCCTAACTAGCCTACATAGCTTTTCATAAGTCTTATCTCTCTGAGTCTCTGTTTCATTATCTACAAAATTAGTAGTTGGACAAAAACAATTTCTTAAGATCTTTGTAGTTCTAACATTCTATAATTCTGATTTTTGCTAAGGCTCCAGGATTTAAATGTATTCTGCTATCCCAGGTATTGCCACAAAAGTCTTTTTTGTTAAGTCAATTTCATAGAGCTCAGAATTTCATGCTCAATAAAAAACATATGGAAAAAAACACAACCTTTTATTCCTTTCAATCAAGTTTAGAAGAGTGTAGGTGGTCCTCTTGGGTAAACTGCAGTGTGCCCACATTGCCCTGGTTTGGAATTCTCTTCTCTTGGGTCAGAACCAGACCAGTTTTGAGAAGTCAATTGCCTCCCTACATTTCATCTGAGTTTGATTTGAATGAGAAAATTGCAGATAAAACCCAGAAAGAATTTTTTTGTTAGAAGTCAACAAATTACTATAACTAAAAGATTGTTTGGTCTCTGAATCAACTTTATTTCTTGTCTTTTTGCTCTTTTGAAAATAAAAAAATCTCACTTCCAGCTCATAAAGGAGCATTAGTTCTTATTTTCCATACATTAGAAGTCAACTGGTAATTCATAAAAATTAAATTAGTGATTTTGCATTTAATTTACTGATGACAAACTATAAGATTCAGCAGTTTTGCTCTGATAACATTTAAAATGTATTAATTTCATCAGTGATTTACATAGGGCTTTATTTCCCACTGCTACAGCTTCATTCTCCAAAGAAATGTCCCATGGTTTTTCAATTTGTTACCTAATCAGCACAATATATTCCTCCTTTTCTTCCTTTTATATTGTCTCCTAAATTTGAGACATCAATATTTGAAGAAATCACACCAAGAAATCTCACATGGTTTTTCTATTTCTGTGAATCTTTAAGGGAATAAACAGAAAAAGTATTCCATTGAACCAGGGGTGCTGCCTGCAGCCACAGGGGTCTTAAGATGATTGCATTCAAATGAATTTTTTTTCAAATCATGATCCATGGACATTACAAAAATATTTCCACAAATCCACCTAAAGCTCCTAATATCAATATATCAAAATCTCTGGAGCCATACCAATGACAAATGTTGGAGTTCTGAAAAGAAGTTTCCTAAGGTGATTCCGATGAGGCTTACTGTGTGACAAAATCTGCTCTCGCCTCCCTAAATGCTCCCATTCTGGCTCAGAGCTGAGCAAGTAAATTCTTTTCGGGCTTACCTTTCTCTATTATTATTTCCAGGCCAGAGGACTCCAGATATAACGGAGGTGATTGCAGAATTGAGAAACTTGGGGTTGGACAGAACTCCAGTTTCTTTAAGCTATTACAACCGTATGCTTTATATCTAGTTAAATCTATGGAAGAGACCCTCCTTCAAAATTTAAGATGGCTTTGGAAGTGTTCCTTTGGCTAAAAGCAGTGAAATTAAACCGTAAATTCAAAGTGCAAATAAGGCATTTTCCCAAACTCAGTTAAACAAAAGTGCTTATCTCATGGAAAGAAAGGATGGTAAAAAGGATTCAGGAACTACCAAAGTACCCACCACACATGCCTGGTGCTCCCCATTGGCGGTGTGGGACATTTGGCTAAACTAAGAGGACTGACATGGGGGACAAGAGTTCAGGAAGAAATGAAAGTGCACTTGAAGCTATACTGAGAAAGTGGAGAGTTTTGGCCATTTGAGTAGAGATATACACAGTCTAATATGCCTGTCAAGTTCAACAAAAAGAACCCTGCAGGGGAATGCTTTGAGGCCTGCTCTGGGCGAACATGTTTTGAATATAAAATGGAAGGACAAATAAGATCCAGTGGTCTAAAGGAATGAACTAACACTGAAGCCATTCCATTCTAAGTCACTTTATTCTTTTGATCACATTGTATTCGTTAGGTCTACCCTTTGCCATGTTTGAGTTCTTCTGACATTGAATCTGTGAGGTAAAAATATATCATGTACCACAGCAATCCCCAGCCTGTTTGGCACTTGGGACCGGTTTCTTGGGAGACGATTTTTCCACGGGGTGGTGATGAGGGAAATGGTTCAGGCCATAATGTGAGGGATGGCGAGCGGTGGGGAGCCGCAGATGAAGCTTCGCTCACGTGCCCGCCGCTCGCCTCCTGCTGTGCAGCCCGGTTCCTACCGGTCCGTGGCCCAGGGGTTGGGGACCCCTGATGCACTGTACATTTTATTCATATAAAATAAGTCATAATATAAACTATAAAATATTACCTCTATGTTACTAAATTTATTTTTCACTTATATATGTTCCTTATCAAACACAGCTTCCTATAAATGTATACATTTTCTTTTCATACTGTTTGATAAAGATCCTGCACTTTGGGCTTCCCTGGTGGCGCAGTGGTTGAGAGTCCGCCTGCCGATGCGGGGGAAGCGGGTTCGTGCCCCGGTCCGGGAAGATCCCACATGCCGCGGAGCTGCTGGGCCCGTGAGCCATGGCCGCTGAGCCTGCGCGTCCGGAGCCTGTGCTCCGCAACGGGAGAGGCCACAGCAGTGAGAGGCCCGCGTACCGCAAAAAAAAAAAAAAAAAAAAAAAAAAAAGATCCTGCACTTTTTCCTTAGAGTTTATTTTATTTTGAAAAAAGACTCAGATTTTATTTATTTGCTGATATTGTGTGACATTTAAGCCAAACATGGTTTACTAAACCGTTTTTTTTAATTCATGATTTCTGGAATGGTTGCTATTCTGAATGAATATCAGAAACCCTGCTTTTTCATTTTTCACTTTCCAAATAAACTCTCTTGATTGATACTATCCTTTCCTCATTTCTGCATTTTGTATTTTGCACTCTCACAATTCCATTATGATTAAATAGAGAAACAGAAGATTACAATTTAGACTTAAGTTAACTAGAATCTATACTTCATGAGGGCAGTGACTTTGTCCCCAGTTCCTCAGAATCCCCACTGCTTTTGCAGTTACAAGGATGGTGTCTGTCACAGAGTAGTCAGTCAAAAAATATTCTTGAAGAAATTGCTTATTAAGAGCACTCTCTGAATCAGTTGACCACAAGTGTTCCCAAGGTGGACTCAGCAATGATGCCAGCCTAGATGGTCTGCACCAAGGTAAACCTGGTGGGATTTTGCCCAGCTGACATGAAAGCAGTCTAAGGAATCCTATCTCAAGGGGGAAGCTAGAGGTTAGGGTCAGTATAAACTATCATTTCCCAAGAGTGTGGATCAAGTGCCACTGCTTGGACTCTTCCTATGTGTTCTATCCTGGTTTTATTAAATGGGCATGTTCTATTCATTTTTAAAGCATGGCAACATAAGAGCTGTATCCTATGATTTCACAGATCATAATGTGGATAAAAGAAAAATCTAAAAGCAAGATCACATCTTATTTTTGAACCACACAAGTGACTTTTAAAGTATTACTGCTCAATATTATGTAACAACCTAAATGGGAAAAGAATTTGAAAAAGAATAGGAACATGTATGTGTATATATATATATCTATATCTATATATATATATATATATATCTGAATCACTTTGCTATACACCTGAAACTATCACAACATTGTTAATCAACTATACTTCACTATAAAACAAAGTTAAAAAAGTCATCACATTGTATACTTTAAAAATTACATTGTACAATGTAGATATATATATATATATCGTTTATTTGTCAATCATACCTCAATAAAATAAAACTGGAAAAGAATTTTAAAATAGAAAAAAAAATAAAGTGTTTCTGAGAAAGCAAAAAATACCAGTGAGGTACAATATTTGTGAAAGGAATTAGAAGTAAGCCACTAAGCCAGGTTACTATTTAAAGATTGCACAGTAAATTCTCAGCCCAGGTGATCTGGATATTTTCACTGAAAAAACAATGTATGTATGAATTGAACTGTATAACATCATTCTTAAAAATACATATAAGCCTCATGATGAGCACTTGAAATTTTTTTTTAAAGTTACATATTCTAATATACTATCCAAATACTCCATATAAATAAGGATATATGACACTAAAGTATTTGTATTTTTTTAAAACTCCTTTTTATGCAGTGTGTATGTGTATTTACTAGAGACTCTTCAGCCTCTGGGATGTCTAACTTGGGACATTTTGCATATATCTCTATGAGGCTGCATTAGTTTGTTATGGTAATTGAAGCCAAAGTTTCAATTTAATACATGGTAAAGAAACATACTTCTTTATTATGGAGATTCAGATCATGGTGTAGTGTTTAAGGAAATTGATTCACAAATGAGAATCCTATATATTGTTTCAGTCTCCTCCACCTTTGACATTTCACGTAGCCTTGGAAAACCACCCCTGCAGTTTGTCCTTAGTGCCTACATTTGGGGAATCTTTTTGCTAAGTAAATTCCAGGAGTCAAGTCAAGAGAGTTCTGTGACAAGTTTCTGTTTGAAACCAGCACAACAAATTCTTGCCATTACATAAAAAGGTTTCTAAGACTTAAAGATTAAGTATACCCTACCAGCTGTTCCAGATGTGTCAGATTATTATCAGTCTGTTTATGACAGGGAGCAAAGGGAACAAAAGGCCTCCTTTATGGGCAATTTGCAATACTCAAATTTCTAAAGTCATACTGTTGACTTTTCTGTGATTGTAGTATACAACTTTAAGCCAAAATAATGTATGTTGGAGAAAGACCATAGCCAAAAGAACAACATAAGCCTACTCTGTACCACATGTTTCAGTGCATTCAAAATATCACAAAAGATATTTTAAAAGAGTGAGATAAGTGATAAAGTAAAAATCATAAAGTTTCACTCGGAGTTATGTTTAGAAAGAGAGCAAATGCTGTTTTCCTGTGTTAAGAACTCCTACTCATCCTTCAAAGCGCCATCTATTGCCCCTGGCCTGTTTTCTAAAGTAGAGGTCCTAGGAAGAGATAATCACTTCCTATTCTGTGATGTCCCTATTCTTTGTATTTTTGCTGATTATAGCCATTATGCAGCTATTTATCTAATGTCTTTCTCTACTTCTACTGTGGTGTTACTTGAGGTTTGGGATTAAGTCATTTATTCCTATTCATGGTAACATTTTGCCTAAGACACAGGAGACACAGCTGAATTTGATTGACTTATTGAACACACCACAATTTTAAATAATTGGGTTCATGGACTGTTGCCTGTAACAACTGCAATAATGATAACCAGCATTTGCCTTGCTCAAGCTGCTTTGTGCAAAACTGTCCATTAGAGCAGGCTTATAGATCCAACAGCAACATACCACACCCCTAAGTCAACTGTGAGTTGTTGCCCGTGTTGAACTTTATTGCTCCTGATGGACTGTATTTTTCAGTATACTGCTTCCCACATCTGTGGTCCTATCTCTAAGAACAGAAAGGATATGGAGGGCTTACTTTCCTAGTCAGAGATGTTATTTTTCAGTAGAGTGAGTCCTACAAATTTTAGGACCCTTGAGTCTATGAGAAAGCATCTTTTCTATTAGTTTTTCCTTAAGTACTGATGAGAAATTATGGTGCAATTCTGTCTAGGCCTTCACTATGGAAATGAAATGGATTTTGAAAGCTCAGCTAAGTACCAGCAGCTTAGCACTGTTTGGAGAAGATCTGGAAGGATCTTTCAGGTCTGATTTAAGCCAACACTGACCTCTGAACTCTTCAGAGATGGTGTTTATTTCTAGTTTCCACTACCACTTACATTCAGATGACTCAATCCATGTGTCAAGTCCTAATTGCTCTCTGAGCACTAGACCCTAAATTGAACAATATCATAAAGAAACTAATCCAGAGCTGATTTAATCTTCTCTTCCCCAAAGTCAAACATCTTTAAGATGTTCCTGGAAAAAAGCCAATTTTGCCTCTCAAATTTCGGGCTAACTTTATCACTCCCTGGCTAGAAAATGCCTTCCGTGTCCTGCAAGACTCACCATTCCTGTTAAAATAAGCCCACCCCCCTTGTAAGAGAGCCAGTATGATATTTGTTAAGGGTAGACTCTGAGGCCAGTTAGATTGGGTTGGGGTTGCTGGATAAAACACAGGACACCCAGACAAATTTGAATTTTAGTTAAATAGTAATTTTTAATGAAAAAGTAATTTCTAATGAAAAAATTCTTAGTATAAGTATGTCCCATGCAATATTTTGGACATACTTATACTTAGAACTTTTTCATTGTTTATCTGAAATTCAAATTACACTAAGTGCTCTTCATTTTAATTTGCTAAACTTGGCAATCTTAGATTCTGCCACTAACATCTACCCTTGGCAAGTTACCTAGCCTTTCTGTTAGGGCTGTTTAAGGATTTAAATCATGTAACATGTTAGAACAGTGCCTGGCATATGGTAAGTGTTTCATAAATGTTAGCTAATTTCATTATTCTGATCATCTAGAGTAAGGATCAGCTAACTTTTCTGTAAAGGGCAAGATAGTAAATATTTTAGATTTTGCAGGCAATATGGTCTCTTGTTGCTACCACTTGACTCTTCTATTGTAGGGCGAAAGCAGTCCTAGACAATCCCTAAACAGATGGGCGTGGTCATGTTTCAATAAAAATTTATTTACAAAAATAGGCAATGGGCAGATTTGACCCATGGACTATGGTTTGCCCCAATTTAGATTAAAACCATGTAGTAATCTTCTACTACTCCTTACTGCATCCACTTCCTTTTATTAAAATACTTATTATTGCACCCATTCCCTTTCATTATAACATTTCCTATTTTAAAGAAACTTTTGATGGATCATGACTGACTACCTACTTAAATATTCTAATACTACCTAATATTTATAGAGTATATCTCATGTTTAAAGTGCTTCATATGAATATATATAGTGATATTCTAATTATATATGTAATTATACATACACATATATAAATCTTCACAACAGCATCATGAACTAGGTTAATAAAAATTTCTCCCTGATATTCCTTGGTTCTTTTCTTTCATAGAGTCCACTTTTCTCCTATGCATTATCTTTCACTTTCACCCATAATCCCCTGCAAGTCTCCTATATTTCAATTTACCTGGGCAATTTGCTATTCCCTAAATATTCCCCTGACTTTCATCTTTATGGTTTTCTACATGTTCTTCCCTTATCATGATATGCTTTCTATCCCCTCTCTCCTTGTCAACAGATTATATATTCATAGAATGAGTAAAAACTTAGAAAGATCAAATTGTTAAAAAAAAATACCTAGAGGTTGTCTCTACCTTATTTTATAATTGTGTGTGTGAATATATGTATATGTATGTATATGTGTGTTTGTATGTGTATTCCAAATAGTTTGCACCTTTACCTTTATTCACTTTGAAGTGACATCACTTCTTTGTCCAATGCTTGGGAAATAAGATACCAATGTGACTAAGACCCAACTTGGTGTCAGGTTTCTTGATTCCACTCTGATTGCTGTTGTCAATGAGTGACTTGTTGCTCAGCACACTAATAGCTCTTCAATGAAGCAGGCTTAAAACCAGAGAGAGGTGTGTTCTTTAAAGAAAAAATTTATAACAGTTGAGAAATTAGAAGCCCTCTCTTATTATTGTATTGCTCTCCTTTCATCTTTAGCCTTCTGATGTTTTCATTTTCTTCCTTCCTTGATGCCCTGAATGTATTACCATTTTAATGAGATGTGGCTATGTCCGTCTCTGGCCAATAATTAACTTCTTCCCCTCTGTCAGACTGTTAGCATTTTATGGCATTTCTAGCTTCTGGAAGTTTAAGTGTAGGGTCTAAGTAAGAAAGTGTGTATCACTGGCACAGTTTCTAGGATAAGGTGCTTCTAAATCATCAGTGAAGAATTCCACTTAAGAAGTCAACTTCAGATAGGTTCTGGGGATGGGGAAACAGAAAGAGCAAGAAGATAGAGGCTCGAGTACAAAGGCAATTTTTGGCCAGCTTGGAAGAAGTACGATGTGACTTAAATAGAAGATGAGGCTGAGGAGAAAATTACCACAACAATCACCACAAACAGCGAGAGACATATAGTTCCAGAGTCTCAAGTGAGACAGGATGGAAAACATTAATCTATAATCCTTCTCAACAGAAAGTAAATTTCACAAAATGGGATATGGAATAGATAATGTTCAAATTTCCAATATAGAAATCCTATTTTTCCTCCAGAAATATATGTTGAAATTTTGACAAGTTTTGCCAAATGGGTGCACGTGTTCTGTACCTACACACAACTCAGAAAACAATGATGACGTGACATTTTGAAATGGTTCAATTAGGCAGCTCAAAATGTCTGCAACATAAATTATACAACAGATACTGCTGAGAGAGTCTCCATTTTGGTTTTAAAGTCTTGCCAGTCATATTCCTTTTCCTTCTCCAAATGGTGTACTTTTGCATGAGTAACATACTACTGTTTCTTCTAAGCACACCTTAATGAAATCTTCCTAGCATTCTGCAATTACCTACAGTTTTAAAAACTAGGGTTTCAGAATATTTCAGCAGGAAGGAGCCCAACTGTCTTCATCTGCTCAAGAGAAGGTTTAGAAGAAGAGAAGCCATTGTACAATCAGGTTCTGCTGCCTCATCCACATCCTAAGACCCTCCTCTGAAAGGTGACAGCTGAGGAATAGAAATGATGGTGGAGTCCATTCATTCCAACATCCCAGCAGCGGGTTTGGTTGTAGTTTTGCTATGAGGGCATTTCTACAGTTTCAGCTTTACAGTCACTGAAAGCACCACAGTGCTCTTCGACTCCCAGGACTGGTTTCTAGCCTTTCTATAAATTCTGTAAGCTTCTAGTATTTCTCAAAAATATTCCCTTTTGCTTAAGTTAGCCAGAATCAGTTTCTCCTGCTGCAACCAAGGAAACCAGCTGGCAGATCCTACTTGGTGGTTAGAAATTGCCGTGAAGTATTTACCATATTCTCAGGAAAATTCTGTGTGTGTGTATGTGTGTGTCTATGTGTGTGTGCATGTGATGAAGACAAAAATGAATACAGTGATACTTTCATCTGGCAGTTGGAGAAACTAGCATACAGAGGTGAAAATTTTTTCATGCTATTCTCTACTGAGGAAGATAGCTACTTCTCTACATTTCTATGCTTCCCCAGCAAATTATAGGGAAAAAAATCCATGGGAGATGCACTCTACTATGTAAATGTCTCTTCTTCTCTTTTGAAACACCACCAGAATCTGTTAGCAGCATATTCTTTGTTCTTAATATGGCATATAGTAATAATAACTTGCAGTAAATTAGTAGCTTGTTGCTTGCCACTAAGGCCAAAAAGATGGTGAAATCTTACTAGTGGTTACTGCTCTAGCCACATTAACCCATTTCAATACCTCCTTCCTTATTCCTGTCTTCCAAACATCTCCCAAGTATTGGAGAGTTGGGGTTCCACTGGAGGGGGTGTTTTCATCAAACCTCCAACTTTTCTAGCCAAACTGAGTCTTCAAAGCCCTAAGCCCAAAACACAAAGGAAATAAAATTCTAAACTTAATCATCTTCCTCTAATTGCTTTCTCCATCTCTTCCTCCCTAACGGTTTGATTAGAGCAGTCTTCTACTTTAAATGGCAGCTTTTTTCTGGAAGACAAAATTACGTAAGGAAGGAAAATATTTAGGAGTTCTAAATTCCTTTAAACTTTACCACTAATTGCTGTGTAACTGAGTGACTCAATACTTGTAGAAAATGGGAGTGAAAATATTAAACATAAATGAAAGTTCCCTAATGGGCCACTGAATTGCAATTCAAAGAATACTTGGAAAACTCATGAGTGTCTTTGATTTAAAGTGAAAAATGGGAGGTAGGGAGGACCTAACCATGAAAATATTTATGTAAAAATCAAAAAAATCTCTGCCCTATTAGCACAAAAAAAACAACTTATGAAATCACCTTAATATCGTTTGTAGAAGCATGTAATAAACACTTTATTCTTCAGGAAATTCCCTAGAGGATATTGGTAAAACTGGGCACTGAGCCACATTTCAAAGCTTTCTGCAGTTATTTCAAGAAAGAAAGAGCAATAGACCACTCCTTGCACTTCTAATCCCTAAATGCATCTATCTCTGTGTTAAAAGTTTGACATATAAGTTATTTTAGTCTCATCATGAATACTTTAACATGGATCATGCAGTTGTATTATGTTTATATGTTGAATGTAATGATTCAGTAATAATGACCTTAAATGCACAAGAACAAAACTGGTAAACATAAATTATATTTTTCTTAAAAAGGAATTTTGAGATGTTTTTCCATCATGTTTTTTCCTAATTTTTTAAACATGTTTGGAGGTGTTATGAATACACAAACTCCAGGGAAGCCCTAAACTTTAACCTGTATGAGTTGTGGTAGAAGGTAAGGAATGGGGTGGGGGGGAAAGGTGACCACTAGATCATCGTTCCTTTGACCCCAGCTGGTTGCAGGAGACAAGCCACTGTGTTAACGTGAGACAGGCTGCCCTGGTCAGACAAAAGCACAGCGTGCTTACAGGAGCCTCAGTTAGCAACAACGATTACTGTTTCAAAGGGAAAAGAAGGAGAATTACACAAGCAAAACATTTTCTAGGATGTTCTTCTGATAAGTATGATCAGGGAATGCATTTTGGGCATTAATTACTTTGTTACTCAACCATTTTCATTTGAAAGATCTTAAAAATGAATCTTGCTCCATGTTTACAGATGGTGGAAGAAAAAAAAGCCCACAGCACTTTATTCTCATTTTGGAAATTTTAATTTACACACACACACACACACAAACACACACACACATACACACTGCACATAGGTTCTGATAAGCCATAAATAGTCCTCTGTCTTCCTCCCCTCATTTTTGTTCTCCCCTTCTTCTATGTTAATAAGACTTTAGCTGAGCACATTTTCCAAGCTTAAATTAGCAGTGGCCATATGACCTCTCCTCCTCCTCCTCCTCCTCCTTCTTTTACTTCTTCTTTCTCTTACTGTTTGATTCTCTCTCCCTACCTGAATGTAGAAAAATTAACAAATAAGTATGAAGCTGGGAGTATGAACATAAGGGAGTAAGGCAACTGATATAAGATAAAATTAGAGTTTTTGGGGAAAATAGCGGCCCCCTCGTTTGTGTGTTGGGAGGATTATTGTTTTTACAGTGACTTCCACACCTTTTATACACAGCATCATTTTTAGACTATCTTTTCTGGTTAGTCATGATTGCCAAGTTAAACTGTAAATTAATTATGCTGGTAAACCACTACATAAACAACATCTATATTTTTTAAAACAGCTAGAAAATTGATACGAAAAAGCACATGCTGAGCAAATACTTGATGGTTCATTGATGGTTGATTGGTCTTATCAATGGACCAGAAGAAAGGCTAATAGATTATGGCTGTAAAAAGAAATTTTCCTATAGAAGGTCAGAGTTCAGGAAGATTATATTTTAGAAGAACAAGCTTTTCATTCATTCATTCATTCAGCAAAGAGCTATTGAATTTATTGTATTCCATTTAAAATATTTGATCAGAGAGTAAGATAAGGATGAAGAATAATTTCTTACTGTGTTAGGGTAAATCCTGGAGACTTACCATCAGTGGTTGTATTAAATAGGCTTCTGATTCAGAAAGTGACTTTCTAGGGCAATGTGGCCCCGGGTGTATGAAGCTGTTATGTGTATTATCAGAGATGGTCGCTAAAGGTGGACTAGGGGCAGCCATCCATATGAGAAGCACTGGCCATCTCAAGAGTCACAGCTGGGGAGAAAACTATGGCAGCCTCCAATGAAACCACAAAAGCTTCCATAACAGAAAGAGTGAGTATTAAACATCAGCCAAGTCCAGAGGCTATGAAATCATCTTAGGATAGTACCTTTCAAAACTGAAGTATTTTCCTGATGGCCATGTTAAAACCATGTTGGAGGAGAGAGCAGATAGTGAGAAGGGCTGAGGAAAGGGAAAACAAGTGAGGAGGCCAACTGCACCCTCCTCGCTGAAGGCCTGTAGCCTACCTTAGCCAGTCCCATGTGGGGGGGAAAGGGAACAGGGTTTGAAGTGTTGATTAATACTGGATTAGACACTTTATAATTGCTGAATTGTGACTATACTTAAAGAGACAATAGGGTCTTTTATCACCCGGATATTATGAGAAAACTTATGAGATTGCCCAAGTTTCTATCCTGTGGCAAGATGTGGACAACTTACACCAAGGACATTGACAGGGTTACTGACAGAGAAAATTAAAGATGCTTTTCTGATGACTCCCTAAAAATTCTGCTTGTTCAATATTTAGTACATGAGCACACTGCTTCATTTTCCTCTTCTCTGATTTATTCTTCAGACCCTCTCAGTTTTACCCATACCTTAGAAACCACAACAATGCTTTTCTCCACAGTGAAGACAGCACTCATTTTCACAGCTTATAAACTTATTGTGGGTGTTAATTGTGAAGACACACAAAATTTACACAGCCCCAGATCTCATGGGACCTGGCCTGTGTGCTCAATATTCTATCTGCAGCATATAAAACTGGCTGGAAAATGTTTTGTGAGCAAGAACTTTGAGCAATTTCTTGAAATGTTTCCTGAAAAAGAACTTTGCTTGACCTTCTTCTAAACGCTCCTACTCAGCTCCATGGATTAGAATTCTTTATAAAAAAAATAAAAAAGAAAATTGTATCTCTAATTACTTCACTTTAATAAGTAATTAAAAATGAAATATAATGTATACAAACAGGATTGGCTGCTCCACTGTGACCAAAATAACTGCTACTTAAGCAAAATTGAAGTTTATTTCTTTCACTTAGCAGTTGAGCTTTGACAGTTCAAGTCTGATTGATGGCTCACTGCATGGAATGCCCATGTTCCTTCTGTCTTGCTTTACCATCCTTAACACAGGGTTTCCATCTTCTGATCTAAGAGAACTGATCCAACTCAGTCATCATATTCAGATTTCAGCTAATGGGGGGAGGAAAAAGAAAGGGGAGGACAGACTCTTTTAAGTATAGGAACCCACAATTATAAGTATCATTTGTGTTCACACTCCATTGGCCAAAACCTTGTCACATGGCCACTGCTAGTTTAAGAGGAGTCTGGGAAATGTGCTCAGCTAAAGTCTTATTAGCATAGAGGAAGGGGAGGACAGATAATGGGGGAGTGCCTGGCAGTCCCTCATTTATATACAAAGACTTTAAAAAAGAACTTTATCGTAAATTTCATTTCAAATTACATGCCTGTTTTAGAATAGCTCCTATAGAAAGTAAAGCCTGGGCAAGAATTAAAGTGCTGATGCTTGGACTGGAAGGTACTGACCAAGGGTGTTGAGGGTGAAGAAAAAATGGGGAAATGAGTCAAGGAAAACGTCAAAGCAATAATGTGCTTGAACGCATCACTATGGTTCAACATGTATCATTTCTTCATTATATGGGACTTCTCCAAAGAGTTGACAAGGAGAAACTACATCTCAGAGCAGTCCACAAGTGGGAGAAAGGAAATAAACATCTGCCTGTTTCCTGCCTGTTTCTCACTTTCCAATAATCAAGATTTAACACACTGGAAGCAAATTCTCCTGAACTTCTGAGTTTTCTCATTGGCCCCTTCAAGGTTGAGAGTCAAAAGAAACAGCTGAGGAAACTTAAGAAGGTGCATAACATTTGTATCTAATATAATACATTAAAAGGAAGAAATCTAATACTTAGTCTCCATTCCTGATGTCTCTTTTCACATGGAAGGGTTTCCATCAGAGTCATAGAGTCCATTAGAGTTATTTTCCTCTTTCTCCCAACTTTCTCACTTACTCAACTCCATGGAAAGGGGTGTGACTTATCCAACAGGTAAATCTGGATATAAGAACTGGGCATATGTGGCTCAGCCACATCCCCACGTTTTTTTGTGATTTGCTGTCTACAGAATATATGTTCTGCAGTCTGCTTGATTCCATGCAGTTAACTTGGTGGTAGAGGCCCTGCTCCTGGAGAATCTGGAAGGTTTGCAGTTGTCTGATGCTAACTATGACTGGCAATGTCAGCCTCATTCTGAGGTGGAGTATTGGGAGGTCTATTATTGCCTTGGAATTAAACTATACTCTCCAGTAACTGTTTTATCAGTAGTAAAGCTGATAATTTTATTTCCACCTGCCTTACCCACTGTCTACCTCAGAACCTATATTGGATAAAAGGGAGTTGATCTATTGGTTCACTAAAAATTCAACAGAAAGAAAGAAAAAAGACAACAATCATTTTCTCTATAGACTGACTCTTTTTGCTTTTTAAGAGAGGAGGAAATTATGTATGGTCATCTTATTTTTATTATTATTGTAGCTATAATTTATTGAGACCATAAGGTACTCTAGGCACTGTGAGTACAGTATTTCATTTAATCCTTACAACAGACTTGAGGGGTTTACAGATAGGCAAGCTGAGACTTATTTCTAAAGATTCATTAGTTCATCCAACACATATTTATCGTCTACCTACTATGTGCCAGGACTAAATGAAAAAGTGGGCAGGATTTACCCTCATGTAATATAGAGTTTAATTGGGAGGCGTATATTAATCAATTATTCTTATGATGAAATGTGCAACCGCAACTGTGATTAGTGGCGTCCAAGAGAGATACAGTGCATAACATGTGAAATGAAAAAGCAGTGACTAAATTGGGTTCCGAAGCATGAGTGAGCATTAATTGAAGGTAGTGTGTGCATATTGTGGTTGGCTGGGGGATAGGAGTGGCAGGAAAGGATGGAATTCCAGACAGAGGTAACACCATGTACAAAAGCCCTGTGGTACATAAGGCAATGTGGAGAAACGGAAGATCCTTTAAAATGGCCAATATGACTGCAGTGAAGAGACTGCGAGGAAGACAGAGTAGAAGCAAGGCCAGGTGTACAGGGGCCAGATTGTACTTTTAGACTCATTAAGGCATTTTTACTTTATTCCAAAAGGAATTTAAAGCCATTGAGTGGTTAAAAAATGCGTTGCGATGCAATGATACTTGTTTCAATTATAATTTGGAGAGTGGATCAGAGGAAAGTCAGAATGGATGTTTTTAATCAGTCAAGGAAATTTTGCCAGAATCCAGGTGAGACAAGCTTGTGATTATATGGTGAAAAGATGTGTATAAATTTGAAAAATATATAAAGAATAGAACAGATTATATATGAGGTATGAAGGAGACCAAAGTGTCAAGCATGGCACTTAAGTGTCAGGATAGGGTGACTAACCAAGAGTCAAGAAGCTGGTGTGTCTATTTACAAATCCAAACTCTTTCCATTATAAAATAACAATAGACATTTCTGCTTCAGAACAGAGTTTCACTTTGATAACCCAGTAATTTGCTTGACCAGGTTTACAAGGAGAGATTCTTTCTCTCCTTCTTGTTTGCAATAAATATCTACCTTTTAAAAGCATATCCAGAACATTTTCCTTTAAGAATTTTCTAAAATATATGTTGCTGAGATAAAAATCAATACAAAATTGCCCTGTCTATAGTTAGACACTTGTCAAAAATCATATAATTACTCTGAGTTTCAGATATATCCCTTCCTATGGTAATTAAATATTTCTATGAGAACCAGATACATTTTGTGGACTCAGAGGACAGAACTATTTAATGTGACTACATTTTTAAATATTTGGTGGGATTTTTCATATTGACAAAAGTTCTAGTAGCTTATTAGTGCCTTATTAGTGAAAAGTAAGAAAGAAAGGAAAGGTGTAGTTAACCAAAGGCTGGTTTTGATATAGTGGATCCTATTTTTGCATCTTCTTTTCTCATACTGCAGATCCCTAAGACAGATATAACTTTACCAAAATACCTATTGTGCTTTGCAGCTGTGTGATGGACGCTTTTCCAGTTATGGATTCACAAATATCATGTCTTAGCTTAGCTAACAAGGCTTTTTTTTCTTAAATGAGGCAGAATAGTTAAGTGAAAGTCCCTTAATTTGAGCATGAGCGCTCCATTTCAATTAAGCTTGAAGAATCAAAGAAAAGAGTTGATTTCATTTTTTTTTCTGAAGTGAAAGTAGGCAGCGCACTAAAAGATGAAAATGATATAGTAGCATCTGCAAATCACACATTTTTATTTAGAACTTAGGTCAAATATGAAAAACTTTAAAGGATGTTATGAAAAAAATGAAACTAATACAAAATATATTAAGGTATTAAGAAGTAGATGGGACAGACACTAGCCAATGCACCTGCTGTTTACCTTAAAATTGAAAATGTTCAAAAGCCACCAACAGCGCCATTTCACTATTGGCAATAATGTACTGTTCATGGCGATGTAATACCGGAAAGTTGTGTACAATTACCATCACTTTTATTAATGTTTCTTCTGATGCTGTTGATAAAGAAAGTCAACATTTCTAGAAATAATTTTACTATCTGAGAAATAAAGGCCTGTAGCCAGTTAATCCATGCAACCACCTGTATTGCTGGCTTAGTCCTATTGAGTTAATTACTCCTGGGCCTAATTAGTCAAGAGTATTAATCAAGGTAGGCTAGGATATGCTGGGGAAATATTTTTACTCAGGAATCTTAGCCACTGTACACAAAAAGCATACATTTCTCACTCATGCTACATGTACAGCTCTGGTTGGGGGTAGGTGCTCATGGGGCCACTAAGGGACTCAGGATGACACTGAGGCAGATATCTTGTGATGCTGCTACCCCCAACAAGTAGATTCCAGGGCCTGCCTCTCAGTAGTCCAGACCTCCATCATTTCCATTCCTAACCAGAGCTAATCGTCCAAACTCAACCTAACTACAAGGGCTGCTGGGAGAAACAGGGAGCACACAGACTACTTAGTAAGCACTACTGTATTTGTTACACCACATTAGTCGGTCTGTGCAATATAAGATTGGCCAGATGGCAAACTTTGATTGAAATTTTTTTAAAAAAGAATTTGAGCATGATTTCACAAGAGGAGTGTTAAGAAGGTTCAGCATTAAAAAGAGATTCTGTCTAGGCTGGAGAAGGGGTGCAATGGGCATGGTTATTACAGAAAATTGATGTAAAGTAGTAGAAGAAAATGAGGTAGTTAAGGGAGGAAAGAAAAATAACAGTCTAAGATTCTGCACTCATTGAAGCAAGCTAAGTAAACCAATTAACCAAGATGACCTTGAAAGAATAAGAAAAAACGAAAACGAAATATAACATCTTGAGAGCCTTGGTGTCCTCATGAGAAGTGTTGACTTCACATGATGAATCACTGGATAATTTTGAATACTGGAATGACATATCTGTAGGGAAACCAAGGCTATTCCAACTATGGCATTTTAAACCGAGTAAAATCAAGATAGTTTCAAGGAGATGCAATAATCTGGAAATTTGTTAAGGATTTGAAAATAGAGAAGAAGGTATATATTAAAAAGATGAAATATATTTTTGGCAATTTAGTGAATGTGTATGTAATTCAAAGAGCAGGAATGAACTGTGATGACCCTTAGAGCTGTATAATCACAGGGTTTAGGAGTTTGACAGAAAAAAAAGGAAGGAAGAAAAAAAGGAGGAAGAGTGCAGAATGTTGAAAACATAGGAGAAAGAAGAGTGTGGAGGAAAGAGCTTTCTGTTTCTCATCTTTTTTAAATTTGATGCACCATGGTGCAAAATATTTTTCTCTGTTTTACTTTTCACCATAAAAACAGTGGAAATAGAAATAATTTAAATTGATTGCAAAGCTCTATAACAAGTGCTTAACATGCATTATAATTTTATATTCACAATATATTATGACAAATTATGGTTTACAAATAACTTACCAAAATCAATCAGTTCATAAACTGGATTTGAGTCCAGGTTTATCTGAAATCAGACTGTCAGTGAAAGCTTTCTTCTCAACCTCTCTACTTTTCTATTTTTCCTTTTTCCTCATTTTCTTTTTTTCCAACTTTTTTCCATCTGTATATGCCACATTATATAGTTCCAAAAGCATCCCCCCCCCCAAAAAAAATCAGGATATATTGTACAAATCAAATTTGAGAGAAATAACCTAATTAACTAAGGAGTAAATGTTCAGGTCCTAATTTTTCCTAGTTCAAGTCCTATTGTAAAGCTTACTGGGGTTTACTAGGGAAATGAAACAAGGAAAGAATGAAGGACACAAAGGCTTCCATATTTAATTTGGACATCAAATTGTGTCTTCACAGTAACTAAACAACTAGTTGAAAAGCAAAACGGGCAACTTATCAATTAAGTTGAATTGGCTGGAGCTACACAATCCTTACATGAGTTATCAATTCTGGGAAATAAAAAATAATACATCATCTTGGAATTGTAATTGTAGAGAAATTACATAGTTCTTACTCTTCTTTTCTAGTCTTGTCCAGGCTTTCATATTTTCAGAATTTGCCCTGTATTTTAAGTTTCTAATCTCATAAATTAATTAAACTCTATAAGTTTAATTAAACTGTAATAAGATTTCATTTCATTCTGTTGTTTATTATTATAAAATATAATATTACCCAGAATATTTCAACAGCTTGATCAATTTCTGCTTGGAGTCTCCTGGATATTACTTTAAAATTACTAAAAATGACTTACAGGCAGCTGAAATTCTTCTTGCCACTCCCCAAACCCCAACGTGTGCTTTTCCCTTCCCTCATTTCTTTTTTTTTTTTTTTTTTTTTTTTTTTGCTGTGTGCCAAGGCTTTCTCCAGTTGCGGCGAGCGGGGGCCACTCTTCATCGCGGTGCGCGGGCCTCTCACTGTCGCGGCCTCTCCCGTTGCGGAGCACAGGCTCCAGACGCGCAGGCTCAGTAGTTGTGTAGTTGTGGCTCACGGGCTTAGTTGCTCCGCGACATGTGGGATCTTCCCAGACCAGGGCTCGAACCCGTGTGCCCTGCATTGGCAGGCAGATTCCAAACCACTGCGCCACCAGGGAAGCCCCCTTCCCTCATTTCTTGAACCTCAAAATTGATAAAAACCTCGACAAACATTATGGCATAGGCAATGGACAAAATCTGATGAACTAGGCAGAAACATTGCTGTCAATGAACTTCACAATACCTGGGAGGTATTATGGTGTTTGGAAACCCCAAAGAGGAAGAGTGAATTTAAAAGTAGGTTGTGGGGCTTCCCTGGTGGCGCAGTGGTTGAGAGTCCGCCTGCCGATGCAGGGAACACGGGTTTGTGCCCCGATCCAGGAAGATCCTATATGCCGCGGAGCGGCTGGGCCCGTGAGCCATGGCCTCTGAGCCTGGGCGTCCGAGGCCAGTGCTCCGCAACGGGAGAGGCCACAACAGTGAAAGGCTCACGTACTGGAAAAAAAAAAAAAAAAAAAAAAAAAGTACGTTGCAATTTTTATTGACCTCCATCCTGAGTCCAATATTTTTGTTCTAAAAAGTTGAACTAGCCCTTTTAAAAGAAAATCTCTTCATGTTAGGAATCCCAGCTGCCTTGTTTTCCCCAACTAAGTTATGTGTAAAACATAAAGAGAATGCTTAGATCTGCTGGGATATAGGGTTGCTAGGGTGGCTGTTAAAGAAAGAGAGCCAGAGACTATCAGAGATCAATAAGAAAAGGAAGGCACTAAGGGCTAAAGTTAGAAATGTTAAATCTCTGGACAAGACCTTTTTCTCTAAAGCTTAGAGATCTAATTGGTTTTCTTGGTTTTATCTCTCAGCAATGGTTACCTAACACACAGATATCTCTTTTCAGATCATACACTTGTTATCTCTCTTCTCTTTTTTTTTTTTTTTTTTTTTTGTATTTCTTCAAGACAGACATGAGATGAGTAAAGATTCATAACCAGGAAAGAGGTGCCGCCTTTGGTGGTCATATTCCATACCTCCTCTTATCTCATCATTGGTCCTTCTCTTCTTTGCTTATTTCTTTTCCATTACCCCTTCAAAAAGAAGATCAATGACCCTAAACTTCAAACTAAAACCTCCTCACACTACACAAAGCCATCTCCAAATACATAAATAATAATGAACTAAAACTGAAAATATTCTAACACTGTTGTAAAAGTGTATTTCTCACTCTATGCTGTGGTCCTATGGAGGAAGGAGGAAAAAGAGGGAAGAGAGTCACTAAAAGTGACCCATATAAGTTCCACTGATAAGAATTCATCATGTGGCCATACCTAGACACAGGGAGCTGGGATTTATAATCCCTGGTTGGGCCGCTGCATTTCAGCATCAATTTTAAGTGTATAGTCTATAGTATAGATTCTATACCATGAACAGGAAAACAGAGATTCTGGTGGCTGGCTGGCTTTCTACAGTATTATATAAACATTAACACCAATAAAATATGATAAATGTGTGATTAAATCTATGATGTTCTACTACTGTTTGACTGATTTCTTTGTCCTGGTTGATTAAATCAAAGGTTCCTTTACTATATGCTTATAATGTGAGTAGACATGATTCTAGGTTTGGGAGATACAGTAATGAATAAAACAGACAAAAACCACATCCCTCCTAAAGGTTATATCTTAATGAAGGTATGTCAGAAACTAAGTAAAATTTATATTAAATTCTGTAGTTTAATTGAAAGAGATAAGTGCCATGAAGAAAAATAAAATTGGGGCAAGGGAGAGAAAATGTGGGAAATGATTTCAATAGGATGCTCAGGTAAGACTTGAAAAGGGGCTACTTGGATAGGTCTGAAAGTGATTAGGGAGAGAGTCACGTGCTATCCACGAAGGAAGTTTCAGGTAATGGTGTAAGTCCAGCGGGTATGTACAAGAAGCAAAGAGGTCTTGTGTGGCTAGAGTGGAATAAATAAGAAGGAGGTTTCTAGTAGATAAATTCACAAATGGAGGGAGGGTAGATTCTATGGCCTTATACCCATTGAAGAGCTTTGGCTTTAACTCTACAGTAAAAAGTTCATTTGAAGGTTTTGTGTGGAAATGTGGTGTGTTCTGCCTTGCATTTTAACAGAATCACTCTTACGGCAGAGTTGAAAATCACTAAAGCAAGACAATGTGGAAGCCTGTAGACCAGTTAGGAGGCTGTTAAAATAATTCAGGCAGGCAATATTAGTAGCATAGATCAGGTTGCCAAAACAGGTGGTGGTGAGATGTGGCTGGATTCTGGATACGTTTTAAAAGAAGAGCCAGAACAATTTGCTGCGAGCTTAGATGTGGGCATGAAGGCAATAGAAGAGTGAAAATAACTCTAAGATTTTTGGTCTTAGCAACTGAAAGATGGTGTTAGCCTTGAGACATAGGGGAAAGCTAAGTTTCAATCAGGTTTGAGGGGTGATAAAGAAAGTTCTATTTTGAACACAGTCAGTTGAGATGTTTATTAATCATCAAAGTGGAGATATAGGGTAACAAACTGGATATACAAATCTGAAGTTCAAGGGAGAAAAAGTGGAGATTAAAATTTGGTATTTAAGGAATTTACATCCATGAGACTGAATGAGACCACCAAGTGTGTGAGTTCAAGGAGAGGTCCCAGGTCTAAGCAGTGGAGAGCACTAGTGTTAACAGATTGGGGCAGATGAAGAGATACGTGTCTTTATCTCATTCCGCATATCTGAAAAAGTGGACTTAGAGTGAACTAAGGTTGCCAACATCATGATAATAGTCCCAACCTTGAAAAGAGTACTCAGAAAAGCTGTTGTTAAGAAAAATTAATGAATTATGTGCATTATTTTAGCAAACCCATAAGCGCTAGAGTACATACAATTAATTACAGATATATATTTTCTTGGTCTACATTTCATCTAAGGAATTCAGAGTTCTGACAAGTTATGATTTTCAGTGAACTTACTGTTGATTCAGTGAACTCACTGTTGATTCATTCTTATGTAGAGTAACATGGAATTTCCCAACACTAGCTTCCCACCATAAAACGCAAATTTCCACAAGGCGGCAGCTATAATAGTCATTTTCTATGATGCCATAACCTCGATCAAGAAGAGATTAGAAAAAGAACAGATTTTCCAGGCAGAGATAAAATCACTGTCTGCAAAATTTAGTGGATTCCAGTCTAAAAACTTCAAGCTTAAATAATTCAATTAACTATTCAGCATATCAGATTCCATTTTCCCTTCTTAAATTTCACATATCTCTCGAGTTTCCTCTCTAGCTCTGATTAATGGAATTTTAAGCAACTAATGTCCATGTGGAAAACACTGGAAATTAAATCACAAACAAGGATACTCATGATGACTAAACAAATTTTTGAAAAGAGACTGGGAAGATTATGTATTGATAATTTATTATATCTAGTACTTACATGATGCTTCCTATGTGGTAGGCACTTTTCTATTGGGAAGAGTATTTATTATTATTATTATTATTGTAGTACATATTTTTTTCTATATTAGGCCCTTTTCTTAGCACTTTATATCTATTTAATATAATATTCATAATAATTGAACAAAGCAGGTAAGATTATAATCTACATTTTACAGATGAAGAAACTCAGACACAAAGAGGTTTAGTAGCCTGCCTAAGATTTCACAGCTAATAAGAAATCAGGATTTGGACCTAGGCTGTCCTGCTCCCAAATCCCTGCTTTTATCCACCATGCTATGCTGCCTCTGATACATCATTAGCCTTAGGTTTTTCATTCTTTCATTAGCTGCCCATTTTGTGACCTATTTTTTTCTGTTGATTAAAGGAAAGATTTCCTTGAAAGAGTTCTAGCATTTTTGTTATTTATTGTCACAACTGGTGGGTCCATTGACCATTATTCATTAATGGTCATTCATTCACTCATTCAATTAAAAAAAAACAATACTGACCATCCAATTTGTGGCAGAAATTAAATTAGGTGCTAGGTTTTGTCAACCAAAAGACTGAAAAGATGTGTTAGATGTGTAAACTTGATTAGAATTTAGTTTGATAAGTGATAAAGATCTGCACTACATCCTATGCGAGCAAAGAGAGGAGGGACAGGAACAAATTATTCTGATCCCAGGCCTTGAACAAGGATGGGAGTCAGCCAGCTGATGGAGGAAACGTAAAGTACAGACAGAGACAATGTGTGAGCCAAGACATAAAGGAGGCATAAAGAAGTACAGTAAACTGGAAAAATTCCAAGGAGTTCAGCGTTATTCATACTTCAAAATCATTGAGCACTCACTAGGTATCATACACTGTACTAAATACTGGGGACTCACAGAAAAATAAGACACAGTCCCCATGCTCAAGAAACTTAAAAACAAGTCATGGGTAACTCTTTGAAGAGGCATGGTTCTTTTGGCATAAATTGCTTAAGACCTTTTCAATTGTCCCTGTTTAACTCTAGCTTCTCATGAATAGCAAGAATCAGTACATTATATTACTTGGGGATACAGTCCTTGTTTGGAGGATATTCCCATTTCCACTTAGTGGTCTTCCCGTCACAAGAAGGAGACAAGGACTTAACTTACAGGGTCCCATGACTTTGGCTACGGGGCTCTGATCTCATCCAAATGGCACAGGGAGACTTTGAAGGACTTAAGCCTGAAACTGACACGAGATGGAAATGTCCCATGCTTTATGTGTTTTAATGTGCTTCTTCTTTAGCTATAATGTCTCTTTTAAAAAGAGTTTAAATTCTGCAAAATGGATATCAGAATCATAAAACAGTAAACCTCATATAGCAATTTACTATAAAACAGAAGCCTAGATATAAAATGATGAGAGAAGGATGAAGTAGGCATATAAGTTACCCTTAACATCTGTGCTGAAAAAATTTAAAACACCGGAATTTCAGATGCTGAGAATAACAATTGTGTTTGCTTGTCAGAGTCTGCTTTGGTCCCTTTGAGAAAAGCGTCAGTCATTCTTAATGGGCTCTGCAAAATCCTAACCATGTCTTTGCCAAGACTCTCATATAATAGTTACATGATAAGCCCCATTGTGCTTCACAATAAATCAGGGAGTTGCACAGCTAAGTTACATGATAAGCCTTTCTATATTGAACAATAAATCATGGAATTCCTCAATAAAGTTACACACTAAAACTCCCTAGCTTGTTTATTTATTTTTTCCTTTATGGTATTACCTCCCAGTGGTGGGTAAAGGTCAACAATATGGCTTCTGCTCACCTGCTTCCCTTTACCCCTTCGTCATTCACATTTCTGGAGAATACTCCAAGTCCCTCTTGTCACACCCAGAGAATGGTGAATATTAAACCTGATGGAAACCCAAAAATCCTCAGAACTGGAATCTACATTGATGGAATGATGAAATGGGGATGAAGAAGAAGTATGTGAAGTTAGAACCCATTAGAAGGAGCAGAAACAATGAAGCTTTAACATACTTTTTGTTCCTGAGAAATCCATGGAATAAAGGTAATAGTAACATCAGTAAACATTCTCTAATGATAATTCAATGATTACAAACTATTACATTATCAAGATAAAGTTTTGCTTCCCTTAAGACATTATGAATATTGTTTAATGCCTACCTGCAGCTACCCAGCACTTTATCCAAGTATGAAACTATACTAAGGGAGTCTAGGAGAAAGAATAATCAGTCTGTCCACTTGCCCCACCTCCTCCCCAGGACATAGAGTCATCATAGAAATAATAAACTATGCTACTCAGTAGCAGGAAACATAAGCACCAACATGAATCTGTGGACTAGTAAGGCCTTTTATCACAAGAGTCTACATCTTGAGACAGATTTCATTTTGTTTAGTTATATATAACTCACATACACAAATACAGTAGCATAAAATAAATACAGCATATTGAGATATGAAAATGGCAAACTAGTGTACACTCAAACCTTACAAAGTCTCAAATACAATTATCAATTTAAAAAAATTAGATATTACATCTAGCTTCTCAGAAAAGATTTGCAAGCAGGGTAATGCATTGCCTGCTCATATTACTAAAACTTCATTACTCTACAAAATAGCCTACAGTACATTTGTAAGTATACTATTATCATAAATAATTAAACCCAAACAACGCTGGTCAAAATAAATAACCAAAGTACATTTTGTACTTTAATAATCTTGCTTCGACTGTGGGTTTGGGGGGGATTTTTTGGGGGGGGGTTGTTTTGTTTGATTCTTATTTACTTAAATGCTAATTCCCTTAAATTGGTAACCCACATTTTTTCTCTCAGTTGTCAATTAAATTTAATAAGAACATATTGTGTAGACAAATGATCTCATGTAAAATACTGCCAGTGCAGCATTACAAGGAAGAAACTTAATAGGAATTGCAAGTTTGATAAATTCAACTTTAAGCATATTTTACCTAGAATGTATGTGTGTATTTTTTTTCCTATTATTTATCAATAGTTCTCAAAACCTCAGTCAATTTAAGTGAAGGTCTTAAGCTAAGTTTTTATTTTATTTTATTTTATTTATTTATTTTTTTGCGGTATGCGGGCCTCTCACTGTTGTGGCCTCTTCCGTTGCGGAGCACAGGCTCCGGACGTGCAGGCTCAGCGGCCATGGCTCACGGGCCTAGCCGCTAAGTTTTTAAAAGCATATACTGTATTTTCCTACAGAAGGAAAAATAATGTGCTTAATTTCAATGATCCATATATAGGAAACAGTGATTAGGAGACATGCAGCAGGACAAAGATTCAACATTTATGTTATATGTTTCTCCAATTTTCTGGATGGATGGCTGGATGGACGAGGAGACAGACATACAGATACACATAACTGACAAAAACAAAAATAATCCATAAAAAAGAAATAACCACCATTTGTTGGGCATTTCATGGATCAAGATCTGAGCTATGCATATTTAAAATATATAATCTTTAATATTGATAACTACACATCAGTCACATTTTTGTACGGTCAAACTGAGGTTCAGGGAAATTAAGTAATTTTTCTAAGCTCATACAGCTCATAAGAATCAGAGCCAATAAACTAAAATGGAGACGAATCAGAAAAAAAAGAATACAGATATATACATTTATTTAGGTATAACTGAATCACTTGGCTGTACACTTGAAAATGACACAGTATTCTGAATCAACTATAGTTCAATAAAAAAAAAATAAAAAGAATCAGAGCCAGGATTTAAATTTAGATTTACCTAGCTACAAAGCCTGTGTCTTACCCCTATACTATACTTTGCATCAGATGTGATAGAGCAGTCCCATGGTCTCTCTTTGAACAAATCAGATCTCTCAAAGATGGATCAGGACCTCCCATTACCTTTCTGGTCCCAGAAAGGGACCAGAAAAGGGACTTTTATGTGATGGCCTAGTTGCTTCAAATTATGTCCAAAAAAAGAGGGTGGAGTAGTTACTTAGTCTTACTATCTGTTTTCTTCCAGAAAGGGAGCTTGTGGTACATGAGGAAAACAAACAAAAACGAAAAAACCCAAAAAACAACAAAAACATCAATAAATCTTATGAAATTTCCTAATTTGGAGAAAGAGTTTCTAGTTAAAGTATCATTTAAAATTTTTTTCTTTCTTTTTGATATGTGTATAGAGTATTTAGCTTATCTGTATTCAGATTCAGATTGTTTTCTTAAGCATGCGGCTTGGGGTGAGAATGTGGGAGGAACGGTGAAATATGTAGAAACTGTTTCTTTAGTAATTCAAATTTCTATGTATTGAGTTGTTTACTCATCCACATTCAAAGCAGATTTTTCCTTGCATGCACCACTAGTTCAAAAATAGCCATCATCAGGACACTCCTGGGACTGGCCTAGAATGCAATGGGGTGTTTTTCAAGGCTCTTAGTCATCTCTGGAATTTGAAAAAGAAAGCTAGTAGATACCTTTTTTATTTTAAATCTAATCATTTTCCTCATTGCAACCTCATAAGCTTAGTGAAAGTCTCAGCCTCTGATGATGTCTGGCTACTAGGGAGTTGTTCCACTGCTTCCAAATCTTGGCAATGCAATGAGAACCCTTCTACCAGGAGGGGTAGCATGAGGTGAAGGGAGGATGTGGCCCTTACCTACCTCAATTTTAGGAATTAGGTCCCAGGAGTAGCATTTGGTGGTCTGTGTTTCAAAATGAGCAGTGTCTCAAAGGGTAGATGGTTTCATTAAGTAAATAGAAGCATTTTCTCTAATGATGCCAAGTGGTATGTCCTTTTACTGAAGAAAGGGCACCTCATGCTGTTAGGGGAAGGAAGAGAGGGGTCTGGGGAAGGTCAGAGCACTCGTGCAAAGACCCTGAGCTTTGGTGCAGAAGGCAGAAAGGGAAACCAGTGAGCGTCCACCCACCCGTCAAGTGAAGGGAGTTAGACTCTGAAAGATCTGTGCAGACAAGCCCCTTTTGGGCACTGTCTGTGGACAGTGCTCAATGTCTAGGGATAATTAGATTTTCAGGTAGGTATGCATCACCCAAAATGTTTTTAGAAATATATTAGCCAGGAAGTTTTAATTGTTAACATTTCCCTCTAAGCCTAAGTCCTTGCACACAACTGCCATATTATTTGACCGGAAATATTAGCTTTGTTATGCCACTTTCCTGCCTTAAAAATCTCTAATGTCTTCTGTTTGCTTAATGAGATAAAGTGCACAGGCTTCATTCTGGCATTCAAAGCATTTCACTCTCAGGCCTCAATTGACATACCCAGTTTTATAATCTATCTTGTGCTGCCCATATTTATCCACTACAATCATATACATCTATTCCCTGTCCCTTGAAAATACCCAACAGCTCTCATCTCCGTGCCTCTGCTTATGCTATTTCCTTCTCCTAATCTGTTCTTCTTCCACCCCTTTGCTCCTTTCAAGGATAGAGAGACTCCCTAATGCCTTCTTTGAACTCACCACCCCGCAGTTATTTCTCCCACTTTGAGCTGCTGTTAGTATTTAACGTCTGGGATGCTCATTTGGCCCTTGCCACTTGCTGCCTTTTATTGTTTATGAAAATGATTATTTTCTTAGATTTTTGCAAGCATTTTTCTACTCATTTTTCCTTTTTCTTTTTTTTTTGTTAATTCCCTCGCCTCCAGGACCTAGAATAGTGTTTTGCATTCAATAGATGCTCAACAAATGTTCATGACTTGAAAATTCATCCTGAAAAAAAAGAATGCTAAGGAAGGAAGTTAATTTAAACATATTTAATAATAATTAAGTTCAGTTTTCACAAACATTTTTTTCATGTAATTTTCAAAGCAGCTCTAGAGGTGTGTAATGTTATCTCAGTTTTACATGTGAGAAAAGTGAAGCTCAGAGAGATGAAAATACATGCTAATGTTTACACAATCCAAAGGAAGCTACATCTGCCTGTTCGCCACTAGATTACAAATGCCCAGCACAATACCTTGCACATGAATATTTTCTGTGCAATAAGTTTGCAATAATCAACTTTTTAACAAACTAATAAATTTATGTTGGAATTACGTTTGCTTCTAAATCCCAAGCTCTATATTTATGATATGAAAAAGCTTATGGATTTGGTAAATTCAGACATATTTGTCATGCAGAAGTAGCTGAAAGCTGGTTTGCCCCTCATGAAATTTGGAAAAAGGGTTAACTCTAAACAGCAGGAAGTACTAGAAAAATTTCCAGTCCCAACAGGGGATATAAGAAAAATATATGTAACTTCAATAATGATATAGGTCATTGTTTTCCAAAATGCAATCCAAGGAAATTTCACAGTACAACACTAGGTGTTCTCTTTTTTCTCTTTCTTCCATGCTTCCTTTATTGTGTGTGTGTGGTTGTGATGTTCTGCTATCAAATGTGTTTGGGAAATGCTGGTGTAAACACAGTCTCTTTACTAATGACTTTAAATATGCAAGATAGATTATGACTCTCCAGGCATGGATAGAATAAAGAGTATTTCCCAACAGAATTTAGCCACAGAACTATTTTTCTCACAACAACCCTAAGACTAGAAGTTCATAAAACAGGCTTTGGGAAACACTCTTGTGAGTATGTACATGTATGAGATATTTCTTATGAGTTTCTAAAAGAAGTATAGGTGTATTGTGATAAATTCCTAAAACTAAGAATGCTGTCACGACTGGATTATCTCCAATGTTCTTTAGTATGTTGGAGGGAACAGGTAGTATGACCATGGGTCTAAGGTGTTTCTACTCTTATTTCTTGGAGCCTAATATTTTGTCTTTTATTATCACATTCTCTTCCATTCATTTGGGAATCCTACTGGGAGTGAGACAGATCAGATGTCTATATACTGTGTGCAATGAATATTTATTGTGCTTTTCTAACCCTTCCCCGTATTACTGGTAATGGCATCCACTTTCTTTGGGGAGTTGCCTTTCCTCATCCCTGTGTAATTCTAGTAGGCTGGCCAAATACACAACTGTGGGGCTGGGCAAGTGACAGTTCACTTTGTCAGTAATAGTCTACTGGAGAGCACGTAGTCCAAGCCAGGATAAGCAGAGTCCTTCCCAAAGCTCTTTTAATTTGGACCTGTAGGAGGAGAGTTCTTTCACATTATGTTCTAAAATCTGGAAGGGTATGTCTGGAGCTACAAATGACCACATTCCCTTATATCAACATTTTTTTTTAGAAGATAGCTAATGATAGGAAAGACTAAACCTGTTCAGAGACAAATAAGGATGAGAGGAAAGGAGAGAAGAATGGAACAGGAGAGAGCAAGAATGAGAGAAAGAGAAAGAGCACAAGAGGCCAAGAGCTGACATTTTTTTAAAAATTCCTGGTTTTGGTCATAACTGAAGCATGTGTCTCTTTGGACTTCCCAGTTATGAGTCAGTGCACTCTTTTTTTTCTGCCTAACTAGTTTAAGTTCTGATACTACCAACAAAAAGCAAAGCTACAACAAAAAGCAAAGCTACTACAATGTTGGGATGGTTTTACATAGTGTGCCTGGGAAAATATATTCTCTTACCTAATTTGGTAGTTACCTGCGTGCTCAGGGTCAGTGCAAATGATAGTAGAGTGTAGGTTTTTAAATTTATGAAATATTACTATTAAGACAAGACCTTGAGAAATAATATAATCCAACTCCCTGATTTTGCAGGTAGAAAAACTGAGGCATAGAAAGCTGAAGCGATTTTCCCTAAAAATGTAACATCAACTAAAAGAGCACAACCAGGACTAAACTCAAGTCTGTGTTCTTTTCCATTTTAACATATTTTCTAATTTTGTCCTCATTTTGTTTTTCCATGAAGAAAGTGAGTAGGAAATGACATTGTCTATTAGGAAGCAGCTTATGTGGTAGAGAGAATATTGGACTTTGTGTAGGAAGTCTGAGTTTGAATCACAGGTCTGTCATTTCCTTAGGCAGGTTATTTAACCTCACTGAACCCAAGTTCTATTACTCAGAAAGTGAGGCTAGTAATATACACCCTGCATACTTCAAATAATGATTTCTGTAAAAGCACTTTGCAAACTCTACAACACTACTCAAGAGATACTCCAAAAATTATTCTCTGTCATCATGAATATGCTTTATTTTCTTCTTTCGTAAAATGAAGGTTTTACAACTCATTTCAGGGGCAGTTACCCCTTTATCCATATAGGGTAATGACCCTACATTTTGCAGTAACTGTTTCATTTTACTCTCACACTGGGAAATTCAGCCAACCTAATAGCCATAGGGTATGTTTAATTCTACATGTGCATTTCAGGACAGTAGTATAAACACAAGCTACAATTGATAGGACATACCCAATTTTTCTGATCCATATTCCTGAAGGCAGGGTCACTTGACAGAATTCTGTTCTCTCAGCAGCCCTAGCACACCAATGGAGGCTTGATTTTTCTAAATAAAAAATCATTGAGTACTTTTATAAATCAGCATGATCATTCTTCTTTTAAGATTATCAGAGGGAGGATGGTTACAAACTGCCAACCTAAATCCCCTTGAAAAACTTTCATTCCTATATCTCAAATGATATAATAATTATAGAAAAAATTTTACATATGTATATGTATGTATATGGAGAGGAAGCAGTTTTATAATTGTTTTCAAAATCAGTTGCCTTTTCTATAGTAGATTATTTTTCTCTACATCAACAACATCAGAACTGACCTTGTGATTTGCTTTGACCAGTGAAATTTGAGCAGAAGTGACATTTGACACTTTCAAGCAGAAGCTCTAAGAACCATTGAGTGATTCTGCCCTCTTCCTTTTCCCTCTGCCATGATACTAACAGTATCCCAGATTGGGAATGCTCCTTCAGTCTGAGTCCCAGACTGAAGAGCCAAAGTCAGCAATCAATGAAGATGTTACATGACTGATAAATGCACCTTCCTTAACATGAGCCTCTATATTTTGAGGTCTTTTGTTACTGAAGCATAACTTGACTTAAGCTCACTGACACAGTGTGTGATGACATGTTAAATATACTGAGCTTCCATATAGCAGTGATAGTTCCTTCTCAGTACAGATGGAGAGACTAAAGTATAAGAAAGAAACCCAACCATGAAGAAAGTAAAAAAATGTGCACCAAGGAAAATAAATGTTTGTCAGTATTTTACTGGTGGTCCTTTTCATTCTTCAGTTGATTTTTCAAATAGATAAAATTCAAAGATTTTTAATGATGTTCCTAAATAGTTTACAACTTCCAGTCATGGAATAAAAGTATCCAAATCCTGCTAAATTGAGAACTCTAATATCAATCCATAGACATTTTTAAAACTGTAATATCAATCCATAGACATTTTAATATAATAAATCACAATCACACAGTGACACTCTTACCTTTCATTGTATTTTAGCGGAAAGACTAACTGCAGTGCCCTTTTAAATTCCCCCACCATAAATTTCTTCACTGGGCCATATTCCCTCTCTCTTTGCAAGTACATCTGCACAATGTCACTTGGCCAACAAGAGCTGCCTCTAAAGTTGTACATACCAAACAGCATGTAGAGTCTAACAGACAGTAAATTTAAAATCCAATTTGAATAGTTATCAATTTCACATAGAAACCTAGGCAATGCATATCTGATCACATTATTATATGTTCTTTATCTCTCATTAAAAGGCAAAGGATGAACATGCTTGCTCTTCCCCTAGAAGAAAATTACTTTAAAACATAAAGTGTACAGTTTGCCCTAAATGCCCTTTAAATTGTGTATCTCCAGGAAAATCCTCAAGTCAAAACAGTGAAGAATATGTTAAATAATTTCCAATAAAACCTAACTCATTTCTTAATCTCTCTGTCCAATAGCATATTTGCTCACCACAAGAAATACCTGGTTTAAACAATTTAGGCACATTCCATTCTAATTTGTTCATAGATTATATGAAGAAAAAAACATAAAATCATTAAAGATAAAGAAGTACCAATCCTCTGAGCTGCTTTGTTGTATTTATATCTTAAGAAATTGTGTCTTTAGTTGCGAATTAAAAATGAGTTGTCAGGTTCCCTTAATAATTAATGCTGAAGTGAACAACTGTTTCAAGTACAACACATTCCATTTAATGTTAAACAGTGTTATATTTACTGTAATTCCACCTTTCATCCTAATGTCAACCTCTAAATCTTTAATGCTTTAATCACACTTCTTTTTCTGATATCCCTTGTGAGTTTCTCAAACCAATGCCCACTCCTTTGTGATAAGGTGGGCATTTTATGCTGCAAAGTTTAGTCAGCAGCAATTGTTAATTATTAAGGAAAACAAAATGCAGCTGCTGGAAAATTGTGTTTGTTCCCAGCAGGGCATGTTACCTTTAATCTCTACTGACACTGAGGGAAGTGAAGTCATAAAAGGGAGATAATGCATTTCAAGAACATGGCCCCATAGAAAATTAAAGAATTTCCTATAAAATTAATGAGCCTAATTACAGATAATGTCCACATTTTCCTTTCAGTATGTTATCCGCCTTTCTGATAGAGAGCTGGAAAGAGGGGAAGCATGGGTTGAGTTTCCAAGGAGCAGCTTAGTTGCTGGGTGGGTGGAGTCAGGAGAAATGAGAAGAAAGTCAGACTTTGTACTACAGGGCTTCTATTTTTCCTGGAAACTAATGAGAGGATGAAGGGCCAGTATGTGTTAAGAATGCTCTGTCTGCAAAGTAATGTACAAGGCGAGGCATATTTTAGCTCTGCCATTTACCATGTTTGGGGCCTTGGGCCATAATTTCACCTGAGACTTCATTTTCTCACCTTTAACATGGGTTATTTCAAGGATTCGTTTAAGATATTTTATGTAAAGCTCTTAGTGCAATGCTTGGAACCCCAAAACCCTGCACTAAATATTACCATATAGTTATTGAATTGTAACTGCAATTCAGAGAATTAGATACTATTATCTCCAATATCATTATCTCCCAATTTAAGCAGCTAGTATGTAGATGACCCAAAATGTGAACTTGGGTCCTTCACATATTCAAAGACTTCAAAGACTGAGCTAAGATTATGTCTTTCATGTGTAAAATGGACCATTCGCCGCCCCCCAAAAAGACAGATGAATAATAAGTTAATAAAGTTTACTCCCCTTCTTCAATAGGTAACTTTTATTTCTAACTTAGTGTTTATAGAAATTCAAGTGGGAAAGATGGCTACATGACAGTTTCAAGAAGGAAGAGCCTCAAGGAACAGCCCCTCAAAGCACCCTGAATTTCTATATTCTTAAATGCCTTCTGTGCATTGCTCAAAACCTGCAAACTCCTTCAGGAGTCAAAAGCCACAACTATCACCCCAAAATGAATCTGGAGTAGTAAAACTACAATAAAGGCAACTGAACAAAGCCTAGTTTTTAGAGTTAACTGAGCTTCATGGTGCTTCTGGGGAGGAGGGAATCTTACTGAGTCAGACTCTTTGGGGTCCAGGAATTGATATTGATAACAATCCTCAGAATAGTCCTAATGTAAAAAACCCCTCACCATATTGGTTCATAAACCACTGTGAAAATTTCTTGAATCCTATGAATATTCTACCTAGAAAAAAATGTACATTTGTACTTAGGTATTCTATATGGATTTTGCTTTTGATCTAGTGAATTTTAAGAGTTTAAAGTCTAAGACTGTAAGCTGTAAGTTAGAGCAAGTCTTTTTTTTTGTTTTTGCTTTTTAGAGCAAGTCTTTTAATACTATCCTCAGCCCATGAGTCTTCCCTGAGGATTGGGGTTGCCCCTGATGTGATCAATGGTCCACAGCTGGCTGCTGAGTGATCACTGGGTGGCTGGGTATGCCAAGGGCACAGTATCTGCTCAGAATTGGTGAATTTGTCCCTAATGTCCTGGAATATCTGGTCCAGCCTAATGGCGAGGACCCCTCAGAAGGCACATTTTTTCAGCCCTCCACATATACTAGACCAATGAATAACTTTTAGTAATACATCTTACGTAAAATATATCTTACATGAATTTTTATTCACATATGTGAAGGCATTTTTATAAATTATAAGGCACTATGCAAGCCACAGTTAAAATTCCTTGAACTTTTCATTTCAAGAGAAAGATAGAAAAATGAACATTTTCCATTCTTTCATGTAATCCTTATAGTAGCCCTCAATAATAACTCTTTTTTGCACTTAAGAAAACATACATCATAAAAGTTTCAAAGTTTCTGCTTAATATCCTAAAAATGTTTACCACACTTCTCCACTTTGCAAAGATTAAATAAATTGCTGAGGTATGAAACTTGGGCAGAATATTCCTTAACGAAGATATTCCTTACCAGCTTTAGATTGATGTTGTGCCAATAAGGGAAAAACTGCACTCAGCAGCTGCGTTTTCTCAGCTGTAGGAGAATATTCCACAACGATACTGTACAACATAACAGGACAAAACTTAGTTGTTAAAATCATGATCTTCAGATTCAGACACACCTGATTTCAACTCCTATTTTTACCACTTACTAGGTGTGTGACCTTGGAAAATTTACCTAAGGTCTCAAAGCCCTGTTTGCTTCATTAATAAAAAGGAAACATTTCTCATGAGGCTATTGTGTAGATTAAATGAGAGATGCAGGTTTAGTGCTTGGCATAGGTCTGATACATAGTAAGCCATCTGTGTATATTACCATTTGCTCTGTCATTTATCATGTATTTATTACACACCTCCTATGAATCTCTTTAATAGTTTTTGAAAATTGAAATTCCAGGAGGGTTGAAGTAACCCAGTAAGATAGGCTACTCTGTCGTTCTTGCATTTTATTGCCTTTTTCTTGAGCTTTAGTCCCTTGGCTCTACTTCCACTAATACTATGCATTTCTTCTTTCATTTCTCCAAACACAGCAAGCTTTTTGCCCAGCATTAAGGAAAACAGAGATAAATAAGGGAAAATGCCTGTCTTGATGACCTGGATGTTTAGAGACACAGAGCAGAAAACATCAGTGATTACCTTACACAGGATGCTATCGGGGCCCAGAGAAGGAGAAGGGAGGAGATTTTTCCTTAGCTGGGGTGGGTGAAGAACTACAGGGAGTCTGACACAAGAAGTAAAGTATCATGTGCAGAGGTGGACAGGTGAAGCTAGCTAGGCAGACAGAGGGAAAACCATGAATGTATAATAAGCTGCATGAATCTGGATTTCACTCTGAAGGAAATGAAGAACTAACGATGTGGGGAGGAAGATGATGTAAGGGAAAGGGGAGAGTAGAAGATGACTTACAAGGGTGAGGCTAGAATCTTAGAGGGTGGGGATGCCAGGCCCTGACTTGGAGACACACATGGCAGAGCAGAATTACAGAAAGAGAATGACTTCCATTTGGAACACACTGAGCAGGAGGTTTGTGGGGATGGTGAACAGCACTTGTTTCTTTTTTTTCCATCTAAAAAGGGAGTTTGGATCAATTGCTTTATCAAACTGAAATTGGGTCTGCTTACTAGCCTTGCAGCAAAGCCCATCTGCTAACACCAAGTTGTGGTGGAAATTACAGCATTAATTGCCAGCCATGTGGCTGGCAAGGTCTTGGTGCTCCAGCCGGGTGTCAAGCCTGAGTCTCTGAGGTGGGAGAGCTAAGTTCAGGACATTGGACCACCAGAGACCTCCAGGCCCCACGTAATATCAATTGATGAGAGCTCTACCAGAGATCTCCATCTCAACGCTACGACCCAGCTCCACTCAACGACCAGCAAGTTCCAGTGCAGGACACACCATGCCAAACAACTAGCAAGACAGGAACACAACCCCACCCATTAGCAGAGAGGCTGCCTAAAATCATACTAAGTTCACAGACACCCCAAAACACAGCACCGGACGTGGTCCTGCCCACAAGAAAGACAAGATCCAGCCTCATCCACCAGAACACAGGCACCAGTGCCCTCCACCAGGAAGCATACACAACCCACTGAACCAACCTAACTCATTGGGGGAAGACACCAAGAACAACGGGAACTACGAACGAGCAGCCTACAAAAAGGAGACCCAAACACAGTAAGATAAGCAAAATGGGAAGACAGAGAAAAATGCAGCAGATGACGGAACAAGGTAAAAACCCACCAGAGCAAACAAATGAAGAGGTAATAGGCAGTCTACCTGAAAAAGAATTCAGAGTAATGATAATAAAGATGATCCAAAATCTTGGAGATAGAATGCAGAAAATACAAGAAACGTTTAACAAGGACCTAGAAGAACTAAAGAGCAAACAAACAATGATGAACAACACAATAAATGAAATTAAAACTTCTCTAGAAGGAATCAATAGCAGAATAACTGAGGCAGAAGAAGCATAAGTGACCTGGAGGATAAAATAGTGGAAATACTTACCGCAGAGCAGAATAAAGAAAAAAGAATAAAGAGAATTGAGGACAATCTCAGAGACCTCTGGGACAATATTAAATGCACCAATATTCAAATCATAAGGGTCTCAGAAAAAGAAGAGAAAAAGAAAGGAACTGAGAAAATATTTGAAGAGACTATAGTTGAAAACTTCCCTAATATGGGAAAGGAAATAGTCAATCAAGTCCAGAAAGTTCAGATGTTAACCTTACAGGGATTCCCTTGTATGTTATTTGTTGCTTTTCCCTTGCAGCTTTTAATATTTTTTCTTTGTATTTAATTTTTGATAGTTTGATTAATATGTGTCTTGGCATTCTGTATCGGACCCTCTGTGCTTTCTGGACTTGATTGACTATTTCCTTTCCCATATTAGGGAAGTTTTCAACTATAGTCTCTTCAAATATTTTCTCAGTTCCTTTCTTTTTCTCTTCTTTTTCTGAGACCCTTATGATTTGAATATTGGTGCATTTAATATTGTCCCAGAGGTCTCTGAGATTGTCCTCAATTCTCTTTATTCTTTTTTCTTTATTCTGCTCTGCGGTAAGTATTTCCACTATTTTATCCTCCAGGTCACTTATGCTTCTTCTAAACCAGCTTTACAACAAATACTAAAGGAACTTCTCTAGGCAGGAAACAAGAGAAGGAAAAGACGTACAATAACAAACCCAAAACAATTAAGGAAATGGGAATAGGAACATACATATCGATAATTACCTTAAATGTAAATGTATTAAATGCACCAACCAAAAGACATATGGTGGCTGAATGGATATAAAAACAAGACCCAAATAGATGCTATCTACAAGAGACCCACTTCAAACCTAGGGACACATACAGACTGAAAGTGAGGGGATGGAAAAAGATATTCCATGCAAATGGAAATCAAAAGCTGGAGTAGCAATTCTTAAATCAGACAAAATAGACTTTAAACCAAAGACTATTACAAGAGACAAAGAAGGACACTACATAATGATCAAGAGATCAATCCAAGAAGACGATATAACAATTGTAAATATTTATGGACACAACATAGGAGCACCTGAATACATAAGGCAAATGCTAACAGCTATAAAAGGGGAAATCAACAATAACACAATAAAACTAGGGGACTTTAACAACCCACTTTCACCAATGGACAGATCAACCAAAATGAAAATAAATAGGAAACACAAGCTTTAAATGATACATTAAACAAGATGGACTTAATTGATATTTATGGGACTTTCCATCCAAAAACAATAGAATATGCTTTCTTCTCAAGTGCTCATGGCACATTCTCCAGGATAGATCATATCTTGGGTCACAAATCAAGCCTCGGTAAATTTAAGAAAATTGTAATCATATCAAGTATCTTTTCTGACCACAAAAGGGCTCATGGAACATTCTACAGGATACCTCATATCTTGGGTCACAAATCAAGCCTTGGTAAATTTAAGAAAATTAAAATCGTATCAGGTATCTTTTCCGACCACAATGCTATGAGACTAGATATCAATTACAGGAAAAAAACTGTGAAAAACACAAACACATGGAGGCTAAACAATACATTCCTAAATAACCAAGAGATCACTGAAGATATCAAAGAGGAAATCAAAAAATACCTAGAAACAAAAGACAATGAAAACACGATGGCCCAAAATCTATGGGATGCAGCAAAAGCAGTTCCAAGAGGGAAGTTTATAGCAATACAATCCTACCTCAAGAAACAAGAAACAGCTCAAATAAACAACCTAACCTTACACCTAAAGCAATTAGTGAAAGAAAAACAAAAAAACCCCAAAGTTAGCAGAAGGAAAGAAATCATAAAGATCAGATCAGAAATAAATTAAAAAGAAATGAAGGAAACAATAGCCAAGATCAATAAAACTAAAAACTGGTTCTTTGAGAAGATAAACAAAATTGATAAACTTAATGGTTTATCATCAAGACTCATCAAGAAAAAAAGGGAGATGACTCAAATCAACAGAATTACAAATGAAAAAGAAGTAACAACTGACACTGCAGAAAAACAAAGGATCATGAGAGATTATCACAAGCAACTATAAGGAAAAAAAATGGAAAACCAGAAGAAATGGACAATTTCTTAGAAAAGCACAACCTTCCAAGACTAAACCAGGAAGAAATAGAAAATATGAACAGAACAATCACAAGCACTGAAATTGAGAATGTGATTAAAAATCTTCCAACAAACAAAAGTGCAGGACTAGATGGCTTCACAGGTGAATTCTACCAAACATTTAGAGAAGAGCTAACACTTACCCTTCTCAAACTCTTCCAAAATATAGCAGAGAGAGGAACACTCCCAAACTCATTCCAGGAGACCACCATCACCCTGATACCAAAACCAGACAAACATGTTACAAAAAAAAGAAAACTACAGGCTAATATCACTGATGAACATAGATGCAAAAATCCTCAACAAAATACTAGCAAACAGAATCCATCAGCACATTAAAACGATCATACACGACGATCAAGGGGAGATTACCCTAGGAATGCAAGGATTCTTCAATATACGCAAATCAATCAATGTGATACACCATATTAACAAATTGAAGGAGAAAAACTTTATGATAATCTCAACAGATTCTTCTTCTCAGCAGAAGAAGCTTTTGACAATATTCAACACTCATTTATGATAAAAATTGTCCAGAAAGTAGACATAGAGGGAAGTAACCTCAACATAATAAAGGCCATATCTGACAAACCCACAGACAACATTGTCCTCAATGGTGAAAAACTGAAACCATTTCCACTAAGATCAGGAACAAGACAAGGTTTCCACTCTCACCACTATTATTCAACATAGTTTTGGAAGTTTTAGCCACAGCAATCAGTGAAGAAAAATAAATAAAAGGAATACAAATTGGAAAAGAAGAAGTAAAACTGCCACTGTTTGCAGATGACATGATACTATACATAGAGAATCCTAAAGATGCTACCAGAAAACTACTAGAGCTAATCAATGAATTTGGTTTAGTAGCAGTATACAAAATTAATGCACAAAAATGTCTTCCATTCCTATACACTAATGATGAAAAATCTGAAAGACAAATTAAAGAAACACTACAATTTACCATTGCAATAAAAAGAATAAAATACCTATGAATATACCTACCTAAGGAGAAAAAAGACCTGTATGCAGAAAACTATAAGACACTGGTGAAAGAAATTAAAGATGATACAAACAGATGAAGAGATATACCATGTTCTTGGATTGGAAGAATCAACATTGTGAAATTGACTATACTACCCAAAGCAATCTACAGATTTCATACAATTCCTATCAAACTATCAATGGCATTTTTCACAGAACTAGAACAAAAA